>NW_016806642.1:4354168-4392448 GCF_001698545.2 Rhinopithecus bieti
GGCGCGGGAAGCCGTGGGGCGCACAGAGCGGCTCCGGGGAGGCTGGCCGCGGCGCACACGCACACGCAGCCGTGGGGCTCGGCCCGCTTGGCATCCGCACTGGGGTCTGGGGCGGGCCAGGCGGCGCCGGGGCCGAGGGCGCGCCACTGCCGGGCATCTAGCGCCTGCCTTCAGCCTCCTCGGGGGACCGCACACAGTTCGTCACCTCGGGGTAGGCGGCGGGGCGCGGGGGCGGCGGCGCGGGGCAGGCGGGCCTCAGCACTCCCGGACCGACTCCGAGGGTGTTGCCGGGCTGGGTTGTTGTTAGCGCGCGCGTGTGTTTTTCCCGAGGGGTAGCGGGGCGACCTCGCCCATGGGCATTTCCGCGGTTTTGCGCGGCCCTCGTTGGGGTGTCAGTGGCGACGCGGGGAGCCCCGGGCGCCCGGCTCGGCCCCCCGGAGGGGAGCGGCGCGGAGGGGCGGGGTGTGTGTAAATGTTGCGCACTCGCTTTTCCCCCGCCCCCGCTCCCGTCCAGGGTGCTGGCGTGGGTCCTTGGCTGTCCGGCGGCGACTGTAAATAGAGCCTGGATGTTGTTTACATGAAGGATCCGGCGGGAGGAGTCTAAGAGGAGGCGGCGGCGGTGGAGGAGGAGTAGGAGGGAGGGAGGAGAGAGGAAAACCGGACTCCCCGCGGCGGCGGCGGTCCGGAGAGAGGGCGAGCCCCCCGGGGACCGGGCGCTACCACGAGGCCGGGACGCTGGAGTCTGGGGTAGGAGGGAGAACGGGCACGGGGCGGGAAGAGGGGTCCGTCAGTGGTAATTTTAGCTTGCACCGTGCCACGCAGATTCTCCCTGGCCGGAGGGGAGGAGGGTGGAGGGAGGGCGGGGAAGCCTCGGTTTCTCTGCACGTTCGGGAACGCCTTCTACCCCTTCATTCTCTCATTCCCAGTCTTTTCCCGCTTCTCTCCGGGCTCACCTGTTTATTTTCGTCAGCTAGAGCTCGCGGTTTTTTATATAGGCATGAGGGTCTGTTTCTTTTATTAGAAACATTATTGGGGAGAGGGGTGCTTTGCTGTAATTTGTGCTGGTCCAGGTTGGTTTTCAGGAAGGGGGAGGGGACTTGGCGGAGAGGCCGGCTCCTGGCCGCAGCTGACCCCAGGGCTTCTCTCTGCCTCCCTGTGCGAGGAATTCTTTCCCTCACTCTGTTATCCGCACTCCAGCTGCCACCTTCCTGGAGAAAGACCACACCTGTGCTTATCCCCGCTTTGGAGGAGAGGTGAGCTAAGAAACCAGGGAATTCTCTGCTCCCCAGGGTTCTTAGTGATTCCCGTCCCCAATCCCAGCATTGGCCAAAAATTGTTGCTTTCACCTGCTGATTTCATTTGGCATGTCTGTCCCCAGCCTCCCTTTCCCCCGGCAAGTTGTGGTCGGCAGATGTTTTGGGATTTTCTCTTCCCTCTGGATCTGTCCCCCACCAACCAGCAAATAGCTCCTGGGCCTAGGTTGAGGGAGAGAGAGAAGTGACCCCCTTCGGCCAGTGCGCTGATTTTTATTCCCCTCTGGGTCTTCTACTAGAATCTGCTCTCATCCTATAGCCCCTTTAGTTTCCCCTAAGCTTAACCCAGAGCCAGGCCTAAGCAGCCTGTCTCTGGCTTTCTTTCCCCAGGCCCCACCCTGGCCCCTTTTGCTTTTCCAGCGCCAAAAAAAACGCCTCCCAAGCAGAAGACACACCCAGCCCAAGTCTAACCATTCCAAAAGGGAGGAGAACACAGAGGAAGAGCAGGGACCCAAGGGTCTCCTTCTGTCCTGAATATTCCAACAGCGTTTCCCTCTAAAAGCCTCCTAGCTTTATAATCCCTTTATTCTTCTTACCAGTTGACCCTCCCCTCCTCTTTCCCCTTGTCCTATTATAGGTATTTGGGGAGACGGGTGGAGAAAGAGGTTGTCACCCTCTCTTCTTTACAGTGAGGCATTTTTCTTTTTCTTAGTCTTTTCATTTAGTAGATGTTTAGCATGTAAAATATGTGAATCTGTTTGCAGGATTATTTGAACTTGTTTTCTTGCTGGTAAGGAATAGCTGATATTCTAAAGGGAAGGAGGGGGGAAAAGATCAAAAGTAACGCTCTCAGTTTTCCCCATTTGAGCATCCGCAGAGTTGCCAGAGAAGACCCTCCTGTAAAAACCAACAGTCTCCCTTCCATGACATCACCACCTAAGCCCTTCCAACTTTAGCTTCAGAACAGGAAGAAGGCTCAAAATAGAACTACCTTAGGAATCCAGCTCCTTGAAAAGATCAACTTTTAAATCAGCTGCAGAAAGAACACAGTGAACTTTGACATGGGGAGTGAGAAGGAAGAGAAGACTATATAGTGTTCATAATTGGTTCCTTGAGGGGAGGGTTGGGGGATACTTTCCATGTATTTCAAAAAAACTTTCCTCTAGAGTTGGGCACCTAGATCACTGAATGATAAATAGGATAGCTCAAGATTCATTTATTATTCCTAAGTTTTGATGTGTGAACAATAACAAGCACTTTTCAGAATATGAAAGAGGGGCTCCTCTGCAGAATCTGCTCTAGATAGAGAAGGTTGTTTCAGGAAGCTAGGAGGGTACTTCAGGAAGACAGAGAACCTAAAGGATGCAGTGACAGTTGTTGTGAGTATGTAAGTTGAGAGGCTCATAATAATTGTAATAAACAATAATTGTAACTTTTGTGGATGACTGATACCTTGGACAAAGAAGTAAGGATGTCAGGATTTCCAGCTTTACCTTGGAAATTAACTCCTTATCTTTGAATCTCAGTGTCTCCATTCAGTCCCTGAATTGAGATATGCCTTCCTCTCTGAGCTAAAATAGTTACTCAGTCTTTTGGAAGGGCTGCCTAATAAATGATAATCACTGAAGTGTTGACAACTTAAGGATTGGAAGTGGAGCAGAAAATACTTGGTATAATTTGAGCACTTGGTGGGTGCTGTACTTGCTGGTTGATGGGGTAACATCTTTTACTCTGGTTCAGGTTTAAAAGAATCCAGGTGACAGAGACAGGATACCTGCCCTAATATGGTAGCCACTAGCCACGTGGCTGTTAACCACCTGAAATATGGCTAGGGTGAGGAAGAGCTCAATTTTAAATTTTATTTAATTTTTAAAATTGATAACTTGATTTAGTTATTGGAAAGCTTATTTATGTTTGGAAATGTACTTGAGCTTACGCATCTACTTTTGAAACTAAGTGTTTTGAAATTCAAACAAAATTAAGTATTTTGATGAAGGTTTAGAATTGGGATATGTAAGTGCAAAGTACTTTTCAGATTTCAAAGACTTAGTGCAGAAAAAGACAGTAGAATAGCCCATTAATTTTATGTTGATTCCATGTTTAGATGACAATGTTTTAGATATATTGGGTTAAATGAATATGCTATTAATTCCACCTGTTTATTAATGTGGCTACTAGAGAATTAAAAATTACATGTGTAGCTTTTATTATACTTCATTGGACAGCTCAGGCCTGCATCACTCCTTTTCATCAGTGGATTAATTTTTTTTTTTCTTTTCTTTTTTCTTTTTTTTTTGAGATAGAGTCTCTCTCTGTCTTTCAGGCTGTGCAGTGACACGATACCAGCTCACTGCAACCTCCACCTCCCAAGATCAAGCGATTCTCCTGTCTCAGCCTCCAGAGTAGCTGGGACTACAGGTGTGCACCATGGTGGTGCCTGGCAGATTTTTTGTGTTTTTAGTAGAGATGGGGTTTCCCCAATTTGGCCAGACTGGTCTTGAACTCCTAAGCTCGGGCGATTCGCCCGCCTTGGCCTCCCAAAGTGCTGGGATTACAGGCATGAGCCACTGTGCCTAGCCCCATGGATTAATTTCAAAAGTAGTGACTGTATGAAATATTGTTATTTCATGTTTGTGTTTCTACTTTCCACTGCTGGGTTCCATGTGATGACTGGGGACCCCACGTATTACATTATTACTATTACAATAGATCAGTGTAGAAGTCCCGGGTTCTAGAATGGCTAGCGGGGGTGTGATGGGAAAATTTGGATACCCACATACCTGGCTATTGCTGCTTTTGTAAAAGGATCCTGTAGCAAAAGATACAGTGTGTGGCAAAGTAACAATTGTGACACCTGGTGGCATTTAGTGATTCTACTCATCTGTTACTCACTTCCATTTATTTTTTCTTTGCTTCATCTACTTTCTGCCCCCATCCCCACTAAATCACGGCTCCGCTGGTGATTGGGCCCACAAGGTTGCTGACTCCTTTCCTCCAAAAAAAGTACAGTGCTAACATGGATAGAGGTAGTGCTGCCTTTGGGTTTTGTCTAATGAGATTCAGAAATTGCACTGGAAGGAACTTAGGGGCTATTCAGTGCTATCCCTTTATTTTATAGATGACAAACTGCCAAACACCTCACCTAAGACCATGTAGACAGACTGGAATTAAACATACTCTTGTTGATAACTGTTTAGAGGCTCCCTGAGAAATGGAGAGGTTCATCAATTAATCAGTATTTGTTGAGCTAGCATTTTGTGGAAATGACCACTAAGTGTTGTGAAGGGATGTGAGTAAAACAGTTTCTGAATTTAGAAAGAGTCCTGTTGGCTTGAGGAAATAAGATATAAACAGCACCACATTAAATTGCAGTATACAACACAGCACTTAATGAGTGCAGTGCCACTGTGGCATGTGTTACTAGTAGAAATGTGTTCATTTTGTAGATGTAGGAATAGAAGCTTCGGGAAAGGTGGAACCTGCAGGTACGTGGAGTATAATTGTGTTCCTGGAACAGCCCAAGGCTGTACAGTTGGAGGTCATTGCAAGTCTTTGGTATTGGCCCCTTTGGCTGTCCATCAAGGGAATTTGAAAATCTGAGACCCAGCATTTTCAAATGGTGGTGCTGCGGTAATAAGGAAATCATAGATTAATTGGAGACCATCAGGGTTTTTAGAGATGTTTAGCCAGGGGTGGATCATTTTGAAGTTATCTGGCATATAAAACTGACTTGTGAGCAAACCATAAAATCTAAAATCTGAGGGGTGAGAGTGGTGAAATGTGATGTAGAGCAAAATCGGAAAGTAAAATAACTGTGGAGTATACAGTCGGACTAAAAATATTTGTGCTGAGTACATGTTTGAAGGGGAGAGGCCCATTTTGTATACTATAGGGCCAGTCATGTATTTATAAATTTTTAGTCTCCTGGAGCCTTTTTGGACTAAACTCTTGGTTAACATGAGGAAGAAAGCTCATTCTTCTCTGTGTTACTGTGTCCCTAGGGTTTTTTCTTTTTTGTCCACATGGACCTACTAAAGTTACGTAGCATGAGATCAATTAGGGGCCAGTGCTCAAAGTCAGTAAAATGATGACACTCCTTCTCTAATCACTCTCAGTTAATGCTTTTCTTTGAGAATTGGGGCTAACTTTGCATAGGGCAGTGGTCCTTGACTTTTTCTTGCCTTTCTGCCTATTTCTTTTTCCATCAAAGAGAAGAAAATTCTGTAACCTGCCACCCCCATGAATCTTTGGCACAAATTAGTTTTTAAAAACCCAGTATAGCAAAATTTTGCAATAAAATGCAAGTATACATTCTGTGTACTTGTGACAAAGCAGTAATTGACATTTGAGCAACTTTTGCTGACATATTTATAACATTTCAGTGTGGTCAAATTTGGCCATTTTATATAGTATCACTGAATTAGATGATGATTTTCAAATTGGAAAACAAATCACACTTGTTAAAAGACCAGTGGATTTAAATATACTAAACTATAGTTTAAATTTAAAAGTATTTTCAATATTTTGCGTGGCCAACAACTTACATCACCTTCAATTATTTAATATATAATCAGATACTTAAAGGTTTAAAACAGAATTTTCATTTTAGTTTATAAATAAGAGGGATGTAGTGTGTTTTTTGTGCTTATGTTTTGTACTCCATGTTGATTGATTGCTTGAGAAAAGGTCTTTGTCGCCTAGGCTCGAGTGCTGTGGTGCAATCGTGGCAGCCTCAGCCTTTCATGTTCAAGCAATCCTCCGACCTCAGCCTCCGAAATAGCTGGGACTACAGGCCTGTGCCACCATACCCTGCTAATACTATTTTTTGTAGAGACAGGCTTCCACTATGTTGCCCAGGCTGGTCTTGAACTCCTAGACTCAAGCAATCCTCCCGCCTCGGCCTCCTAAGGGGCTGAGATTACAGGCGTGAGCCACCATGCCTGGCCTTGTACTCCGTATTATTTTAAAAGTTCTTTGGTAATCCAGTTTTCTATAAGTACCTGATTTTGTGATAATATTTGGTATATGCGTGATGAAGAAATTGTTCCTAGTTGTATCATTTTTAACATAGAAGAACTAGTTTAAAATCAGTTTGGGTCCTGGAAGAAAGCATTTTACTTCACTGTTTTCTCTCTTCCTCTCTTAGTATGCAGTTATTTTTTCTTACTGTAGCCTGAGTATCTGTAGTCACTTGTTTATAAGTTTAGACAGTTCAGTTCTTAGAAGAAACACGCTGAAAAAGAAATATTTCTGATGGATTTAAATTTTCAGAAACGCACATTTATAAACATAATTTTCAAGAAAAGCAAGACATATTTTGAAGCATTTATTTTCAAAATGCCATTTTGAAAACCCATATTTTTCTCCCTTGAAACTGCTTTAGAATCTGAGAGAATATTAATTTAAGTAACTATTCACAGAATAATGTCAATTTGCTGCTTGTTATTATGGATGCTTGGCTTTTTTTTTCTCATTTAGGTAGAAAGGAATCAAATGACAAAAAAGTAAGGAGAAAAAGGAAGTATCTTTTTTTTTTTTTTTTTTTTGAGACGGAGTCTCGCTTTGTCGCCCAGGCTGGAGTGCAGTGGCCGGATCTCAGCTCACTACAAGCTCCGCCTCCCGGGTTCCCGCCATTCTCCTGCCTCAGCCTCCCAAGTAGCTGGGACTACAGGCGCCCGCCACCTCGCCCGGCTAGTTTTTTGTATTTTTTAGTAGAGACGGGGTTTCACCGTGTTAGCAGGATGGTCTCGATCTCCTGACCTCGTGATCCGCCCGTCTCGGCCTCCCAACGTGCTGGGATTACAGGCTTGAGCCACCGCGCCCGGCCTGGAAGTATCTTTTACTTATTGTACCAAAAATGTTTAGTTGTTGCATGGGTTTTGGTGACGGCTAATAGAGTGGATTTCAACTTTGCAGTACATTCGCTTCATATTTATACTTCATATTTAGACATTGAATCACACTAATACTTATTTTGGTGAAGAACAGTCTAATAACTATTGAATATGTCAGGATTATTTATTTGTCTCCATAACTTACCCAACCTTCAGTATTTCAGGGTAAGTATTCATTTTTCCAAAGCTGACAGAATTTGTGGTCAAGAAATATTAGTTGGTAATCTTCTTATCCTTTTTAGTAGAATGGCTATCTAAAATTTTACTCTAAAATAATCACAGTATCTTTGTTCACGCAGCAGATGTTTATAATTTGGGTAAAAATGTGCAACTATTTCCAAGAACCTTAGGTTGTGGGATCCAACTGTGATTTTTTTTTTTTTTTTTTTAAGTCTTCGTTGCCCTCTCGTGTTTCAACTCTGTATTACAGTTGGCTAAGACCTAGATGTTGACCTCCTTAATTTTTAGATATTTTTGCATTTTAGACAGTGTTGTTTTAATTTGTGTGTAGATGGATTGTTTCATTGGATATTACTTTTCTGAAAATAAGGTCATTTTCGTAGTACATAAAGTTAATAGTTGAGTTAGATTCACTGTACTCTTATTTTCTGACTTCCACTGATCTAAAGAATTGATTCATCTATCTGACTTATTTGAAGTACAGTGCGAATATCTAATATGCATATAATGAGTCTTTGAAATTGAGCAAATGCCTAATGAAAACATAATTATTTTTCAAATATCTGTCAAGTTCCACTCATACTGAAATAACTTGAAACCTTATGACATGGAAAAAACCCAAGTGAATCATGGTTTTAATAAGCTGATATTCCGATGCCTGAATTCCAATTTCAGAATCTTTGTACTTTTTATTAAAAGTAAGAAGCATCCCTAAAATGACTTCAGAGTACATCTCAAAGGTACAAATAATTTAAAAATGAGTAATGTGTATATGTTATTATTACTTTTTAAAAAGGTATTCTGAAGGTTGTATCACCATAGGTATAGAATTGATGTATACTACAGTGAAAAATATCAATGTTACTAATTTGAGTGCATTCTTAGCACTCAGAGCAAGAAGACTGAAAGTCATTTTTTGCTAATGTGCATTTTTCTTCTTAATTATAAAACCCCACTGGTTTCTGCTTCATGATCTCAGTTACTGAGAAAACTAAGCAAAAGTAAATGTTTTAGAAATCCTTTTGTTTGTGTAAATTGTGTAAACTGAATATCCAGTTGATGGAGTTGGACAGCTAGGGTAGGGTAGAGAAAACAAAGCACTGGGTTCACTCATTTGGCATGGATCTGGGCATGGGTTCACCAAAACTTAGCAATATATGATCTCTGGTAAATCACCTAACCTCTCTAATTTGTATTTTTTTTTTTCTATCTATAAAATGGGGTAATATTTAATCTATTTCCAGAATCCTTTTTTGATGAATTAATGAATAATTCATTGCTAGCTCCTTTTTGAATGTTTGGCAGATGTGAAGTATTATTGTCATGTTTGGTTATGAGCACTTTGAAGACAGGAATCATGTCTTATTTATCTTTATTTCCTGAACATCTAGAAGAGGCCTTAGAACATAGTAGTTCCTCAGTGTATATATAATCAATGATTGAGGTCAGGGAGGCACAGTCAGTGAATCCATGCATGGAAGAAATAGGCTGTGAAATATGCTGGAGGCTTACTGCATATTTGATGTATTATCAGAGTGAAAACCTAATCATGCAGTTGTTCATCCTCATTAATATGTATAAGTCATGTGTTCATCTTTCATTCTAATATAATTCAACTGGGCCTTTTAATATTTCAGCCTCACCACTTGCTGGGCCCTGATCCTTCTTTTTCTTCTGCCTCCTCACGTCTCCAACCAGAAGGGGATCTTTTAGTCCTTCACTTCATGGGGAGCCTTCAGAGAGAGTAATGCAGCCACAAGAAAGGATGCCGTTGACCGACACAGTGACTGACAGGCTGCCCTGGCTCAGTTATCACAGTGCTGATGCTGTCCATTCTAAAGGTACAGTACTGTGATAACTGAAGGATGGCAGCCATCTTGCCTTCCATCAGAGGATCCTCACCGTGCCCAGGAAGAAAGAAGGCAAAAGACGAATGTGAAACAGGTGGCCAGGACCCAGAAACCCTCTTACCCTGTACCTCTGTCGTACTTCTCCCGGGGCATAGGGAGAGTTGTTCTGCTTCTCTTTGCCTTGTTTTGTAACATGGGGTAGTTGTTGGGGCAGCAGTGTTGTGCTAAGTGAACATATATTAAGATCTTTGGAACCTTTAGGAGACTGAAAATAGGTAAGTATGAGTTAGTATTTCTGGAATGGTAGTCAGAGAACTTTGTACCACTTTTATAAATGTGAAAGGTAACTTAATTAGAACAGCTTGGCACTTGTTGGTACACTGCTAGATTTCAAAATCAGATTCTACTTACAGGGAGAAAAAAAAACCCAATATGTTCAACAGTATTGAAATTATTACATAAATAAAAGTCCATCATTGTAGACCAGCTTACTGAAGTGAGGAAAGAAAAAAGTGTATCTTTGTCTTGAAGGAGTAGATAGTGACATGTCATATTTCTTTCAGGATATTTAGGATCTGGCCTAATTCAAAAGAATATTTACTGAATACCTATGTTATTGCTGCTGCTGTCACTTTTACATGAAAATAAAATGTAAGTTATTTTATTTCTATCAAATAAGGACTAGTCTGCAGTGATATCTGGCACAAATCGATTTCAGGAATATGAAACTGTAAACACCAAGCCAGCATCACATGTGCATGAAAGACTAGGAAATTTTTTTGTTGGTGGTGGCCCACACTGGAGTGCAGTGGTGTGATCATAGCTCACTGCAGCCTTGATCTCCTAGGCTCAAGCAGTCCTCCTGCCTCAACCTCCCGAGTAGTCCCGAGTAGACTGCAGGCTCAGGCCACCCGCCTGCAAATTTTTAGTAGAAACAGGAGTTCACTATGTTGCCAAGGCTGGTCTTGACCTCCTGAGCTTAATTGATCCTCCCACCTCAGCCTCCCAAAGCGCTGGGATTACAGGCATGAGCCACTACACCCAGCCATGATTAGGAAATTTAACAGAGCACACATCTTCAACCTCCATCTTACTCTAGAGAGTACTGCTAGGGGTGAAAGGTGGTTATTGGAGAACCCAGGATTTCCCACATGCCTTCTGCCAATCATCCCTCTTCCCTCTAGACTCCTAAGGACACTGTACACATGTAACAATAGCAAACAAGAAACAAAGTGCATGACTTTGATTATGTGTTAGATCACAGTACTGTGCACAGCTCAGGTAATTTCATGGAATGTATTTTAGGCTCAGAGCCTAATTGGGTATGTTACCTCTTCCTAGGCTCATGTCTGTATCAGGGAGCCTGTGGATGTCTGACTGGTGTGGGAACCCAAAGCAGTGACCCATATGCTTGAGCAAAGAGAATGGAGATGGCCGAGGTCAGGCCCTAATTTGAACCGCAGAGAGAAGAGGGGCCAGGGAAGGGAAAACCATACGTGAGTTTTGTTTGTTTGTTTGTTTTAAAGACAGAGTCTCAGTCTGTTGCCAGGCTGGAATGCAGTGGCTCAAGTCTTGGCTCACTGCAGCCTCTGCCTCCCGGGGTCAAGCAATCCTTGTGCCTCAGCCTGCCGAGTAGCTGGGATTACAGGTGTGCACCACTGTGCCCAGCTAATTTTGTATTTTTGGTAGAGATAGGGTTTCACCATGTTGGCCAAACTGGTTTCGAACTCCTGTCCTCAAGTGATTCTCCTACCTCAGCGTCTCAAAGTGCTGAGATTACAGGCATGAGCCACTGCACCCAGCCTCGTGTGACTTTTGAACGTACTGTGAACCTTACCTACTCTCAGCACTGCCAACTCCATGTCTTAGATATGGGCCAGGTGTATTATCAGGTCCTCCACTGGGACACAATGGGGAAGAAAGGGAACTGAAAGGGAGTAGCCCTGCTACAGAGAGGTTCTGTCTTATCCTTCATTGTGCCAGTCCTCAGACATCGATGGTCACTGTGTTCCTTTGCTGGCGATTGCAGTTCCCTTTAGTGTCTCTTCCCTCTTTACCCAAAGAGGAATCATTCTTAGTAGTGACCCCTTGAACCACACTTGGTTGGCCCAGAACTGTTATTTTTCAGATACATTGACCACATTATAGCCCGGTACCTTCACATGTCCTCATAGATCCACAATTTCTCTAAGCTGTGTAAGCTACACTATGTTTTTCATTAATTACAGACAGAGAGGGCTCTCCCCGGTTATTATGCTACCACTCCTGAAATTCCTTGGAGTTTTCTTATAAGGAATTTCTGACAGAAACTCTGGAAGA
Organism: Rhinopithecus bieti; assembly: GCF_001698545.2. Taxonomy (NCBI): domain Eukaryota; kingdom Metazoa; phylum Chordata; class Mammalia; order Primates; family Cercopithecidae; genus Rhinopithecus; species Rhinopithecus bieti. The sequence goes on from NW_016806642.1 coordinate 4,365,665, forward strand.
ACCTTTAGGAAGGTAAAGTTATGAGATTGGTGAATCCTCAAGTAATCTGAAACACTCCTAATGTTTAGTGTTTTAGCAGGTGGAAAAAAAGTGCTTCAAGAAGTAATGTGTTGTGCAATCATTGGCCTTGGTGAAGATTTCACTACCTTCCCTGATCTTCCTGTTTTCCCCATTACTAGTATTATAAAAATTCATTGGGTTTTATACTTACCCAACCTTGACCTCAAAATCTACAGCCAGGCCTGTGGGTTGTTGAAGAACTGAGTGTTGGGTGTCATTTGCAGTCACCCCTGTGGACAGAGTTGTGCTGGGTACCCTTTCCTCTAAACAAGAAGGCTGAGGCTCAGTCAGCAGCAGGAGCTCCAGAAGCTTGCCTGGACCTGGAGGTCTTTGGCATCTTCAAGGCATTTCTTAGATGTAAGGTGTTCCAACAGGTTAAGTGAGAAGTAATGCAAGACAGATCCGATGGGGTTTTTCCACTGCCTTGCTTAAAACACAGTATGTGTTTGGTTGGTGTATTCATTGCATTTTTCAGTTTAGGTGAAGTATGTGAGAATGGGAAGATTGCAGTTAAACCTAGAAATACCATATAATCCAGCAATTCCACTTCTGGATACATACCCAAAAGATGTGAAAGGCGGCAGTCTGACAGATATTGTACACCCATGTTTATAGCAACATGATTCACAATAGCTAAAAGGTAGGAGCAACCCCAGCGTCCATTGATGGATAAGTAGATAAATGAAATGTAGCGTATACCTACATTGGAATATGATTCAGCCTTAAAAGGAAGAAAATTCTGACATATGCTACAACATGGATGAACCTTGAAGATACCATGCTAAGTGAAATAAGCCAAACACAAAAGGACATATACTGTATGATTCCACTCATATGAGGCCCCTAGAGTTGTTAAATTCATACAGCCAGGAATCTGATGGTTGCCAGGAGCTGGGGGAGAGGGAGAAATGGAGAGTTAGTGTTTGATGAAGTTGTATTTGGGGAAGATGAAAAAATTCTGGAGATAGATGATGGTAGTTGCACAACACCATGAATGTACTTAATGCCACAATGTACACCTAAAAATGGAAAATTTTATGTGTATTTTACCACAATAAAAGAGATTCAGGATCATAACCCTCTTCAAGCCAAAAACAGGATTTAGTTGATTTCTCTGCTCTCCTTTAGTTTTCAGTGTGAAGATAACTGCTGTTTCAAGTAAGCAAGTAAAGTGTAATTGCCATATCTTTATGCATTTCAAGTTCTCTAATCTGAAGTCCTTGACACATGTTTCAGGGTTTCCAACATAGCATAGCTTTAAAATTGTGTAAAATGTAAAGAAAACTAAATATAGTAGCAATGAGTATTAAAAACAATGAGAAAAAGGTGTGGACAAGAAGTTAGCTGATAATAGCATCTCTTGCTGGCTTTATGTCTTTTCTGGTGAAACTGGGCAACTCACTGGCCCTCCCCCGTTCCAGCTGCATCAACTGCGCACCTCTTTGGAGTTATGCTACCACTCCTGAAATTCTTTGGAGTTTTCTTAAACAGAAAAGGAATTTCTGACAAACTCTGGAAGAACTCATAAGAAGGGAAAGGTCTGGGAATTGGTGAATCCTCAAGTAATTTGAAATACTCCTAATGTTTAGTGTTTCAAATTACTTGAGGATTCACCAATCTCAGACCTTTCCCTTCTTAGGGAAATCATATATATAAATAATCATACATATAAGAGACTAAAGCAGCATTTAAATGTGGCATGTTATTTCTTAAAATATAAACATACAATATGTGAAATAAAACAATAGCATTAGTATTAAGTATAGTTTTAAAAAGTATCCTAGTCTTAAAAGTCAAGTATTAGCAGCTTCATTAAAGGCGCATTCTACAACTTGCTGTCTGTCACGAATAGTTTTCCTATTTGTTACATGCTTAAGTTTGATAATAAGAATACAACCATTGAGGCTGGAAATAGCAATAACCTTCCCTAAGGGATCACATATTTTATTAGCTGTGGGTAAAAAGCATTCATTTGTGGACCATATCTGTTTCATCACAAAGTCCTCACTTAGGGTCATGCTTTGGAAATCAGATTTTAGTTTTATTTAGTTTTAGGAACGTTGGACTACACCCACCAGATCCTGCACAGTATTCTACCTTGATCATCCCACACAGAGCTGGAGCAGACAGCTAGCTCTTGTTCCTGCCTGCCGCATTAATTTCAAATATTTTGCTATGCCTAGTACATTTCTAGCTTCTCTGAATAACCAACCAGTTTTAAGTGTGCCGCAAACTTCCCTTATCCTGTTTTGGGGGGCCCCGGGGAGACAGGGTCTTCCATAGCCCAGGCTTAGAGTGCAGTGGTGCCATCTTGGCTCACTGCAGCCTCAGCCTCCTGATTAGCTGAGACTATGGGTGTGCACCACCATGCCCGGCTAATTTTTCAAAAATTTTTTTGTAGAGACAGGTTCTCACTGTATTCCTCAGGCTGATCATGAACACCTGGGCTCAAGCAGTCCTCCTGCTTTGGCCTCCCAAAGTGCTGGGATTACAGGCCTAAGCCACCACGTTGGCTTGTCTATCCCATTCTTTTTTTTTTTTTTTTTTGAGACGGAGTCTTGCTCTGTCGCCCGGGCTGGAGTGCGGTGGCGCGATCTCGGCTCACTGCAAGCTCCGCCTCCCGGGTTCACGCCATTCTCCTGCCTCAGCCTCCTGAGTAGCTGGGACTACAGGCGCCCGCCACCAAGCCCGGCTAATTTTTTGTATTTTTAGTAGAGACAGAGTTTCACCATGGTCTCAATCTCCTGACCTTGTGATCCGCCCGCCTTGGCCTCCCAAAGTGCTGAGATTACAGGCGTGAGCCACCGCGCCCGGCGTCTATCCTGTTCTTAAGTGAGTAGCTTTCTTTCAGATCAGTTGCTCTTTGAGACAAGCTTCTCATGTTTTTACACTTGAGAGAATTTTTTCCTTTAAAAATTGCTTCCTTAAAGTCTGCATTCATGTTTACAGGTCTATTCATAGTTTGTCTTCACCATTACCAGTCACCATTTTTTGTTTTTTGAGACGGAGTCTTGGTCTGTCGCCCAATTGGAGTGCAGTGGCACAATCTTGCCTCATTGCAACCTCCGCCTCCTGGGTTAAGTGATTTTCCTGCCTCAACCTCCCGAGTAGCTGGGACTACAGGCATGGACCACCATGCCCGGCTAATTTTTAAAATTGTTTTAGAGATGGAGTTTCGCCATGTTGACCAGGCTGGTCTCGAACTCCTGACCTCAGGTGATCTGCCTGCCTCAGCCTCCCAAAGTGCTGGAATTACAGGTGTGAGCCACTGTGCCTGGCCTCTAGTCATCATTTTATTTATTTATTTTTTTGAGACAGAGTCTTGCTCTGTCACCAGGCTGGAGTACAATGGCGTGATCTCGGCTCACTGCAACCTCTGCCGCCCGGGTTCAGGCGATTCTCCTGCCTCAGCCTCCCGAGTAGCTGGGATTACAGGAATACAGGAATGTGCCACAACGCTTGGCTAATTTTTTTTTTTTTTTTTTTGAGATGGAGACTTGCTCTGTCACCCAGGCTGGAGTGTAGTGGTGAGATCTCAGCTCACTGTGAGCTCCGCCTCCTGGGTTCATGCCATTCCCTTGCCTCAGCCTCCCAAGTAGCTGGGACTGCAGGCACCCGTCACCATACCTGGATAAGTTTTTTGTATTTTTAGTAGAGATGGGATTTCACTGTGTTAGCCAGGATGTTCTTGATCTCCTGACCTCGTGATCCACCCACCTTAGCCTCCCAAAGTGCTGGGATTACACGCGTGAGCCACTGCGCCCGGCCTAGTCATCATTTTTAACCACAAGGATTCTTCATCAAGCATGAACAAGTTAGGTAAGGGAGGCACCAAAAGTCCATTTTGTATTTTTCTTTCATATTTAAGACATGATAAGTGTAAGGATTCCCACATGAACATGTGCCTGAGCTGGGCATGGTGGCTCACACCTGTGATCCCAATACTCTGGGAGACCAAGGTGGTCAACACCAACCTGAGTAACAAAGTGAGACTGTCTACCAAAAAAAAAAAAAGCAGCCAAGCGTGGTGGCGCATGCTTGTAGCCCCAGCTCTTCGGGAGGCTGAGGCAGGATCATGTGAGCCCAGGAGTTGGATGCTGCAATGAGCTAGGATGGTGCCGCTGCACTCCAGCCTGGGTAACAGCCAGACCCTGTCTCTTAATAAATAAATAAGCAAGCAGGCATGGAACATTCTCAGCTGGGTTCTTTAAGCTGTCTGACAAGGTTTCGGGTTGTAATACATGCGTCTAACGTAAATATGTTAAAATTCACATAATTGAAGTGGAGTAAAGTAAGTTGATTATACGTTGCTTTGTACATTTGGACTATTACTGTATTTTATTTTCCATGAGATTATGAGGAGATTGATGATGTTAAAAAGTGAGAAGAAATAGAGAACCATTTTGATTTAGTCTGTAGAAAATGTATTTTCACTTTTTGGCTACTATCTTTGTAAATGAAATTCCAGAAAAATTACTTAGACTCCCATTGTTTTTTTTCAGTTTGAAAATGAGTGTCTTCGAACCAGGAATATTTTGGGGTCCATTGCGGGGTAGCTGTCTAGGGCACTTTGCTGGGAAGACGTCTGAGACCACATCTGGGCTCTGCAGGAAGGAGTGCTGTAACCACCTGTCTAGGTCTACCTGTGATCAACCCGGGTGTGCTATGGACATCAGACTGAGGAGGAGTGCTACATTTGCTGATACCTTAGTACAGCAATATTTGTAGTGTAGAAGCTTAGATCCTCTGGAATGGCAGAAATTCCTAGATTTCTGGAAAACCGTGTCACTGGGAATATAGACACCTTTTTTTATGGAGAGGGAATTATGGATTGTTAATTTTAAAAGTCTACCGTAGTGTAATATATAGTGTATATTGAGACATGAATCTTTCCACTTATCATTCACTAACATCTGTTAAAAAAAAAAAAAAAAAAAAAAACCTGATCAGGTCTCAAACTATTCTAATAGCACTAGTCTAATAGCATAAAATTTGCTACTGTTAAATAAATGTTTATCCCCTGTATAATTTACAGGTAGAATTTTAAGTAATTGGATCAAATAGCTAGAAGAGGCCTTCCTTTCTCCTTTTATTTCATTAATAGAATTATTTGCTTGAGATGAGTCAATATTCGTTGAGCGCCAGTGTACCAAAGCACTCATTTCATCCTCTTTGAAATCCTCAAAGAGTAGAAGAGTTCTCCACATTTCATAATTGAAGAACCTGAGGAGGCTCTCAGGCTCCTGGTGGGTCCCTAAGCCACACAGCTAGTCAGTGATGGAGCAGGGATTTGAGTCCAGAAACAATGTAAGAAGTTAATAATATATTGATTAGTAGGTGAGGGTTCGAAACAGACCCAGGATGTGTAAAATTGCCTTAAAATTTGCACTATACAGTGCCTCCTTTGTCCACTTTTGCCTTTTTCTGATGCCTTCTCCAGTCTTCAGCTGGAGTTACCTCTGCAAAATGAAGGTTTGATCATGCCATCACTTAAAAACCCTCTGGGTTAAAACCCTCTGGTGGCTCCTCCTCTTCAGTTGCCCCATGAGGCCCTGGGCAGTGTAGTCCCACCTACTCCTCAGCTCCCATCTCTTCTACCCAGTTGACTGGCCTGGCCTTGGTCAGGGAATCAAGTCCTTTCTGTGTCAGGTGCATTTCCTTCTGTCTGGAACACACTTACCATTCAGTTCACCTTACCTCTTATCCTTCAGTTTCTGGCTAAGCACTGATTCCTCAGAGACGTTTTCCTGTCATCCTGCCTAGGTCCGATCTCCTGGCACTTTGTGCTTTTCTTTCAGAGCACTTGTCACAGTTGAATCACATGTATTGCGGGTGCGTATTTTTAATGTCTCGTTAGATGGAGAGTTCTATGAGAACAGGAACCATGGCTTTACCTATTGTTGTGTTTGCGGTGTCTGGCATAAGCCTGGCATGCAGTTCACAGTAGAAAACTAATGTAGTGTGAGATGTGAGTGGAATGTTTCCTGTTTGCTAAGTATGGGTGAGAAGAACCCGCAGCTAAAAACAAGGTGTTCAAAATCCCCACTTTCTGTGGTCAGAGATCTGCATCTCTGTGGCCAGTATTTTCCTGCAGAGCTTCTTCAAAAGGTGTCATTTCAGCAGAACCAGTTCTCACATTGCCCCCACCCTTCACCCCAATAAAAAGATGACTGGAGGAGGGGGAGATGACACCTTTTGTGGGAATTTCTCTCAGCGAAGGGGAGCATGCAAATTTGACGTCATGATTTGTCTGAAAATTGGTGAGCCACTATTCCAGAAAGAGCTCCCCAAGCCTAGGGCTTGCAATGCTAAGAGAAGGAGGAAGGAGAGAGACAGGGAGCAACACTACATTGGGTGGGGTGAGGATATGAGGTTCCTTGGACATCATGGGCTCCAGTGAATATGTGGACCATGGCTTGGGACTTAAGCTTTTTTGCTAGTGCCCCACAAAAGAGTACCATCTGTAACCCATCTGTGGACCCCAGCAGTGCCCCTCAACAAACATGTACCCTAGAGAGCGAGTTAGAATATGGATATTATCCCAAAGGAAGGACCCAGGGCCAATCAGAAAGCTCATGCCCACCAAGGTGGGTGGTTCATCTAGGGACCAACCTCTTTTGAAGTTCGTGAAGAAGTGAGTTTTTTTTTTTTTTTTTTTTTTTTTTTTTTTTTTGAGACGGAGTCTCGCTCTGTCGCCCAGGCTGGAGTGCAGTGGCCGTATCTCAGCTCACTGCAAGCTCCGCCTCCCGGGTTTACGCCATTCTCCTGCCTCAGCCTCCCGAGTAGCTGGGACTACAGGCGCCCGCCTCGTTGCCCGGCTAGTTTTTTGTATTTTTAAGTAGAGACGGTTTCACCGTATTAGCCAGGATGGTCTCGATCTCCTGACCTCGTGATCCGCCCGTCTTGGCCTCCCAAAGTGCTGGGATTACAGGCTTGAGCCACCGCGCCCAGCCAGAAGTGAGTTTTTATGTAGTCTTTTTGTTGTTGTTTGGGTTGCGTTTTTCGTTGTTGTTATTTGTTTGTTTGAGACAGGATCTCACTCTGTCACCAAGGCTGGAGTGCAGGGCCACGATCATGGCTTACTGCAGCCTCAAACTTCTGGGCTCAAAGGATCCTCCTGCCTCAGCCTCCTGAGTATCTGGGACTACAGGTGTGCACTATCGTGCCTGGCCAAGTTTTAAATTTTTCTGTGGAGACGGGATCTCTCACTGTTGCTGAGGCTGGTCATAAAACACCTGGCTTCAGGAGATATTCCCGCCTTAGCCTCCCAAAGTGCTGGGATTACAGGCATGAGCCACCATGCCAGGCTCCCCCCACTCCTTTTGAAGTCCAGATGGTTACAGCTGCCCCTGGAAGGGGCAGATTGTGGATGCAAGCCCCCTAACACCAGGAAAAGGTTATTTACAGTGAAAGAGGGACTTCCAATTCTAGAAATAGCTCCCCTTGCCTTAGGGATGGGATAGTGTACAAGGTACTAACACCAATAAATGCCTCAAAGATTTCATTTGCTTTTGAAATTGCAGAAATGGGAGTGAAGTGATTTCTGATTTCTCCCCTGGGAAAGCAGAAAGAAACCCTTCCTTGTACAGCTGCCCCCATGAGAAAAAAGTTCAACAGAAAACATTAAATGCTCATTTCCCAAGACTCTCAGTCAGAGCTGTGAGAAGCAAAGGGACGACGCTACAGAGGTGTCTGGGAAACTCAGGCTGATTAAAGGTAGCCTGTGTATCTCCTCGACTTGCAGGCTCTGTGAAGGGAAGCACACCTCATAAATCCTTTTGGACTGCTTTTTGGCTAAACCCTCAGATTTATACGAAGAACTATTTTAAGTGAATCAGTGTGTCTTTGTTTGCCTCTTCTGGGATTCTGAAGACTGCAGCCAAGGAGCCAGTAAGGCTGAGAGATGGATTGAGCATTTAATCAGTTGAATACTTCCTTATGTTTTCCTTGCGTGTTCTCATAACAAGTGACTTTAGTCCAACTCCTAGTAACACATTATTGTGGAATGTGCCCTCCTGAGAAATAGTGCCTTATTTTTTCATCCTGAGCACACTGAAAATCTCTGAAAATTCAGATGAGTTTGTTTGGACAATGGTAATAATATATGATAGCGATACCTGCCATGTATCTGGTATTTTACATGTTACGACTGAGTGTCACAACAGCCCCGGTCAAATGCGGGGAAAATGAAGGCTTAGAAAAACTAGGTCACTTACCTGATATCACTCAGTTCAAGCCCAGGTTTCTGCATTTCTCAATTTTCCACAGATTCTTACCAGCATCCTTGACTAATGAGGCTATGCCGGAACCCCCAAATCTTGACATTTTCATTGATTCCTTTCTTCCACCTGCAAACAACATCAGGATCCACTTCTTTTTTTTTTTGTATTTTTTTTCTTTGAATACACATTACCTATTTAATAGTTCAGAAGTGGGATGATGCACTTAACTGTAGGTCCGTGAGCTCAGAAGTCCCTGTGGTGGTAATAGCTAATATTGTTCGAGGACTTTCTATTGAACTGTCCACAACTGATTTTTTTTACCTGCATTACCTCAATCTTTTCACAGAAGCCGCATCTCCCTCCCTGTCCCTTTTTCTGCCTTATTTGTTCATAGTATTAATACTTGCACACAGTACATCCACACTAACACACTTCAGCCTACTCACAGTGTTTAACGCTGCATAACTCCACTAGAATGTAAGCTCTGTGCGAGCTGTATGACTTTTTAGTTATGAGGTAAGTTCCTACCAAGTAGGACCAGGTTCAAATGTTTTTGCATTAAGGACCAACCTATATAGGTAAATATCATCCCCATTTACAGATATGGAAACTGAGGTTCATGGGATTAAATAAGGTGTTTGAAAGTGGAAGTAATTTTTAACTTCAAAATCAGTTTTTAAATATTAACGATAACAGTAGCTTCCTTTCCCCACTGTATTGTTAGAATGAAACAAAAAAATTTTTTAGAGACAGGGTTTTACCCAGGCTAGAGTTTAGTGGCATAATCATAGGTCACTGTTGACTCCAACTCCTGGGCTCAAGCTATCGTCTTGCCTCAGCCTCTAAGTAATTAGGACTTACAGGTATGTGCCAAGATGCCTAATTTTTTTTTTTTTTTTTCTGTAGAGATGGGATCTCACTATGTTGCCTAGGCTGGTCTTGAACTCCAGGCCTGAAGTGATCCTCAGCCTCTTAAAGTGCTGGGATTATAGGTGTGGGCCATTGTGCGTGACAGAAATGAGAAAGTTAACAATAACAACAAAAAGAGGTTGGGGCTGGATGAGGTGGCTCACTCCTGTAATCCCAGCACTTTGGGAGAAAGGCGAGTGGATCGCTTGAGGCCAGGAGTTCGAGACCAGCCTGACCGACATGCCAAAACCGCATCTGTTTTTAAAATACTAAAAATACAAAAAAATAGAATTTCAGAGCTGTGAGAGACCTGGGAGCTATTTGAGCCAGCCTACCAACCCCCTTCAACCCTATCCCCAGTGCCAGATTTGGGACTCAGGTCTCCTTCACCCGAATGGCCTGTTCCACTGATGGACAGCTACACTGTCATTGAATGACTACATTGTTGGAAAATTCTTTGTATTGAGCTGAATTTTTGTCTCCAGGTAACTTCCACCATTGGTCTGAGTTCTCCCCTTTAGGAATGACAGAATAAAGGAAAATATATATAATATTGGTTTACTTATACTCACTCATGGGTGTCTCTTGTCCCAGTCCCTCAGATACTCCTTGTGTGGCATCTTTCCAACCATTTTCCATCCTGTTGGCTCCCTTTGGCATGGCCTCCAGCTTGTCCATGTCTGACTGAAGTGCCTCATCTGGGACTGCGGGTGGGGTATTGGGAATACATCATACCACCCTGTTGCTTGTTCACACCCCCCAAGTCCTTTAAAGTGAACTATTGTTGAACTCTGGTAGGAAGAAAGTGCTGCACAGGTGGAACCAAGCATCGCTGATGATTATGAAAAATAATAGTGATGTCTTGTGGACGCTCTGCCCTCTGTTTCTCTGTGCACTCCCTCTGCCACACCCAAGACAGTTCTTAAAAGAATGACCACTTACTGAGTTGTGACTGTGTATAAGATACTGTCCTAGACACTTTACATACACCACCCATTTAACTTTCTAAACAACCATATTCTTAGATATGATTTAGCTCTTGAGAAGACAGATTAGGAGAGATTAACTGATGTGTTTAAGATCACATAGCTTGTAATTGGTGGAGCTTGGATCTGAAGCTATGTTTGTCTGACTCCAAATCCCAAGCTTGATAAGATTTACTTCCAGGAGCTATAAAGAGGATAAGCTTAGCTATTTGAGGCTCTCATTTTCATTCTCTCTCAAAAACTTGCAAGAGAGATATTTTAGAGGAGTGATGACATCTTCTTCCTATCATTTGAAGAAGGGAAAGAGAAAGGAAAGGGCCCATATTATTGTTTTCCTGCTTGTGCCAGCTGTTTTGTATCTGTTGATCTCATTTAGTCTTCATGACAGTTCTGTGAGGAGGGCACTGTCATGATCACCATTGCACAGATGCAGAAACTGTGGCTCACAGAGGATAAAGCTAGGTCACTCACACAACCCCCGACTCCAGAGCCACCGTGATTTCATGCTTCCCACCACACAAATGCCACATCACAGAAGGTTTTTGAACTCTTACTGCCACTCTCCCAGAGGGTCTCTAGCTAGACCCTTACCCACTGTGATAGTCTCTCTTAGCCTGTCTGTCACTTCCAATCTTAGTAACTGACCAAATTACCTAAGCAGAAAAGGAGGGAAAAGAAAGCCTTCACTAAATTAGATAAGGATTCATTCGTTCATTAGACTTGCTATATGCATGTCTTTGGGCCAGAGATCAGCCATGGAAGCAAAGTAAGAAGTCTGCTGAAGTTATTAGGGCTCTGATGTGGCCGTCATGCCTTCTTCCTACCAAGTTGTATGACCCAATACAAGAACGCATGGTGAGTGCGGCAGGTGCTGCCAAGACCCGATCATTTAGCCATGCTGACCGAGAACCGAGGACCCACCAGTCTTCAGACTGAGTTGACTTACTTTCTAAAACATAGGTATGGAAATTCTTTATTTAGGGACCACTAGATTTGGAATCCTACCAAATCCCATTACTAATCTATAATCAAACAATATTTTTTACCCGCATCATTCCATTTGTTCCAACAACCTGGTAATGTAGGCTGGGCAACAGTTCATTGTTATGTTTTACAAACAGAGAATCAAACTGAGAGAAAAGACTTGCCCAGAACATCGCAGTCTCCAAGGGTGAGAGCAGGACACAGCCTGCTGGAGCTATGAATCTTGCTGTTGCACTCAGTTGTCCTCTTTCGCTTCACTCCTCTCTTGTACTGCCCCCCAAACTGCGTGTACAGCTCTCTCCTTGCCATTGGCCTATTGGCTACAAACAGCCACCAGCTCAGCAAAAACAATGAGACCAAATTGGAACTACTTTTTCAGGCTCCACTTCTCAAGTCATTTGGTCACCCTGACTTTCCACAACACAGGTGCAATGGTTTGCAGATTGTCATCAAACTTCACCTTCACTTAAAGGCCAAGTTGACTCTTTACAGCACCAAGCTGCCATAAGCATTCTTTTTCTACAGGCAAATACCTAGGTATTAATCCTAATGTCACACTAACCCATTTGAAAAACTTGCAACTTCATTTACTTTCTCTAAGGTAGACAGTAATCTCAGAAATTGTCCTGAAATCCAAGGATTTCCTGTGTTGGGCTCACTGAAAAGCATCTGACCTAAAGCTCGCTCTGCACTTTGCCAGAAAGCAGAAGCAACCATCTCCACACTACCAGCTCAGAGTCCCAGCCTGCTAAGCCTCTAAACCCCGCCCCATCTGTGTCTCTAACTGTTGCCAACCACTAGCCTAGCCTTGCTTTCTAAAATTATGTCCTTTTAAAAATGTTATGTAAATAGGGCTTGGCGCAGTGGCTCACACCTGTAGTCCTAGCATTTTGGGAGGCCGAGGCAGGTGGATTACCTGGGGTAGGGAGTTTGAGACCAGCCTGGCCAACATGGTGAAACCTCATCTCTTAAACAATACAAAAATTCAGCTGGGCGCGGTGACTCACATCTGTAATCCCAGCACTTTTGGAGGCTGAGGCGGGTGGATCACTTGAGGTCAGGAGTTCGAGACCAGCCTGGCCAACATGGTGAAACCCTGTCTTCACTAAAAATACAAAAATTAGCCAGGTGTGGTGGTGGGCCTCTGTAATCCCAGCTACTTGGGAGGCTGAGGCAGGAGAATTGTTGACCCCAGGAGGTGGAGGTTGCAGTGAGCTGAGATTGTGCCACTGCACTCCAGCCTGGGCAACAGAGGGAGACCCCATCTAAAAAAACAAAAAAACAAAAATTAGCCAGGCATGGTGGTGAATGCCTGTAGTCCCAGCTACTCAGGAGGCTGAAGTGGGAGAATCACTTGAGTCCAGGAGACAGAGGTTGCAGTGAGCCAAGATTACGCCACTCCACTCCAGCCTGGGCAACAGAGCAAGGCTTTGTCTCAAAAACAAAAACAATATACAAATATATAAAATCTTATTATATGTAGCATTTTGGAATTAACTTTTTTTCAATGTAGATAACTCCCTGGAGATTCTTCCAAATTGTGGTATAGGTTTTGTTTTTATTATCTGAAGTCTATGCATTTAAAAAAGTTTTTCTATTTAGTTTTTTTTTTTATTAATGAGAATCTGCAACTAAGGTTATTGAAGGTAGGTGCCACTTCCTAGCTAGGAGACCTTGTGGATTGCTTCATATCTCTGAGATTCCATCTCCTCGCCTTTAGAATAGGCATACAAATTAGGACTTTACAGCTACTCAGGAGGCTGAGGCAGGAGAATGGCATGAACCCGGGAGGCGAAGCTTACAGTGAGCTGAGATTGCACCGCTGCACTCCAGCCTGGGCAACAGAGTGAGACTCCGTCTCANAAAACAAAAACAATATACAAATATATAAAATCTTATTATATGTAGCATTTTGGAATTAACTTTTTTTCAATGTAGATAACTCCCTGGAGATTCTTCCAAATTGTGGTATAGGTTTTTGTTTTTATTATCTGAAGTCTATGCATTTAAAAAAGTTTTTCTATTTAGTTTTTTTTTTTATTAATGAGAATCTGCAACTAAGGTTATTGAAGGTAGGTGCCACTTCCTAGCTAGGAGACCTTGTGGATTGCTTCATATCTCTGAGATTCCATCTCCTCGCCTTTAGAATAGGCATACAAATTAGGACTTTACAGCTACTCAGGAGGCTGAGGCAGGAGAATGGCGTGAACCCGGGAGGCGAAGCTTACAGTGAGCTGAGATTGCACCGCTGCACTCCAGCCTGGGCAACAGAGCGAGACTCCGTCTCAAAAAAAAAAAAAAAAATTAGGACTTTATATTATATTCCCCTTACTAATGGAGGCTAATTACAAAGATGCAATACCATGTTGTCTTCAGTCACAGAGTAACTCCAAGTCCTCGTATTTCTGCAACTGGGATAAACAGCAAGTCTCATGCACTATTTTGAGTGAAAACATTAGATTCCATCATCTACTTTTTCTGAGACCACCTGTCATTCATATTGTCCTGCAGAAAGGATCTGATTGGGTTGGTTTGTCATTTCCAACATATAGAACCTGTAATGGGCCCACACCAAACCCCTTGAAAGGTGTTTTTCTCTCTGTGGTTCTCTTGCAGAAGCACTAGGAGAATCTTTACGCTTCTCTGTCTGGCCATCAGTCAGAACCAACTGAAGATGGAGGTTGCCTTGGAGGTGATGCCCATGTCATAGAGGTGTTCTGGCTGAGACTGATGAACACCTAGCAGATAGGGACTAAAAGCAGAAAAGCAGAGAGTTAAACTCATCCTCAGTTTAATTCGCTGTAGACGAAGAACAGAAGTGATTTTATCAAATGTAGTAAAACATGAAAAGTCCCCATTCAGTCAGTGTTCTCAAGAGGACTCTGGATTTGACAGGTACCTAGTGCTTACTGGACCCCCATCAAAGACAGCTATTCCACAAGGTTGTCATAAGGAGCAAAATTCAATGGCCAGGACAACCTTCAGCCAACTCTAAAGCCCTATATAAAACACCAGTTATTTCACCAAGTCACCTGATTTAACATGAATTCAGTCTTCTCTACACTTTTTGTGTACGAGCCACTGTAAAGGGAAATTTTTGGGGTGTGTTTGTGTACGTGTGTGTGTTTTTTAAATAAGAGTGCCTGGTTTTTCGTAACTAGGGAGACTAAGAAAATGAAAAGTATATACAGTTGTCTTTCAGTGTCTGAGGGAGATTGGTTCAGGATTCCCTCAGGGACCAAAATCTATGGAAACTGAAGTTCCTGATAATAAATGGCATAGTATTTGCATTTACCCCACGCACATCCTCTCGTATACTTTAAATCATCTCTAGACTGCTTGTAATACCTAATACAATGTAAATACTATGTAGATAGTTGTTATACTGTATTGCTTAAACGTTTATGTTAATTTTTTATTATAGTGTTTTCTGTTTTGAGGGGTTTTTTGTTTTGTTTTTCTTTTCCAGATTTGTTTTGTTTTGTTTTGAGACAGAGTTTTGCTTTTTTTGCTCAGGCTGGAGTGCAGTGGCGAGATCTCGGCTCACTGCAACCTCCGCCTCCCCGGTTCAAGTGATTCTCCTGCCTCAGCCTTCCAAGTAGTAGCTGGGATTACAGGCATCTGCCAACACGCCTGGCTAATTTTTTGTATTTTTAGTAGAGACGGGATTTCACCATGTTGGCCACACTGGTCTAGAACTCCTGAACTCAGGTGATCCACCCACCTCAGCCTTCCAAAGTGCTGAGATTACAGGCATGAGCCACTGCACCTGGCCCAGATATTTTTGATCCATGGTTGGTTGAATCTTCAGATGGGAGGACCGACTGTATTTATATATAGTATATGTATTTGCTTGTGTTTCTGAAAGGAGACAGTAGAGTTCAGTACAGAGCTGGAAACGAGTGCCCCATGGTTCCTGTGAAATGTCTGTGTCCAGGAACATACAGAATCAGATGATCGTGTCTTTTTTGCCACGATAAGGATTACACAGAGGCCATCAGGTAGGAGATGACACAGAGAGCATAAATTGGAGCACAGGTGGGTTGCTAGGCATATCCAGGGTTATGGGCTGATAGGGTATCTAAGACAGAAAACATCCAATGCTTACGGGGTACTGGCTATTTCCTCAGCCTCCATATTTGAGACATAGAGGAACTAAACTCCATCTTCGTGTATGTAGCAATTTGTCCTCTGTCAGCTTTGAAAATGAAAGTTTGTTTTAGGTCAGATTCAGCCTGGGGAAATGAGAAAATCACCTACTGGGATGAGCTCTTCCCCCTTCAACACTGTAAATAGCTTTTTCCACTTGGCAGAGGTCTCCTCGCCACGGTGATAAGGAGCTCTTGCTGGCTGCCCCGGCCAGTGCGACAGCCAGGCCTTCAGGAGGTCTGTGTGTCCCTGCACTTTGCGGTCTCTGAGCAGTCCAGCCCTGCCTGCCATCACTTCGGGCACTTGACATTTCAGGAAATCCTGAGCCCAGATCGTGGGCCCTCTTTTTCCATGATGATACCCACTATGCTGAAATGGTGGATCTGTGATAGCAGTAGGAGCGATGATATACATCTTTGTATGTCCCTGCCCTCCCCAGACCCCAAGTCCTCAGTGCCCCTTCACTTCCTGGGCTTCTGTTACCCCATCCCAACATTTGCCATGTTTTCTTGTGTTTCGTGATTTTTCTGTCAGCTCCACTGAAATGTGAGGTCCTTCAATGCAGGACTGTGTTTTTTTCCTTGGTATCTCTTGCTCCTTGCAAAATGCCTAGGACATAATAGGTGCTCTATAAATGTTTGTTGAATGAATACAGAAAAACCAGAGTGTCACCATGGGTAGGCAAGTGAGATGGGGAAGGCCCTGAAATCCAGAGCACAGGAGGAACTGGGCATGTGTGTGCATGTGAGGTCTGAGTAGGGAGATTGTTGTGGACAGAATAATGGTCCGTAGAATAAAGGTCCACATTCTGGTCCCTGGAACCTGAGAACATGTTATGCTAAATGCAAGAGGGAATTATGGTTGCAGATGGAATGAAGGTTGCTCATCCCCTGATTGTGAGGTCGAGAGATTACCGTGGATTACCCAGGTGGATTACCCAGGCGGGTCAGGGTAATCACAGGGTTCTTACAAGTGGGAAGCAGGAGAGTCAGAGAAGATGTGATGACTGAAGCGCAGGCTGGAGTGAAGTGGCCTTGAGCCACAGAAGGATGGTGACCTCTAGAAGATGGAAAGGTCAAGGAACAGATTCTTTCCAGAGTCTCCAGAAGGAAAGCATCTGTGCCAGCACCTTGATGTTTTTTTGACTTCTTTTTTTTTGGAGACAGGGTCTCGCTCTAGTTGCCCAGGCTGGAGTGCAGTGGGGCAATCTTGGCTCACTACAACCTCTACCTCCTAATTTCAAGGGATTCTCCTGCCTCAGCCTCCAGAGTAGCTGGGATTACAGGTGCCCACCACCACGCCCGGCTGATTTTTGTAATTTTTGTAGAGACAGAGTTTTGCCATATTGGCCAGGCTGGTCTTAAACTCCTGACCTCAGGTGATTCACCCGCTGCAGCCTCCCAAAGTGCTGGGATTACAGATGTAAGCCACTGTGCCTCTTTGCATTTCATACTTTTGACCTGCAGAACTATAAGATAATAAATGTGTTGTGTTTTTAAGACACGAAGTTTGTGGTAGTTTCTTACAGCAGCTATTGGAAACTAATACAGAGGCTAAGCCTAGGGGAAGGGGGCGAATCCTCAGGAAGGAATCAAATAGAGCACATAACCCTAGAAAAGGCAATGGCTGTGTCAGAGGAACTCAGTCAGCATCCAAAAATACCTTCCCTGCTGAATCACCCTAGATCAAAAGTAATTGACAGTAAGATCACTGCAGGTACGTAGCTCAATGTGTGTTGCCTTTAGCCTCCCCAAATAGTGTGAATACCTCTAATAATTTGAGAGAAGCCATAGTAGAACATAGTGTAAAAGAGTCAGTCAAACCTGGGTTTGAGTTTCTTTCTGCCTCCTATTGACTGTACGAGCTTACAAATGATGTAACCTCTCAAAGCCACAGTTTACTTATCTGTAAACTGGAGATAAATCTGTTTCTTAACTATAAAGATTGTGGTGAGGATTCAATGACACAAATACTGTATTTAACATAATGCCTGCCATATAGTAAACACTGTATAAATATTATCTATTACTAAAAACTTACATACTAGGAACTTTTATAACAAGAGTATTTGAGTTATCTCTATACTCCACACTGACTCAATCATATCCAGAGTCTATAGTGAGGTGTGGGAACAAAGTCAGAGAACAACCAGGATGGTCAAAAGGATGTCTAGGTCGGCAATGGTGGCATGCCTAGCCCCCTTGCATTTTCATAGGACTTTTACTGTTCAAAACACCTTCCCATCTATTATCTCAAGCTATCAGATGAGGTTAATATGTATGTATGTGTGTGTACTGGCTGGGTGTGGCGGCTCACACCTGTAATCCCAGCACTTTGGGAGGCCCAGGTGGGCAGATCACTTGAGGCTAGGAGTTTTGAGACCAGCATGGCCAACATGGTGAAACCCCGTCTCTACTAAAAATACAAAAATTAACTGGGCGTGGTGGTGGGCACCTGTAGTCCCAGCTACTCAGGAGGCTGAGGCATGAGAATTGCTTGAACCTGGGAGGCGGAGGTTGCAGTGAGCCAAGATCATGCCAGTGCCCTCTAGCCTGGGTGACAGAGCGAGACCCTGTCTGAAAACAAACAAACAAACCAAAAATAAAAATTAAAAAAAGATGTCTAAAGGAATGGGGAGGTTTGACATAAAAGTTATTTGAAATATTTTCAGGACTGGCTACATAATTTGTGGGGCCCAATGCAAACTGAAAAAGTGGGTCCCCTTGTTCCAAAAGTATTAAGAATTTCAAAATGGAATGGCTGAGCGCAGTGGCTCACGCCTGTAATCCCAGCACTTTGGGAGGCCAAGGCGGGCGGATCACCTGAGGTCGGGAGTTCCAGACCAACCTGACCAACCTGGAGAAACCACTTCTCTACTAAAAACACAAAAATTACCTGGGCATGGTGGCACATGCCTGTAATCCCAGCTACTCGGGAAGCTGAGGCAGGAGAATCGCTTGAACCAGGGAGGCAGAGGTTGCGGTGAGCCGAGATGGCGCCACTGCACTCCAGCCTGGGCAACAAGAGTGAAACTCTGTCTCAAAAAAAAAAAAAGGATTTCAAAATGGCAACAAAAGAGCATTGAACCAAGCTTGGGGCCCTTCTGGACACAGTGCCCTGTTGCACAGGTTGTGCATCTGCAGGGCCCCAAACATTCCCATGTAAGAAGGGATAGACTTGACCTCAACAGAGAAAACTAGAGCTAAGGGGAAGAAACTACAAACATAATATAAGGCAGAACTTTGTAACAAGGCAATCAAAGAGAGGAGCAACTTGGGCACTTCTGTCACCAAAGTTGTTCAAGCAGAGCGTGGGCAGCCACTTTATAGCTACTTTATTGATTGATTTATTGTATTTATTATTTTCTTCTTCAGAAACAAGGTCTCGCACTGTTGCCCAGGCTGGAGTACAGTGGTGTCAACACAGCTCGCTGCAGCCTTGACCTCCTGAATAGCTGGGACTACAAGCATGTGCTACCACGCCCTGCTAATTATTAAATGTTTTGTAGAGATGGGGTCTTGCTATGTTAACCAGGCTGTCTTGAACTCCTGGTCTCAAGTGATCCACCTGCGTCAGCCTCTCAAAGTGTTGGGATTATAGGCATGCAACAACACACCCAGCTTTTCTCAATCCTTATAAGCATGTATTTATTTTTTAAGACTATTGTAATTACTCCAGTTATGCACAGTTTTTATGTTCATGTACTGTAATGATTACATAATAGTCCACTGAATGGACATAGTACAATTTATTGTTCCCTAGTTATTGGGCAACTCAGTTCTTTCCAAAGTTTCATTATTATAAAGAGCAATGCTCTAGATATTTTTGCATACACAGCTCTTCTTTACTCTTGAAATACTTTGTAGAAGAATTAGAACTCATTTGGTTGCAAATTGCAAAGCTCACTGGAGTAGCCTAAGTGAAAGCAGTTATGTTAATAAGTACATAGGCAGTCACGAAGATACAATGTGCAAGACACATAGAAACTGGAAAGTTGTCAGACAGTCCCCCTCAATCTTCTCTGGTCTCTTATTTCCTTTAGACTTTTGCTGCCCATACCTTGCCCCTTGCTCCCTTATAGCTTTGACCGCTTGGGGACTTTATTATTATTATTATTTTTATTTTAGAGATGGTGTCTTTCTCTGTTGCCCAGGATGGAGTGCAATTGTGTGATCAGAGCTCACTGTAGCCCCAAATCCCTGGGCTCAAGCGATCCTCCCACCTCAGCCTCCTGAATAGCTGGGAATACAGTTGCACAGGGCTTTGACTTGCCTTGGAACCAGAGACCCCAGGTCTAAATCAAAAGTCCAGAGCCAACCACTATCTGACCAGAATTTCTTTATCTTTTATATCAGATTCTTGAGCAAGAGTCTGATTAGGCAAACTCCCCTACCTTTGGGGACTCTGTCCTCCTCCTTCTAGCAGGAGTAAGGAATGGCAGTGGGGGCCAGGCTGTGGGGTCTGCCTAAATTCAAATCGAACACTGCCACTTACTAGGGATGTAACCAGAGTTAGTTACCTAACTTCTCTGTGTTTCTATTTGCTTATTTGTAAAATGAGGATAATATTGAGACCTACTGCATAAGGTTATTAAGAAGATGAAATAAAATCATCCTTGTCAAGGATTATAAGAAGGGCACATAAGGAGTCCTTGATATCTATTAGCTCTTGGAGATTTTTTGTTTTGTTTTCATTTTTCTAAAAATTGTGGCAATATATATACAACATAAAATTTACAATTTTGACCATATTCTTCTTTCTTTCTTTTTTTTTCTTTTTTCTTTTTTTTTTTGCGACAGGGTCTCACTCTGTTGTCCAGGCTGGAGTGCAGTGACTTTATCATAGTTCACTGCAGCCTCAAACTCCTGGGTTCGAGTGACTCTCCCACTTTAGCCTCTCAGTCAGCTAGGACTACAGACATGCACCACTATTCTTGGGTAATTTTTATTTTTATTTTTTTTTGTAGGGATAGGGTTTCACTATGTTGCCTAGGCTGGTCTCAAACTCCTGGACTCAAGCAATCTTCCCTCCTTAATCAAGGTACACTACTTTCACGTGTACAATTCAGTGACATTAAATACATACACGTTGTTGTGCGACCATCACACTATCATCCCAATAACTTTTTCATCATCCCAAACTGCTGTTCTTTTCTTTTTTTTTGAGACGGAGTCTCTGTCACCCAGGCTGGAGTAAGTACAGTGGCACAATCTCAGCTCACTGCAACCTCCACCTTCCGGGTTCAAGCAATTCTTCTGCCTCAGCCTCCTGAGTAGCTGGGACTACAGGCATGCGTAACCACACCTGGCTAATTTTTTGTATTTTTAGTAGAGACGGGGTTTCACCATATTGGCTAGACCGGTCTCAAACTCCTGACCTCGTGATCCACCCGCCTCAGCCTCCCAAAGTGCTGGGATTACAGGCATGAGCCACTGTGCCTGGCCAGCTCTTTTATTTTAGTTATGATTGCTATGATTATTTCAGATGTAGCCTCCTGAGTAGCTGGAATTACAGGCATGCATCAGCATGCCCAGCTAATTTTTTGTATTTTTATTAGAAACAGGGTTTCACCATGTTAGCCAGGGTGGTCTTGAACTCCTGACCTCAAGTGATCCGCCTACCTCCGCCTCCCAAAGTGCTGGGATTATAGGCATGAGCCACCGCGCCTGACCACTAAGATAATTTTTAAAATGAGATAGAGAAAAAAGATACCATGAGAAACAAAACGGTGAATTTCAGCTGGTGTTTCATGGTTTGCATGGAGAAACATATTTTGTCTGATTGGCTTGATGACTTTTTTTTAAGTGAAAAACACCTTTGCCATAATTATTCATTTTATAGCGAAACCACAGGAAGAAAGCTTATGTGAACTCAAGCTACCCCATAGTACCTTTCTAACAACTAGATTAATGTTTGCCATTAGACAATCCTTCCATTAAATTAATGGCTACCTTTTTGGATTAGACACTTACCTTCCATTTGGCACTCAGAGTCGTTTCCTTGTCACTTGTTCCAAAAGAAAATCACTTAGGATAACTGAAGACCTTAGGGTAACGAGCTTTTATTATGTCTGTCCTGATCCTTCCTTTTGTACAAAATTTATGAATTCTCCTTGCTCTTCCATATCAAGTCATGTATATTCTCTTTGGCTTTCAGCCTGATCCCACACCCTCTGTGCCATCCTGATCTCACCCTATTTATATGACATCCCATTTTCCTCAACCCTTCAATACCAGTTATGTTAATTTCCTTGTGGTTATCAAATATGTTATATTCAGTCAATCCCTATGTCTCTACCACGTTGTACTTGCCTTTCCTTTTATTCACTTAGAATACCTTTCCCCTTTATCCAACCTGAATATTTTCATCCTTCACTACCAACAAAATCCTACTTATTCTCTAAGCTTTTGATCCATATCAATTTCTTCTTTCTGTGAGTTTGTGTATCTTATAAATTACTACTATCATTTATTAAGCACATATTGAGTGCCAGGCCCCTTATCTCTACTCCTTATTCCACTTACACAAGGTAATTATCGTCTTCATTTAATGAAAAGGGAAACAGAAGTTCAGAAACGTTATATAATTTGCCCAACATCACACACTCTAAATTGCTAAGCTGAGGAGTGAACTACAGGAGTGATGGATTCTAAAGCTCTTACTCTGTCTACCTATACTTTCTCTTACACTACATACTATACAGAAGTGTTTCCTTTTTTTTGGTACTATGGGAGTCAATGGGAAATGTTTTCTAATTGTTTTGTGTGCATTAGTCTCTCCTTAATTTGTTAATGAAATCAGATACTATATAATTTAAGAGTTGCATTCAGTTTCAGTCACTAGTTCTGGAGATACAGGAGTTGAGACCAGGTGTGGTGGCTCATACCTGTAATTCCAGCTCCTTGAGAGGCCAAGGTGGGAGGATTGCTTGAGGTTGGGAGTTTGAAACTATCTTGGGCAACATACTGAGACTCTATTTCTACAAAAAAAAATTTTTTTTTAATTTTATTATTTTATTATTACATTGGGCCCACACCTGTCATCCTAGCTCCTGGGAGGCTCAGCTGGGATGATCCCTTGACCCCAGGAGTTAGAGGCTGCAGTGAGCTATGGTTGCAACCACTATACTCCAGTCTAGGTGACAGAGGAAGAGTCTATGTCTAAAATCCAAAAACAGGAACATAGCCTCTTTTTGCTGTTTCCTCTGCCATCCCCAGGGTGGGGGCCTTTTCCTTGTGTTAACGAGATGGCTGCTGGAAGTCCAGACCTCATATTTCTGTTCCAGGCAAGGAGGAAAGGATTAAGGGTAAAGGGTAGGCCTCCCAGCCAAATTTTAAAGACTTTTTCTGGAAGTCTCGCTAATAGCTTATTGGCCACCAAATTTGCAAGGAAGGCTGGGAAATATTTTGTAGCCAAGTACACTGACACACCCAACAATAAAGGTTTTTTGTTTCCAAGAAAGAATGGCTATTAAATAGTGGTCTCTGCCACAGAGACCCATGTCTCAGTCTTTTATATTTTCACAGCACCTAGTAGGTGCCCCATAACACTGGTGGGCAGTCTAACGTAGAGAAATAGACAGGAGCCAGGGTAATTTAAAAAACGGATGCATGAAGAAACTGAGAAGATGGCCATATGTAGTTTCTA
Source organism: Rhinopithecus bieti (assembly GCF_001698545.2). NCBI lineage: Eukaryota > Metazoa > Chordata > Mammalia > Primates > Cercopithecidae > Rhinopithecus > Rhinopithecus bieti. The sequence continues at coordinate 4,388,622 of NW_016806642.1, forward strand.
ATTTATGAGTACTTTATAAGAAAATAGACACCCACTGATTTCTCCCTAAACAATCCTACTGTCAACTCAGGCTTCATGTATGCAAGGATTATAAAATTAATGTCAAGGTTAAGAAAATAAAGCCAGGTCATTTGAAATTGAGTGGATTCATTGTATTTCCTTTAGCCTTTTTTTTCTTTTTTGCATATATTGTGTTTCCATTTACGAAATTGGCATTAGAAAATGTTCCATTTTGCAAAAGTCTCGCTGTAAACAACCACTTCAGACAGAATGACCAGTACTTAGGCAGTATCTGATGAGCACTTAGAACAAAAGAGTAAATTACATTTCCAATAGAAATTGGCGCTGTGAATTCTGGAACTCTCCTGAGTTTCTTATTTTGATTTGCAAAATAATTCAAAGCTTTAAAGAAAAATCTAGGCCGGGTTTGGTGGCTCATGCCTGTAATCCCAGCACTTTGGGAGGCCGAGGTGGGTGAATCACCTGAGGTTAAGAGTTCGAGACCAGCCTGGCCAACATGGCAAAACCCCGTCTCTACTGAAAACACAAAAATTAGCTGATCGTGGTGGTGCGCGCCTGTAGTCCCAGTGACTCGGAAAACAGGCAGGAGAATTGCTTGAACCCGGGAGGCAGAGGTTGCAGTGAGCTGAGATCGTGCCACTGCACTGAAGCCTGGGTAACAAAGCAAGACCCCATCTCACCAGAAAAAATCAAATAAAAATAAAAATCTGTGCTAATTACCTGAAATGTTTCTTCAGCCCCTAGATTAACATCAAGAGAGGGTCTTTGAGATACAAAGCACATTTCTTTAATTTTTAATTTTGATACAGCCTCAAATTCTGTGTGCCCTTAACCTAGAGTCATCAATTGTTTTAGCTCATTTGCTTCATCTCTCTCTTTCTCTAGCATGTGTGTATGATTTTTTTCTGAAAAGTTTTAGAGTAAATTGGAGACAGGAGATGTTAGGAGACCCCTGAACACTTCAGATTATTTGCTGGAAAAAAGGACATTTTCTTATATAACCATAGCAAAATGATTAAAACAAGAAATTTAACTTTGATACAATACTGTTATCTAATCCAGGGTCCGTGGACAAATTCCATTAATTGCCCTAATAATGTCTTTCTGTAGTTGTTTGACTTTCCCAGGTCAAATCCAGCCTTAGACCATGCAATGCATTTGGTTGTCTCATCTCTGTAATCTTTAATCTGGAAGAGTTCTTCAGCTTTTCATTGACTTTTTCTTACTTGAAATTTTAAAAAAGTATAGGGCAGTTATTTTGTAGAATGTTCTACAAAATAATTTCTAAAATGTTCTGACTTGCCTAATGATTACATTCAGGGTGTATATTTTGAGCAGAAATACCATAGAAGTAGTGTTTTTTTCCTTCTCAGTGCTTTATATGAGAAAGTAGGTGATGCTGGTTTATCTTAGAACATCATGTACTTTGATCTCTGGTTAAGGCAGTATCCACCATATTTCCCCACTGTAAAGTTACTATTTTAACTTTTTTTTTTTTTTTTTTTTTTTTTTCCCCAAAACAGGGTCTCTTACTCTGTTGCCCAGGCTGGAGTGCAGTGACTCGATCTCGGCTCACTTCAGTCTCACCCTCCCTGGCTCAACTAATCCTCCCACCTCATCCTATGGAGTAGCTGAGACTACACATGTGTGCCCGTACGCCCAGCTAATTGTTGTATTTTTTGTACAGATGGGGTGTTGCCATGTTGTGCAGGGTGATCTTAAACTCCTGGGCTTAAGCATTCCACCCACCTCTGCCCCACAAAGTCCTGGGACCACATGCGTGAGCCACTGCACCGGCTACTGTTTTTCCTTTTGTAATTAAAAAAGCAATTGGTCACTGAGGCCAGGTGCAGTGGCTCACTCCTGTAATCCCAGCACTTTGGGAGGCAGAGGCGGGCAGATCACCTGAGGTCAGGAGTTCAAGACCAGCCTGGCCAACATGATGAAACCTCGTCTCTACTAAAAATACAAAAATTAGCTGGGCGTGGTGTGTGCATCTGTAATCCCAGCTAGTTGGGAGGCTGAGGCAGGAGAATTGCTCGAACCTGGGAGGTGGAGGTTGCAGTGAGCAGAGATTGCACCACTGCACTCCAGCCTGGGCGACAGGGTGACTCTGTCTCAAAAAAAAAAAAAAAAAAAAATTGTCAGGAGGTTTTGGGGAGTATGTCAATATTCTGTTCCTCATCAAACACTCACCCACTAGTTTTAGCATTCACTGATGATTTCCAATTCCATCCTCCCATTTTTATTAACTGGCTTTTTACTGCAAGAATGAGAAACTTTCTTTTCTAAGGGATGGTTTCTGATACTACGTGTCTATGAGTTTCTGAGGCTTTGTTTCAGTTTTTTTGGGCTGCCATAACGAAGTATTGTAGACTAGGTGGCTTAAACAACAGAAATTTATTTCTCACGATTCTGGAGGCTGGGAAATCCAAGATCAAGATGCCAGCTGGTTCAGTTCTTTGTGAGAGTTCTCTTCCTGGCTTGCAGATGGCTACCTTCTTGCTGTGCCCTCACATGTTGCAGAGAGAGTGCTGGTATCTCTTCCTCTTTTAATAAGGGCACTAATCCCACCATGGGCTCCATCCTCATTACCTCGCTAAACCTAATTACTTCCCCAAAGCCCCACCTCCTAATGCCATCACATTGGGGATTAGGGCTTCAAAATATGGATTTTGGTGTGGGAGAACACATTCAGTCCATAACAGACTTTTTTTTTTTTTTTTTAAACTTTTTAACTTTTAAGTTCAGAAGTACATGTCAGGTTTCTTATGTAGGTAAACTTGTGTCGTGGGGTTTGTTGTACAGATTATTTTGTTACCCACTATTAAGCCTAGTACCCATTCGTTATTCTTCCTGATGCTCTTTCTCCACCCTCCAATAGGCCTCAGTGTCTGTTGTTCCCCTCTATGTGTCCATGCGTTCTCATCATTTACTTCACACTTATAAGTGACAACATGTGGTATTTGGTTTTCTGCTCCTGTGTTAGTTTGTTAAGAATAATGGCCTCGAGCTCCATCCATGTTTCTGCAAAGGACATGATCTCATTCTTTTTTATGGCTGCATAGTACTCCATGGTGTATATGTACCACATTTTCTTTTCAAATACCAATGATGGGCATTTAGGTTGATTCCAAGTATTTGCTATAGCAAGTAGTGCTGCAGTGAACATACACGTGAATGTATCTTTATGACAGAATGATTTATATTCCTTTGGGTATATACCCAGTAATGGGATTGCTGGGTCAAATGGTATTTCTGCATAACAGACTTTTAAAAGGAAAAATAGACTGGGTGTGATGGCTTCTGCCTGTAATCCCAGCACTTTGGGAGGCTGAGGCAGGCAGATTGCTTGAGTTCCGTAGTTTAAGACCAGCTTGGGCAACATGGTGAAACCCCATCTCTACAAAAAATACAAAAAAAACAAAATTAGCCAGGCACAGTGGCACATGTCTGTAGTCCCAACTACTTGGGAGGTTGAGATGGGAGTATCACCTGAGCCCTGGAGTTCGAGGCTGCAGTGAGCTATGATCATGCCATTGCCCTCTAGCCTGGGTGACAGAGTGAGACCCTGTCTCAGGAGAAAAAAAAGGAAAAGTAAATACCCCCTATTGTAAGTAGATGGTATCCTCATTGGATTGGGTAACTGATACTGAGCCTTGAACCCCTGCATAGTAAAAGTAATTCCTTCCTTTGTCCTTTGTAATGATTCTTTTACTTTGTTCATGTTTTTACTATCAAATCATGATCTAATTTGGCTCCTCTCTTCTTTTTTTTTTTTTTTTTTTTTTTTTTTTTTTTTTTTT
>NW_016806642.1:4392896-4395069 GCF_001698545.2 Rhinopithecus bieti
TTTTTTTTTTTTTTTTTTTTTTTTTGAGATAGAGTCTTGCTCTATCGCCCAGGCTGGAGTGCAGTGGTGTGATCTCGGCTCACTGCAAGCTCCACTTCCTGGGTTCACGCCATTCTCCTGCCTCAGCTTCCCGAGTAGCTAGAACTACAGGTGCCCACCACCACGCCCGGCTAATTTTTTTTTGTATTTTTAGTAGAGACAGGGTTTCACCATGTTAGCCAGGATGGCCTCCATCTCCTGACCTCGTGATCTGCCCGCCTCAGCCTCCCAAAGTGCTGGGATTACAGGCATGAGCCACCGCTCCCAGCCCAGCTCCTCTATTCTTATTTGGCACTGAAGTCTGTTTCTTATTTGTTGCTATCAGATAAATCTGAATTTAAATTCCATACTTCCAGTTGTGTGTGACATTGGCCATGTTATTTGGGCCTCAGCCTCCTTGCCCACAAAATAGGGATGATAACCCTTAACTCAGTGCTATTAGGAGGATTAAATCAGATAATGTATGTAAAAACATGTAACATGGTATCTGATAAAAAGAATACAATTAGTAAATAAGTTTTCTGTCTTTAACTTAAAGTTCCAATTTTTAGTGACACAGTTTTATAAGTTTCAGTGACTTCATTGCTCTCTTCAAGGGGTTAGATGATCTTACATATGAAGTTTGCATCAGAATGAGAAAGGATTAGTGGTATCTATCAACTTTTACATGATTTGTGTGGTTATACCAACCCCTCCCTCCTTCCTTCCTTCCTTCCTTCCTTCCTTCCTTCCTTCCTTCCATTGGTCACATAGTTAATGGCATTTTCTATATGCTAGTCAGTATTCTGGGTGCTAGGGATAGAACAGCAGACAAAATCTCCTCACTTGACATCCATTATGTTCTAATCAAAGGAGACAGATGATAAATATAGAAATTAACTTTTTAAATCAGATAATGTAAGTGCTATGGAGAAAAATAACACTGGGAAGGAGAATAAGAATTGTGAGGGGACTGCTATTTTAGTTAGTCAGGGAAGGACTCACTGATGAGACAGCACATGAGCAGAGACCTCAAGGAGATGAGGCATTGAGTTACTAGGGTAGCTGAAGGAAAAGCATTCCAGGCAAAGGAAATATTTCAGACAAGAAACCTAAGGCATAGATTGACTTACTGAGGTTTCACCCAAAGGAATCATAAAAAGAGCTCAGGCAGTTCTGTGGAGCACAACAGCACTCTACTTCCCTTCTGTGAGCTTGATTATAGGTAAGAGCAGAATGGCTGGACAGCTGTTGGGGTTGTGCCAGTTGTGGCAGTGTGCCATGCAGACCTCCCTTCCAGAAAGAACCTGCTGCAAGGAATGCAGAATGCTGACAACTTCCAGTCTGGATCTGCGCCAGCATCCAGGGTGCAGCACTTTCTCCCAGGCAGCCCTCTACCAATGACTAAGCATGGCAGGGGTACTAGGGCATAACCACTGCCATACAACGTGGGACTTTTTTGAGGGCAGTCCTTGTGCCAGAGCTCCCTATTAGGCTGGCCAGGACATTTCCAGAGCTGCATCACAGTCTGAGATTTTATTCACCCACACAATCATCCTTCCTTACCCTTCTCCTTTTACAAGTCTCAGACCTGCAACATGGTTTTAAGGCGTTCCCTGCCCTCTCTAGCTCCCTTTTCCTTTTGCCTTTCACAGTTATTACACCCCAGTGCTTTCACTTATAAACCCATCCTGGTGCCTGTCTGCTTCCTAGAGGACCCAGATTGACAGGAAGCAGAGCAAAAATACATGTAAGGAGATTTTACTCTGCTTCTTCTGCCGGCATCAGTCAGAGATAGACCAAGGGAACTGGAGGAGGGCAGTTGGCAGTGATGTCAAGGATGATCAAAGTTTCCAGATAATTGGCTGGGCGTGGTGGCTCACACCTGTAATCCCAGCACTTTGGGAGGCTGAGGTGGGTGAATCACTTGAGGTCAGGAGTTCAAAACCAGCCTGGCCAACATGGTGAAACCCCATCTCTACTAAAAGAAAAAAAAAAATAGCTGGGTGTGGTGGTGTGTGCCTATAGTCCCAGTTACCCAAGAGACTGAGCCAGGAGAACAGCTTGAACCCAGAAGGCAGAGGTTGCAGTGAGTCGAGATCGCACCACCGCACTCCAGCCTAGGCGACAGAGTGAGACTCTGTCTAAAAAAAAA
>NW_016806642.1:4397886-4403566 GCF_001698545.2 Rhinopithecus bieti
AGGAAGGAAAGAAAGAAAGAAAAAGAGAGAGAAATGTGATTTGGAAAGTTAAGTGATTTTTTCCAAGGTCATAGTGCTAGCAAGTAGCAAACCTAGGATTCGAGCCAGGTCTTCAGATGCTAAATTTAGTGACTTTTTAATGATTTTACTGCTGGCTAACTATTCTTTTGCCTTTATCCATATTCCTGTGTCAATAATAGTATTTTACTCTGTGGCCTCACCTCTTTGCTTAGTTGCTTAGATAAAATCATGTTGATTTTAGTGAGGCCATGGTTGGGAAGCACTGTAGTGGACGTTTGCTAGTTTTTGATATCCCCGACATCCCTTTTCCTCCTCTTTTGGTAAATGTATTCTAATTTCTCTCTGGAGAACTCGCTCCTCCCCGACTTGGGATCTATGTGTTTCGGGTGGACTCTAACCCTTGCTTCGGGAATGGGGTCTGTGAATCCCCCTAAATCAGTGTACCTATTCCTCTTGGCCACTGCAGTTCGGATTGGTCTGTAATCAGTCAGGACCTGTAAGTCTTTTTGCCAGTGCTTCTGTGAGCAAGCACTCTTCTCCAGTTGGCCTGAACCTGGAAGAATGTGTGGCTGGAGCTGCTATAGCCATCTTGCTGTTCTAATTGGTGAGGCCTGTCCAAGAATGGGGCTCACACAGTGAAAACAGAGCTAAGAGGGGAGGAGGAAGAAATCTGGTCCTGGTGTCACTTTTTTTTTTTTTTTTTTTGAGACAGAGTTTTGCTCTTGTTGCCCAGGCTGGAGTGCAATGGCATGATCTCAGCTCACTGCAACCTCCGCCTCCCGGGTTCAGACGATTCTCGTGCCTCAGCCTCCTGAGTAGCTAAGATTACAGGTGCCTGCCACCACGCCCAGCTAATTTTGTATTTTAGTAGAGACAGGGTTTCACCATGTTGGCCAGGCTGGTCTCAAACTCCTGACCTCATGTGATCTGCCCACCTTAGCCTCCCAAAGTGCTGGGATTACAGGCGTGAACCACCACCCCCAACTTTTTTTTTTTGATCTGGACCAGGCCATTCTTGAAGCCAGAACTACCTCCAAGAACTTTCAGTTCTGTGATACAACAAATTCCATGAATGCTTAAACTATTAATGTAGGTTGGATTTTTGGTTGCTTTCAACTGCAAGAGGCTTACCTGTTACAACAGACTTTCTCAATTCAATTTCACTCAATTTAAGAACCAATTAGGACTCAACAATAAAAAGACAAATTACCCAATTTAAAATGAACAAATGATATGAATAGACATTTCCCCAAAGAAGATGTACAAGTAGCCAATGAACTCTTGAAAAGATGTTCAACATCATTAATCATTAGGAAAATGCAAATCAAACCCACAATGAGATATAACTTTACACCCCCTAGGATGGCTGTAATAAAAAATATGAACAACAAGTGTTGGCAAGGATATGGAGAAATTAGAACCCTTGTACCTTGCTGGTAGGAATGTAGGTGGTACAGCCACTTTGGAAAACAGTCTGGCAGATCCTCAAACAATTAAACATACAGTTACCAGCTATTCTACTCCCAGGTATATACCCCCAAAAATGAAAATATATGTCCACAAAAAGTTTTGTACAAGAATGCTCATAATGCTTGTATTCGTAACAGCCGAAAATGGAAAACAACTCAAATGTCCAGCAATAGGAGATTGGATAAACACATTGTAATATATTCATACAAAGGAATACTCCTCAGCAATAAAAGGAATGAGCCACTGACTACATGCAAAAAAAAAAAAAAAAAAAAAAAAAAAAAAAAAAAAAAAAGGATGAATCTAGAACCATGGTGAGTGAAAGACACCAGACGCAAAATAATAGATGTGGTATGACTCCATTTATACGCAGTCCCAGAACAGGCAAACTAATCTATGGTGATAGGATCAGCAAGTGGTTCCCTCGGCCAGGCGCGGTGGCTCACGTCTGCAATCCCAGCACTTTGGGAGGCCGAGGCGGGTGGATCATGAGGTCAGGAGATCAAGACCATCCTGGCTAACACGGTGAAACCCCATCTCTACTAAAAATGCAAAAAATTAGCCATGCATGGTGGCGGGCACCTGTAGTCCCAGCTACTCGGGAGGCTGAGGCAGGAGAATGGCGTGAACCCGGGCGCCGGAGCTTGCAGTGAGCCGACGTCGCGCCACTGCACTCCAGCCTGGGCAACAGGGCGAGACTCCGTCTTAAAAAAAAAAAGAAAAAAAAAAAAGAGGTTCCCTTAGTGAGAAAGGGATTTGACTAGAAAGGGACAAGAGGATGAGACAACTTTCTGGAACTTTGTATGGTAGTAACATGAATGTGTACAATTATCGAAATCTACTGGCCAAGCATGGTGGCTCAGGTGGGAGGATTGCTTGAGGCCAGGAATTCAAGACCAGCCTGGGCAACATAGCTGGTCTAAAAAATAAAAATAAAAAAAATTAGCCCAGTATGACTACGTATGCCTGTGTCTCCAGATACCTGGGAGGCTGAAGTGGGAGAATCACTTAAGCCCAGGGGCTTGAGGTTGCAGTGGGCCATGATTACTCCACTGTACTTCAGCCTGGGTGACAGAACGAGACCCTGCCTCTAAAAATTTTTTTAGAAGTCATTGAACTGAACCTTAAGATCAGCATATTAAATACTTCACTTAAAAATAATTAATACTTGGAATGATACAGAGAAGATTAGCATGGGCCCCTGTGTAAGGATGACAGGAAAAAAAATACTGTGTTTTAAATGTTTACTGCTTCCTCACTTTTCATGAGGAAAAAAAAATCCACTGAATTTATATGATCTAACAGGTGTGAAAAACTCCCTATCAAAAAATATCATTCCCCACCAACTTAAGAATAGACTGAATTTCCCCTGATTAGCTTCTCCTTTGATATACATATTGAAAGCCCTAAATAAAATGCTATATTAATTTCCCCAATGAATATTTTAGCATGACACTAATGTATGAAGTTGGTTCTCCTCCCTCTTAGCAAGGTACTGCAACCCAGTATTGACTATGTTAAAGTCTAAAAATAAATAAGATAATAAAAATGATAAAATGGTGATTACCTTCTTCAAGTTGCTTAGAAGTCTGAAGAGGCACCAACCCTTACAAACGAAATTTTCACTTTGGCTGACTCAGTCTCATTTCTTAATTTTTTATTTACATCACCCCACCTCCCAGCCTTATGCCTCATCACTTACTACCTACTGATCAGTTTAATGGGCCTCAGAAAGGCTATGGAAATCCTAAAATGCAGAGTCATTTACAGACTTACCTCACATGAGCCCTCAAATCCCTATGGGTGCACTGGAATATCCATTTTGTTGGTGATTTATGGGTTAGAAAGAGCCCTTAATTGCTTCACTAGCATGGACTTCTCTGTGACCAAGAAAAATAAAAAATAAAATAAATGGCAATGTGGGCTCCTTTAAGACAAAGGAGAGGGGACATAACACAAGAAAAATGTTATTTTCCAATATCAAGAAAATTCATTAGCAAACATATTAAAATGCACTCAAGTAGTCATCACCCTGAATTGTTTTGGAAAAGGCCCTGCTTTGGAAAAACACAGGGCAAAAACATTACTCCTGTAGCTTGGCACAATGAGATGGCAGGATGACAAATGTCTTATTCTCTACAGTGCCTTAATATTTAGAGGACATCTGCTACTGTGTATTTCTCCCTCCCTTGAGTCACCTTTATCACAGTCTAACATTGTGTTATTGCTGTTTCCATGTCCACCTGTTACAGTGGTAAGATATAGCTCTACTCCTCCAGTGTATGGGAAGCAAATGAGTCTGAAAGTCAGGAGGCTGAGCTTCTAGTTCTATTGTTGTACTAACTGTGCACTCTTAGGCAAATATTGCAAATTATCTTGGTTTTAGTGTCCTCTTCTAAAAAAATGGGAAGTATAATAGACATGGTTCCAATGAAATGGAAGCTAAGACTTACCCTGAGCCATTAAGGGTTCCTCATAGAACCAATATATAGAAAAGGGGTGATATATCCTTAATAGCAGTAATTAGATTGCTGCTATCTAGTGGGGATAAACAGGGAGAGCTATGTTTAGAACTCAGGGATTCAATGACCAACTTCTTAGCATTCCTTGGCCCAGTGGTCTGCTCAATGGAAAAGTGCAGCCACCCAATAAAGACAAGATTATCAATGTCTCATATCCTACATGCAACAAAGTTTGCATCTCTCCAAATCTACTTTGGAAAATAGGCAAAAGCATCTTTACTATGGGACAAGTAGCCTGGGACAAGGAAAGAGGTAAAACACATCCTGCTGAAGTGCTGATGGAAGGAAAGAGCAGAATGGGAGGTGGAAGAAGGTAGCCTTGAGTACCAGTGTACGCCTTATCACCAGCTGCAGAAGCAGGGGTTATACCAGCTGTAATTTCAATCCCTTGGTCATTTCTTCTTCTCCCCAAACCTTGTATTTTAAAAGGAAAACACTGGAAGTGGCTACCATTTTAGATTCAGGTGGACATGTGAGCCACTTCTCATCACTCCGAATCTACTCTTTGCCCAACTCCATTCTGCTGGGTTCCCTGGGTGGTTAACCTAAATGCATTACATCCACAGATTCTCTTGTGTTCTGGCTTCAGGTTGGGTTCAGCAACAAGGAGCACAGACAGAATACTGGGAGACGGAAAGGAGAAGAACAAGATCAGGGTATTTATCCCCTTTGTATGAGGTCACTGTTCTGTGAACTGGCTCTGTCTTTCCACTAGAGGTCATAGCTCAAGCTATGTCATGAGCAGCTCTCTCCACATAGCTCTATCTCCTGGTTCTAATAAAGGCTTTCTTTCCTTGCCCCAATGGGTGGGAAAGGCACCCCAAGTTACTAGTTCTAGAGTATTTTGTTACCACTTTTGAGTTCCTTAAACCTTGCCCACACCTTTGTAGATGGTCCTTTTAAATTAAACTCTTCTCAAATTATCAAATTTGTACAAATAAATAATTTCTTTTCTAATGGAACCCTAACTAATATGGACAAGTTTCTTATAGGAACCACAAGTGGTAATTGTAAAATCAGATAAGATTTATTAAAATGTGTGTGAAGTTTCTTTGAAGAATATAATGACTTTGTAGAAGTTCAAATGAAACATATGCAATACATATAGAAAAGTGCATAAAGCATATATGTGCAGTTTGAATAATTATAAAATGAACAGCTATATAACCAGTACTGTGATCCAGATATAAAATATTGCTGCCTCCCCAAAAGCACAGTGAATCGTTTCCAGGTTCAAGCTACTCATGCTAAGAAAATTTTTTTTTTTTTTTTTTTTTTTTGAGACGGAGTCTCGCTCTGTCACCCAGGCTGGAGTGCAGTGGCCGGATCTCAGCTCACTGCAAGCTCCGCCTCCCGGGTTCACGCCATTCTCCTGCCTCAGCCTCCCAGGTAGCTGGGACTACAGGTGCCACCACCTCGCCCGGCTAGTTTTTTGTAGTTTTTAGTAGAGACGGGGTTTCACCGTGTTAGCCAGGATGGTCTCGATCTCCTGACCTCGCGATCCGCCCGTCTCGGCCTCCCAAAGTGCTAGGATTACAGGCTTGAGCCACCGCGCCCGGCCAGAAAATTCTTGTACTTGTCTGTAGTACACATTGCAAGAGTTTCTCTAGGACGGTGGTTCACAGTCTTTTTTTTTTTTTTTTTTTTTTTTTTTTTTTTTTTTTTTT
>NW_016806642.1:4403684-4419505 GCF_001698545.2 Rhinopithecus bieti
GTGATCCGCCCGTCTCGGCCTCCCAAAGTGCTGGGATTACAGGCTTGAGCCACCGCGCCCAGCCGGTTCACAGTCTTTTGGTGATAATGTGGAGTGGTGATGAGAGTTCTCATGAGCTGTTGCTGAGAGTATAAATAAGCACAAGCACTTTGAAAGAATGTGGCATTGTCTAGCAAAACTAAAGTTATATGCACCTTTTTTTTTTTTTTTTTAAGATGGAGTTTCGCTCTTTTTGCCCAGGCTGGAGTGCAATGGCACGATCTCAGCTCACTGCAAGCTCCGCTTCCTGGGTTCAAGCGATTCTTCTGCTTCAGCCTCCCATGTAGTTGGAATTACAGGCATGCAACATCACGCCTGGCTAATTCTGTATTTTTAGTAGAGACGGGGTTTCACCATGTTGGCCAGGCTGGTCTTGAACTGTTGACCTCAGATGATCCACCCGCCTCAGCCTCCCAAAGTTCTGGGATTATAGGCGTGAGCCACCGTGCCTGGCCTTGTTTTTCTTCTTCTTCTTCTTCTTTTTTTTTTTTTTGAGACAGACTCTCGCCCTGTCACCTAGGCTGGAGTGCAGTGGCGCGATCTCGGCTCACTGCAACCTCTGCTTCCCAGGTTCAAGCGATTCTCCTGCCTTAGCCTCCTGAGTAGATGGGATTACAGGCACCATGCTAATTTTTGAATTTTTAGTAGAGATGGGGTTTCATCACATTGGCCAGGCTGGTCTTGAACTCCTGGCCTCAAGTGATCCACCCGCCTTGGCATCCCAAAGTGTTAGGATTACAGGTGTGAGCCATGTGCCTGGCCTCGCATCTTCTGACATAGCAACTTCACTATTTTGCATGATGTTTGCTATAGATTTTCTGTAGGTACCCTATTTGACTTAAAAGTTTCCTTTTATTTCAAGTTTAGTGATTTTTAAAATTAAGAATACATATTGACTTTTTTTACCATTCACTTTTCCTAAATATGTTTGGGGGGTCATATGGGTTCTCTCCTTTATTCTATTAATATGACAAATTACACTGATTCATTTTCAAATATTAAACCAATTTTGTATTCCTAGAATACACTTAACTTGCTTTTCTCTATTATCATCTTTTTGTATTGCTGAATTCAGTTTGCTAATATATTGTTTCAGATTTTTTTCAACAAATATCCACAGATCAAATTAGATTGTAATTTTATTTTGCCATAGTCTTCACATGAATTTTAGTGTCTTATGAGTTTGACAATTGTTCCCTCTTGTATGTGTTTCTGTGATATTAAAATACTTCGTTCGTTAAAAGATTGGTGGAACTCACATGAAAGGCTTCTGGTCCTGGAATTTTCTTCGTGGATTTTCTGTAAACGATTCAGTTTATTTAATGATTATGGGATTGTTCAGGATTTATTGTTATTATTATTATATTATTTTATTTTATTTTTGAGACAGAGGCTCGCTCTGTCGCCCAGGCTGGAGTGCAGTGGTGCGATCTCAGCTCACTGCAAGCTCCGCCCCCCGGGTTCATGCCATTCTCCTGCCTCAGCTTCCCTAGTAGCTGGGACTACAGGCGCCCGTCACCACGCCCGGCTAATTTTTTTGTATTTTTAGTAGAGACGGGGTTTCACCGTATTAGCCAGGATGATCTCGATCTCCATCTCTTGACCTCGTGATCCGCCCGCCTCAGCCTCCCATAGTGCTGGGATTACAGGCATGAGCCACCGTGCCCGGCCTGTATTATTTTTTTCAAATGCTCTCTTAGCAGAATCACGCTTGTGTGTTTTACATATCTTTATAAGGTTTGTTGATTTTTCCCCGAGGAAATTAGTCCATATAGTGTACTTTGTCAAATGGATTAAGTCATTCATTATATCCTCTTATTATCTTCCGGTGTGTACAACATCTGGAGTAATATCCCCTTTTTCACTCCTGATAGCGTGTGTGTGGTTGTGTGTGTGTTCTCTCTCACTCCCTCTGTGTGTGTGTATGTGTGTCTCTCATTAGTCTCACTAAAGATTTTAGTCTTCTCAAAGAATCAATCAACTATTGGCTTTATTGTTCCTATTACATAGTTTTTCTATTTTATACATTTTTGTTCTTATTTGTTATCTCTTTCCTACTACTTTATTTCTGTTTGTCTTGCAGTTTATTTCTAATATCCTGAGGTGGATGCTTGGTTCATTTACTTTTAGCCTTTTTTCTTTTCTAATATAAAATGTAAGGCTATAAATCAGCTCAGTAAACAATTTTTAGCTATTACTCTACAAGTTTTGATATGAAGTAATTTTTAAATAACTCACACATTTTAAAAAGGCACAGTTCATGTCCGGGCGTGGTGGCTCACACCTGTAATGCCAGCACTTTGGGAGGCCGAGGCAGGTGGATCACCCAAGGTCAGGAGTTCGAGACCAGACTGGCCAACATAGCAAAACCCCATCTCTACTAAAAGTACAAAAATTAGTCGGGCATGGTGGCGGGCACCTGTAATCCCAGCTACTTGGGAGGCTGAGGCAGGAGAATCTCTTGAACCTGGGAGGTGGAGGTTGCAGTGAGACGCCACCACTGCACTCCAGCCTAGGCAACAAGAGCAAGACTCTGTCAAAAAACAAAAAGGCACAGTTCACAAGTAAAAGTTTTTCCACTATGATTTCTTCTTTGACCCATGAGTTATTTAGATGCATGGTTTTAATTTTCCAAACATGGAGATGCTCTGTTTACCTTTTTATTATTGATTTATAGTTAGATCACATTAGGTAAGAAAACATCTTCTGTACTAATCCTGTAGAATCTGTTGAGGCTTGCTTTAATGACTGTATGAGTCCATTTTTGAAATATTCTGTGTGGACTTCAGAATTTTTTTCTGCAGTTGAATGAAATATATATAATCTCTATTAGATCAATTTTATTAATCATTATTGTTTGAATCCTCTAAAGATTTATTTTTTTTTTTTTTTGAGACAGAGTCTCGCTCTGTCGCCCAGGTTGGAGTGCAGTGGCGCAATTTCAGCTCACCGTAACCTCCGCCCCCTGGGTTCAAGCCAGGGCGCTTGTGCCTCCTTGTGCTTGTGCCTCAGCCTCCCGAGTAGCTGGGACTACAGGCTGTGCCACTACACCCAGCTAATTTTTATATTTTTAGTAGAGATGGAGTTCTGCCATGTTGGCCAGGCTGGTCTCGAACTCCTGAGCTCAGGTGATTCACCTGCCTTGGAGGCCTCCCAAAGTGCTGGGATTATAGGCGTGAGCCACCACTCCCAGCCTATTTAATGATTTTTCTTCTTGTTCTATCAATTACTGAGAGATGTATTTTTTAATTTCCCATATAATTGTAGATTTGTCCATTTCTCTGTATGGATCTTCTGATTTTTCTCTTATATAATTTGTGGCTGCACTACTATGAATTTTCCTATTTGAGATATTTCATGTCAGTGTAGTTATACAATATTTGTCCTTTTGCATCTAGCTTATTTCACTTAGCATATGTCTTCAAGGTTTATCTATGTTGGGGCATATATTAGAACTTCACTCCTGTTTATGTCTGAATAATATTCCATTGTATGTATATACCACATTTTATTCATACATGTGTTCGAAACATGGGTTGTTTCCACCTTTTGACTATTGTACATAATGCTACAATGAACATTGGTATACAAGTACCTGTTTGAATCCCTGCTTTCAATTCTTTGCGATATGTGTATAATACCTAGAAGTGGAATTGCTGGGCCATATGGTAATGCTATTTTTAGCTTTTGAGGAATTGCCAAATTGTTTTCAATAATGATTTTTGGCTTAAAGTCTATTTTGTGTACTCTTAACATAAGAATGCCAGCTCTTCTGGAGTTATATTTGCAGGGCAGATCTATTTCCATTTTTATATTTCAACCTGTTTGAATATTTATAAAATTTTATCCAGTCTGAGAAGCTTTGTCTTTTAACTGAAGTATTTAATCCATTTATATTTTATTTATTTTAGTTAACTGATATTAGTAATTAATATTTTAAATCTATCACTTTACATTTTGCTTTCTCTTTGCTTTACTTTTATATACTTCTTTTTTTCTTTTTTTGTATTATTTTATTCCTTTTTTTAAACTGTAATAGTTTATAGGCTACATTTTGTCTTTTTTTTTTTAGAGTTTATCCTAACATGTTTATATGTATATATCACCTATTAAGTAAAAGTTAGTCACTAATGTTATTCTTGTGCTCAATACCACAAAACGAAACAGTAACTTCATTTACTCTCTTCTTAATTTGCATGCTTTTATTTTTGTGTGTTTATCGTACTTTTTCATCTCATATGACATTGTTAATGTTGTGTTATGCACAATTTTGCGTTGTTTACATTTATTCATGTACTTACCACTCTCTTTACTCTTCATTCTTTCTTGTACCTCAGAGCATCCATCTAGGATCACATTCTTTCTTCCAGAATGACACCCTTCTGAATTCCTTTTAGTAGCAAAGTCTCTGTGTTTCTATTTGGTTTTGGAAATGTATATATTAATACTATGCCCTCATTCTTGAAAGATTTTTTTCACTAAGAACAGAATAATTATCAGTTATTTTCTTTCAACCCATGGAGTATGTTACTGTATTGTCATTTGGCTTCCGTTGCAGCTACTGAGAAGTCAGTGGTTCGTCTCTCTGCCATTCCTTTGATAATGATCTCCACACTTGCCCTGCCCTCAAATTTTTTCCTTTGGTGTTCACTAGTTTTATTGTGATGAATCTGAATATGAATTTTTCTTTATTTTTCTCCTTTCTTTCCTTTCCTTTCCCTCCCTCCCATTCTCTCTTTCTTTCCTTTCTTCCTTCTTTCCTTTTCCTTCTTTTTTCCCTTTCCCTCTCTCCTTTCTTCTTTTTCTTCTTCTCCTTCTGCTCCTGCCCCCTTCCTTCCTGGGATTTGTTTAGTCTTTTGAGTATGTCAATTAATTTCATTCATAGGTTCTGGAAAAGTTTAGGCCAGTATTCTTCAAATACTGTTTCTGCCATATAATCTCTCTTCTTCTAGTGCTCTAATTCAATATATGTTAAGACTTTCTCACTCTATCTTCTATGAATTTTAATTTCTCTTTCATATATTGTGTTTCTTTAAATTTCTGTGCTTCATTCTGTAAAATCTTGTGACCCAACCTTCTTGTTCTCTAATTCTCTTTTCAGTTGTATCTAATATGCTGTTAAGCTCCTGGTTTTGGTTTTGCTTTCAATCTCAGTAATGGTAAATTTTATTTCTAGAAGTTTAATTTTATTGTTCTTAAAATTTTATTGGTCACTTTTTGTAGTTTCCAGTATCTTGAAGATATTTTCACGCTCCTCTTTTATTTCTTTAACAATAGTAGGCATAATTTTATAATCTGTATCTGATAATTCCAGTGTATGAAGTCTTTTTTTTTGAGACAGAGTCTCACTCTGGCACCCAGGCTGGAGTGCAGTGGCTGTCTGAAGTCTTGTTGACTCTGTTTCTACTCTTTCCTTTCTTCTAGCTCTCATGTGTGGTGCTTATTATGTATGCTTAGTTGTTTTTTACCAGTACTGCTTATTAACCTTGAAAAATTATTTGTTAAATTAAATACATTGAGACCCAGGATGAGGGTAACTTCTTAAAATGGATTTGTATTTGTTCCTTTGACTCCTAGGGACTTCACCAATATGGCACCAAATTAAATGAAATTTGTGGCTTGAATTGCTTTGGACCACCCTGTGGTTATAACTTCAATAATGCCAGCAAGTGATTACAAATTTTCAGAGATAAAATTTTTTCCTCATTGTACTGGTCAGCAGCAGTCCCTTTAGAGTAGAAATCTGGGGGAAATGTAGCCTTTGAATTCCAGTTCTATTGATGGATTTTCTTTGTTTCTTTCAGTTTTTTTTTTTTTTTTTTTTTTTTTTTTTTTTTTTGAGACAGTCTCACTCTGTTGCCCAGGTTGGAGTGCAGTGGCATGATCTCGGCTCACTGCAACCTCCGCCTCCCAATTGGAGTGATTCTCCTGCCTCAGCCTCCCGAGTAGCTGTGATTACAGGTGCACACCAGCACACCCAGCTAATTTTTTGTATTTGTAGT
This sequence comes from Rhinopithecus bieti, assembly GCF_001698545.2. Taxonomy (NCBI): domain Eukaryota; kingdom Metazoa; phylum Chordata; class Mammalia; order Primates; family Cercopithecidae; genus Rhinopithecus; species Rhinopithecus bieti. The sequence continues at coordinate 4,409,726 of NW_016806642.1, forward strand.
AAAGACGGAGTTTCACCATGTTGGGCAGGCTGGTGTCAAACTCCTGACTTCAAGTGATATGTCCACCTCAGCCTCCCAAAGTGCTAGGATTACAGGCGTGAGCCACCACACCAGCCTTTTTTTTTTTTTGAGACGGAGTCTCGCTGTGTCGCCCAGGCTGGAGTGCAGTGGCACGATCTCGGCTCACTGCAAGCTCCGCCTCCCAGCTTCACTCCATTCTCCTGCTTCAGTCTCTGGAGTAGCTGGGACTACAAGTGCCCGCCACCACACCCAGCTACATTTTGTTGTATTTTTAGTAGAGACGGGATTTTCACCATGTTAACCAGGATGGTCTTGATTTCCTGACCTCGTGATCCGCCTGCCTCGGCTTCCCAAAGTGCTGGGATTACAGGTGTGAGCCACTGCCCCCAGGCTTTTTATTTATTTATTTTATTTTATTTTTTTTGAGACAGGGTCTTACTCCTGTCACTCAGGCTGGAGTACAGTGGTGTGGCACAAACACGTGCAGCCTTGAACTCCTGGGCTGAAGTGATTTTCCTGCCTCAGCCTCCCCAGTAGCTGGGACCACAGGTGCAGACCATCATGCCTAGCTAATTTGGTGAATTTTCTTTTGTACTTTCCTCCTTAGGAGTTAGAGGCTCAAATTGGCTGTATTGGCAAATGTCCTCAGGGCAAAAGTGGCTTCAGTATTCAGTATACCTTAGATTTTGTGCTGCTGATTACTTATTGTCTTATTAGTACTTTGATACTTCTAATTTTATTTCTAATAATTATTTTAATATTTGATACTCTATCTTCAATCTAACATTCTTAGTTGTCAGTTTCTATAGTCAGGTGACTGAGGTGAGCTGCCCTAGGCTGGCTCCTGGACTGGTGTCCACTAAGGCCTCACAGGTGAGCTCTGTATCGTCTTCTGCTGGTATCTTTACTCAGCAGCTGGAGTATTTCCTAGGATGGTCCTTTTTCTCTACTTGGTCAGGATCTTAGACTTCAGACCTCAGACGACTCAGACCACTATGGTTCTCACCAGCGCTATAGGCCTGTTTGAGTCTCGGCCACAGCTTCTGTTCAACAACTTCCTCTCCACTTCTGCTGTGGGGTCACTTCAACCTCCCCATGACAGAGCCATTATCTCTCAGCTGAGCTGGGTTCTGTGTTCTCCACCAGAGATGCAGGAATATCTGAGTGCCTTTCACACCACACAGGAACTAACAGGTGCCCACACTGGGCCCTCTTTTCCTGACTACTCTATTTTGTTCTCTTTCCTCTTCTGGGCCTACCCAATTGTACTGCTGACTCACCTTAACTAGTGATTTCCTTCTGGAATCCCAAATGGGAAATAGAAGAGAAACCCCTCAGGCCTTAGCCTTCCCCTCAGTCAGTCTAAAACACCTTCCTTCCGTGGGATTTATTCCTGGAATCAAGAGAACTTTTTATTACCTGGTTTTCCTAACTCCACTTCCCTTCTTCTCCCTGCCATCCACTAGAACAGGAGGAGGTTCAGACATTCCACTTCCTCAACGTCTTATCCTTGCTCCATCCTGGGACAGCGAGCTCAATGGTCTAGTCATCACAGGTGAAAAAATGTGTCTCCTTATACTATAAAAGAAACTATGATCTAGTTTACCAGGTATAACCTTTGATATGTCAGTGGTAGTAAAAGGAATCTGGAAAATATATTTTCTTACCTTTCTTCTGGCTTTCTAAGTAACTATTTCAATGAAAAATCCTATTTTGGATATCAGAAGCTGGTGTTTTGTTTTTTGTTAGTTGTTGTTTGTTTTTTGAGACAAGGTGTTGCTCTGCCACCCAGGCTGCTACAGCTTCAATCTCCCAGGCTCAAGTGATCCTCCTGCCTCAGCCTCCCAAGTAGCTGGGACTACCGGCATGCACCACCACACCCAGCTTATTTTTTGATTTTTTGCAGAAATGAGGTCTCACAGTGTGACTCAGGCTGGTCTCAAACTCCTGAGCTCAATCAGTCCTCCTGCCTTGGCCTGCCAAAGTGCTGAGATTATAGGCATAAGCCACTGTGTCCAGCCAGAAGCTGATTTTTAACTCTCCCTTTTAAAATTTTTGCTTTGACAGTTCTAATCCCACCCTCCACACACTGCCCCCGGGCAAATGAATGCTTTTGGTCTACTAAAGAAAAGATCATATACATGAAAATGAAAAAGAAAAAAGCACATTAATATGTTTCATAAATATTCAAGTTGTGAACATAAACATATATATTATTACTATTATTTTAGAGACAGAGTCTGTCTCTGTTACCCAGGCTTGAGTGCAGTGGTGCAATTGTAGCTTACTACAGCCTCAAAGTGACTGGATGGCCTTGAAGTAGGAAAATAGCTTCCTCTCACCTCAACCTCCCAAGTAGCTAGGACTACAGGCATGCCACCATGGCTGGCTAGTTTATTTACTAATTTTTTTTAAGAGACAGGGTCTCACTTTATTGCCCAGCTGGTCTCAAACTGCTAACCTCAAGCAATTGCTCTGCTTTGGCCTCCCAGAATGTTCAGATTACAGGTGTGAGCCACCATGCCTGGCCATCTATTTTTTTTTTAATAAAGAATATTTGTATTGGTTATCTATTGCAGTGTAACAAATTGCCCCAATGTTTAGTGACTTCAAACAATGAACAGTTACTATTTTACAGTTTCTAAAGGTTACAAAATTGGTAGGAGCTTAACTGGACGATACAGTCCAGAGGAAAGCTGGGCTGCAGTCATCAGAAGGCATGACTGAGGCCGGAGGATTAACTTCCAAGCTTATCCACATGGCTGTTAGCAGGAGGCCTTAGTTTCTTGCTGGCTGTTGGCTGGAGGCCTCAGTTTCTCATCACGTAGGCCTCTCCCCATGACGTGGCAACTGGTTGCCCTCAGAGCAAGGGTTCTGAGGGCAGGAGGACAATGGAGAAAGCGGGGAGGATGAGAGAGAGAGAGAGGAGGAGAGAGAGAGGAGAGAGAGAGAGAGAGAGAGAGAGAGAATGTGCATGCGAGAGAGAGCGCAAGCGCAAGAGAGAGCAGGAAGCCACAGTGCTTTGTATGTCCTAGTCTCTGAAGTCACACAATGTCACTTTTGCTTTATTCTATCCATTAGAAGTGAGTCACTAAATCCAGCCCATACCCAAGGGGAGGGCAATTAGATTCTACCTCTTAAAGAGAGTGCCAAAAAATTTGTGGACAATTTAAACCACCACAGCATTCAAAATTGCCCACTTCCTGTGTGCCAAAGTATAAAACTAGGATATAGCAGCAACAAACTGGAGATTACTTGCATGATGGAGTCGAAAGTCTAGTGGGTACATGAGCATGAAAATAATCCATTGCAGTGTACTAAGATAGGGGTCCTAGTTTTCTCTTATGTGACATGGGGGACAGTAGGTTTGGGGGCACATGACTCAATATAAAAATGCTTTTGCATAAGTGTAATTTAGCAAAGGGGATCAAGAGCTGAGATGTAAGAGCCAGAATCCCAGCTCTGCCACTTACTGGCAATGTGACCGTGAGCCAGTAACTCATCCTTTCTGTACCTCAGTTTCCTCATCAGTAAGATGGGAGAATGACAGTATTTATCTGATAGGGTCTTTGTGAGAATTAAATGAGTTAGCATATATAAAAAGCTAAACATGTGTCTGGATCGTAGCAGGTGTTAGTTATCAATTGTAAACTGCCAGCCGCTTCAGAAATGGCAGGTATTATTATTCTAATTTTGAAACTAGGTACATGTCCTTTTCCCTCTCTTATTGAAAATGGAATTAACTTTCTTCCTAATTTAATTATTTTTCATTTCCAGTAAGTTTCCCAATGTAATTTAATTTTTAATGATACATTTGTATTTTTTTCTTTTAAGCATTTAACAAATGTCATGAAATGTAAATGTCACTCTTTACCTCGCCCCCACCCGCTCATCAATTCCACTTCCTTCCCCATAGGAAACCACTTTAACAGTTTCATGAATGTCCTTTTAGAAATGTTTCTGCTTATTTAAAAGCTATGTGTTTTTGAAATATTTTTACATAAATGGAATCAAACTATGCATATCATTCTATGCAATTTTTTTCTATAATTAACAGATCTTTTTATCTTAGTGATTATAGCTTTACATCATTCCTTTTAATGACTATATTAAATTCTGCAGGATGGCTATAGCATAAATGCTTTAACCATTCTTCTATCAGTGGACATTCAGGTTGTTTCTAACATTTTATTATAAACAACTGTGTAGTGAGCATAAGCATTTAAATATATTTCCTAACTGTCAAAGATTTTGTGAATATGTTTTCAATTAAGACAAGGGGCCAGGTGCAGTGGCTCATGCCTGTAATCCCAGCACTTCTGGAGGCCAAGACGGAAGGTTTGCTCGAGCCCAGGAGTTTGAGACCAGACTTGGCAACATAGGGAGACCCCTGTCTCTACAAAAGATTTAAAAATTAGCCAGGCACGTGGTATGCACCTATAGCCCCAGCTACTTGAGAGGTTGAGCTGGGAGGATCGCTTAAGCCCAGGGAAGCTGAGGCTGCAATAAGCTGTGATCATGCCACTGCACTCCAGCCAGGGCAACAGAGTGAGACCCTGCCACGAAAAAGGAAGAAGAAGAAGAAGGAGGAGGAGGAGGCGGAAGAGGAGGAAGAGGAGAAGGAGGAGGAAGAGGAGAAGGAAGAGGAAGAAGAAGAAGACAACGATGATGACTACTAGTTATTTGAACCTATACAGCTATAAGGAAACATCAGCAGGGCATGCTGGCTCATGCCTGTAATTTCAACACTTTGGGAGGCCTTAGTGGGAGCATCACTTGAGGCCAGGATTTTGAGACTAGCCTGAGAAACATAATGAGACCCTGTCTCTTACAAAAAAAATGAACTTCATAGAAAATTTAAACCTTTTAGTTTGACATTCAGGAATTTCTCTAATGTGACCTCAAACTATTTCTCCAATTTAATCTCTCAGTACTTTTGCATAAACTGATATGTATCAAGCTGCAAATTGCCCTACTCAATGTTACTAGGATACACCATACACTATCTGTCTTCAGGCTTTTGCCTGGGCTTTTCTCCTTGCTTTCCTGCTCCCCTGGGCTTTTCTGTCCTACACTTCTGTAGTGGGTGATCATTAGGTGGTCTGTCCATCCCACCGGGGGGGTGGCTTCCTGGATTCCCACCCTAATCACAGTTGGTTGGATCAGGGGTTGTCACCAAACCCAAGCTGTGCTAATCACAATCTAAATTTCCTAGGAACTTAGAAATAATAAATAAGAGGCTGGGCATGGTGGCTCACTCCTGTAATCCCAACACTTTGGGAGGCTGAGGCAGGTGGATCACCTGAGGTCAGGAGTTCGACACCAGCCTGAATAACATGGTGAAACTTGTTTCTACTAAAAATACAAAAATTAGCCAAGCATAGTGGTGCACACCTATAGCCCCAGCTACTCAGGAGGCTGAGGTGGGAGAATCACTTGAACCCAGGAGGCAGAGGTTTCAGTGAGCCAAGATCGTGCCATTGCACTTCAGCCTGGATGACAGAGCAAAACTCTGTCTCAAAAAGAAAAAAAAAAATCATACCTGTAATCCCAGCACTTTGGGAGGCCGGGGTGGGCAGATCAGGAGTTCGAGACCAGCCTGACCAACATGGAGAAACCCTGTCTCTACTAAAAATACAAAAAATTAGCTAAGCGTGGTGGCATGCACCTGTAGTCCCAGCTACTTGGGAGGCCGAGGCAAGAGAACTGCTTGAACCTAGGAGGCGAAGGTTGTGATGAGCCGCGATTGCACCATTGCACTCCAGCCTGGGCGACGAGCAAAACTTCATCTCAAAAAAAAAAAAAAAAAAAAAAAAAAAAAAACAAGAAAGATAGAAATAAGAGTGGGGATCAGCCTCTCTCCAGGTGACCAGACCTGGGTCACCACAGGAGTGTTGGGGTGGTTATCTAATCCATGGGATCCAGACACACAGGCAAAGTTGCCTGATAAAGAACAAGAATAAGACAGACCTACAGAGAGAAGACAAGAGACCAAGTCTGGATGTTTTTCCAGTATGGCACCTGGATCTTCTTCCTTTCTGGAACCCACCTACAGGCCTGCCTTGGGTTCTATCAGATACTGGGCTTCCTGAAGTTGTCTTTGTCCTATTTACATTTATAAAAGTGAGTCTGATTGTGTCTTCCTTTAAGCACTTATCCAGTTACTTTTGATCTGTGAAGCTTCCTTGACTATCCAAGCCCCAGGCTGAACTTATGTGCTTGGCTATTAGGTCCACTCAGTTGGAACTTAAACTACTGATTTTCATCACTTTGTTTCAAAATCATGATTATCTGACATTACTGGGCAAACAGGAACTGTAGATAAGAAAGATAAGGATTAACATTTATTTCCTTTTAAAAATGTTAATCATCTTAGATGGAACTTTCTAATCTAAGGTCAGATGACAAAACTTACTTAGCTTATTAAATTGAGTGCATTACTATTTAATAATTTCTGGATGGGTCAAGGTAAATATTATGAAGATCAAATACTTTATATACAAGGCATAATTCAGTGAATCTACAGGTTAAGCTAATATGGTAAGTACCTGCTACTGAAACAACAACATAAGGCCCCTTTTTGAGAAAGGGAAATATGAAATCAGATATATGAGTTCCCCTGTAAGAATGGAAACTGGGCTGGGTGTGGTGGTTTGTACTTGTAATCCCAGTGCTTTGGGAGGCCAAGATGGGAGGATTATTTGAGGCCGGGTGTTCAAGATCAGCCTGGGCAACACAGCAAGACCCCATCTCTACAAAAAATAAACGAATTAGCCATGCATTGTGGCAAGTACCTGTAGTCCCACCTACTCAGGAGGCTGAGGCAGGAGGATCCCTTGAGCCCAGGAGCTCAAGGTTACAGTAAGCTATGAGAGTATCACTGCACTCCAGCCTGGGCAAAAGAGTAAGACCACATCTTTAAAAAATAAAAAAGAAGAAAGAATGGAAGCCATTTTAATTAAAGAAAAGCCACGAAGCGAATCACCTAGACCTGAAGATATTTTCCAATTCAGATGCTGTCCCGTAAAATATTTCAGTCTGTGTGGATAGGAAAGCTAAGTTTGTGACATAGTGAACTACTCAAAAAACCTTAAGAGATTCATCAATTAGTTTACCAAATACAATTTGAGTTTACCAAACTCAACTCTCCATTATAAGAAACAGATACTTCTCTATTATTTCTTCACACTTATGTGAAGAGGTAAAATCTCTCTTGCTTAGAAAGCCCATATTTATTGTTTACTTCTATATCAGTGTGGGCATCATGGTTAGTGAAACATTTGTGAGATGTCCTAAAATGGGTGTGACTGGTGTCTGAGCATGACAGTTCACAAATTGTATTTACTGCTTAACTTACAATAATCTTATTTGGTTTGGTTTGGTTTAGAGCTAAGAGCTAAGACTCTTGTTCCCAGCTATAAAAGCTCTAATATAATTTGTTTTATTTCTGTGTTGTTTTTGTTTGTTTGTTTGTTTTTAGACAAGGTCTTACTCTGTTGCCCAGGCTGGAGTGCAGTGGCGCAATCTCAGCTCACTGCAGCCTGGACCACGCACCTCCCCCCGCCCCTCCCCCAGCCAGACTCAAGTGATCCTTCCACAGTAGCTGGGACCACAGGTGTGCACCCCCATGCCTGGCTAACAGATGGGGTCTCATCGTGTTGTCCAGGCTGGTCTCGAACTCCTGAGCTCAAGCATTCTGCCTGCTTGACCTCCCAAATTGTTGGGATTACAGGCATGAGCCACCGTGCCTGGCCAATTTTTGTTTTATTTCTAATTGAATAGATTTTTTTTTTTAAGTCACCATACTCACATAACAACGTATAAGACAAAAATGTACATTTTAAAGACTAAAATAAAGTGAGCATTCTGTTTAACCTCTTCCAGGTTAAGAAGTGTTTAGAATATAGTCCGTGTTGCAGAAATTCCCTGTGTAGTCCTCCTCAGTTGCTCACCTGTCCCTACACCACCAAGATAATCAATGTTCTGATTTTTAGGATCATTATTCCCTTGGTTGTTTTTAGCTTCAGCACCTGTGTGCATCCCTAAACAAAATAGTGTTTAGTTTTATTAGTATTTAGTTTTAGTACAATCCAGCCTGGGCCACTTAATATAAACAGAATCATAGTGTAGTTTTCTTTTCTTTTTTTTTTTTTTTGAGATGGAGTCTTGCTCTCTGTCACCCAGGCTGGAGTGCAGTGGCGCAATTGCGGCTCACTGCAAGCTCCGCCTGCTGGGTTCACACCATTCTCCTGCCTCAGCCTCCTCAGTAGCTGGGACTACAGGCGTCCGCCACCACACCCGGCTAATTTTCTGTATTTTTAATAGAGACAGGGTTTCACCGTGTTAGCCAGGATGGTCTCGATCTCCTGACCTCGTGATCTGCCCACCTCGGCCTCCCAAAGTGCTGGGATTACAGGCATGAGCCACCGCACCCATCCCATAGTGTATGTTTTCTTCTGTGACTTGCTTCTCTCAACATTTTGTTCCTGTCATCTATATTGATGTGCATAGATGTTAGTTCTTTTTTCTTTTTTTTTAGACAGGATCTCACTCACCCAGGCTGGAGTGTAGTGGCATGATCTCAGCTCACTGCAGCCTCCACCTCCTGGGCTCAATTGATCCTCCCATCTCAGCCTCCCAAGTAGCTGGGACTACAGGCACGTGCCACCACACCTGGATAATTTTTGTATTTTTTGTAGACAGGGGATTTTGCTATGTTGCCCAGGTTGGGCTTGAACTCCTGAGCTCAAGTGATCTACCCACCTCTGCCTCTCAAAGTGCTGGGATTACAGCCATCAGCCACTGTGCCTGGTTAGTTCTTTATTTTCACTGCTGTGTAATAGTATCCCCTTTAATGAGTACATGAGACTATATATTGTATTTTTGTTGGACATTTGGATTGCTTCCAGTTTTTTTATTATGAACAATGCTGCTATGAACATTCAAGTACATGTTTCCTAGTGCAAGAATTCCTCTAGGGTTTATAACTGGGGGCAGAATTGCAAAGTCATAGGATATATACATGTTCAATCTTTCTAGGTAGTGCCAAACTGTTTTTCAGAGTACTTGTACAAATTTACAAGCTTAATAGCAGTGTATAAAATTCCCATCATTCCACAGCATTTTCCATATTTGAAATTGTCAGGCTTGCTTGTATTTATGTGTTGGGTATGCAAAAATATTTCAATGTGGTTCTACTTGGCATTTTCCTTCTTACTGACAAGGTTGAGCATCTTTTCATATGTTTATGATGATTTGAGTTTCCTCTTTTATAAGGTAACTGTTTTAATCTTTTTCCCATTTTCCTACCTTGTGTTAGTCTGTCATTGACTCACAAATTTTGTTTTTTTTTTTGTTTGTTTGTTTGTTTGTTTTGTTTTGTTTGAGATGGAGTCTCCCTCTGTCGCCCAGGCTGGAATGCAGTGGCATGATTTCAGCTCACTGCAAACTCCGCCTCCCGGGTTCAAGCAATTCTTCTGCCTCCACCTCCCCAGTAGCTGGGACTGCAGGAGATGTGCGCCACCATGCCTGCTAATTTTGTATTTTTAGTAGAGACGGGGTTTCACCATATTCGCCAGGCTGGTCTTGAACCTTGTGATCCGCCCACCTCGGCCTCCCAAAGTGCTGGGATTACAGATGTGAGCCCTGCAATCGGGCAATTATATATCTTTTCCCAATTGATGGTAGGTGTTATATTAAGAGTTTTGATGATGGCCGGGCGCGGTGGCTCAAGCCTGTAATCCCAGCACTTTGGGAGGC
>NW_016806642.1:4419720-4423977 GCF_001698545.2 Rhinopithecus bieti
AAAAAAAAAAAAAAAAAAAAAGAGTTTTGATGAATAAATATTCTCAATTTTAATGTACTCCAGTTTACTGATCTTTTATTTTATGATGGGTGTATTTTGTGTTTTATTTAGAAAAACTTTCCTGCCTCAAGGTAACAAATATTTTCTCCCATATTATTTTCTAAGGTTTTACAATTTTGCCAGATTTTAATTCACCTGGGAATTATTCCTATGTATGGTATAAAGTAAGGGTCCAATTTCATTTTTGTGACTATGGATACCCAATCATCTCAGCACCATTTACTGAAAGTTTCTTTCATCTTTCTCCTTTATTCTTTAGTGCCTCCATTTATATATGAGTGATTTAAGTCTGGGTTCTCTCTTCAAATTCATTGATTTTTTTTTATATCCCTGCACCAATACTTATTTATATCTTAATTATTATGACTTTTAAAATTTTAATATCTGGAATGGCAAGTCCCCTAACTTATTCTTCTGCAAGATCATCTTGGCTAATTTTGGCCCTTTGCACTTCCATATACATTTTATAATTAAGTTGTCAAGTTCCATCAAAAAGTCTGCTGGGATTTTAATTGGAATTGCAATCAAATCTATAAGTCAATTGGAGATAACTCACATATTTTTAAAGAATTAATTGATTTTCCCTTTTATTTCTAGTTGACATAGTACATATTTATTGGATACAATGATATTTCAGTACATGTGTACAATGTGCAATGATCAAATCTGGGTAATTAGCATATCCATCACCTTGAACATTTATCATTTCTTTATGTTGTGAACATTCAAAAGTCTCTCTTCTAGTTTCTTGGAAAAAATACATTAAATTATTGTTACCCATATGCACTCTATAGTGCTATAGAACACTAGAACTTATGCCTCTCATCCAGCTGTAAATTTGTATTTGTTATGTAACCTCTCATCATCTTCCCCTCCCACTACCCTTCCCGGCTTCTAATAACCACAGAGAATTCACCTTTTTTTTTTTTTTTTTAAGATGGCATTTTGCTCTTGTTGTCCAGGCTAGAGAGCAATGGCACGATCTTGGCTCACTTCAACCTCCGCCTCCTGGGTTCAAGTGATTCTTCTGCCTCAGCCTCCCCAGTAGCTGGGATTACAGGTGCGTGCCACCATGCCCTGCTAATTTTTGTGTTTTTGGTAGAGATGGGGCTTCTCCATGTTGGCCACGCTAGTTTTGAACTCCTGACCTTAGGTGATCCACCTGCCTCGGCCTCCCAAAGTGCTGGGATTATAGGCATGAGCCACTGTGCCTGGCTCAAATTCACATTTTTAACTGTTATTTTCTGGCCAGATACAGCAACTCATGCCTGTAATCCCAGCATTTTGGGAGGCCAAGGCAGGAGGACTGCTTGAGCCCAGGAGTTTGATACCAGCTTGGGCAACATAGGGAGACCCTGTCTCTACAAAAAACAAAAATAAATTTGCCAGGCATGGTGGCTTGTGCCTATACTCCTACCTACTTAGGAGGCTGAGGTGAGAGGATCACTTGAGCCCAGAGATTGAGGCTGCGTTGAACTGATCACACTACTGCACTCCAGCCCAGGTGACAGAGCAAGACCTGTCTCAAAAAATAAAAATAAATAAGTGTTGCCTTCCAATCCATAAACATGGATGAGACATTGATAGATATCATCTTATAGTTAAATTAATGTTGATAACAATTGAAATTGTCCTGAAATATTTTCTCAGCAAAAAAGTTTCAACATCAATTATGTAGTGGTGTTGAATGAAATATATAGTATGTTAAAAGTATTATTTGCATTCACATAGGTTGTTATTTTTAAAATCTGACTTGGAACAGATAGTTTTTTGGGTTTAAAAATTTTTTTTTTAGACAAGATCTTACTCTGTGGCCCAGGCTGGAGTGCAGTGGTGCAATCATGGCTCACTGACCCTTGACTTCCCAGGCCTAAGCAATATTCCCACCCAAGCCTCTCGAGTAGCAGGGACTAGGTGAGTGCCACCATGCCTGGGTAATTTTTTGTAGAGATAAGGTCTCCCTATGTTGCCTAGGCTGGTCTTGAGCTCCTGAGCTCAAGTGATCCTCCCACCTCGGCCTCTCGAAGTACCAGGATTACAGTACTGAGCCAACATGCCTGGCATTGGAAAAGACAGTTTTCGTTTGATAAGATGCTTTTGGTTTGTTTGTTTCTTGAGTTCTGATTCAGTAGCCTGGTTTAATGACAAACTAGAAATCACAGTATGGGAAAAATATAGGAGATGATGCTTTGATATCAGGAATATTGTGGATTATCAAACTAAAATTAACAGATTCTATTTAGCCTCCTAGAATTTCAAAAATTTATGGACATTAGTATACATCACTACCTTCATGATATCAGAAATGAAAGGTAGTGAAGACAGCAGAGTTAAAGATGAGAATTGTCTCCATTTCAGAACGTATTTAGCTGAAATGAGACATTTCACAATTTGGTCTTCTGGTCTGCTCATCACCGGAAGCCCCAGCTTCCTCCTGGATAAGAACTTGTACTTGGATTATATTATTATAACCACATTGTAATTATTGTGGAAACATTACGGACAACACATAAAAGTATTTTTACTCATGATCCCTACTTATAGTCTTGATTCCCTTTGATTGTCACATCTACTTGTTTTGCAATTTTGGTCCTTAAATCAGACATTTGGTATAGTTGGTCAGCCTAGAAACATCAAAGACAACAAGCTGTCTAGCTATTTGTAAGATTGTCATTGAAGTCCCTTGTGTTTGCACAGATTGCATCCGTCTATTCTGAAAGATGAGCAACAAATCCAATCAAAGCCTGAGTGAAATAACTGACAATCTTAAAGCAACCCTGATGGTCATTCATGAGTCCAGCAGTTTCTATGCAGAGCACCAAACACTTTACTTACAAAAGTAAGGTTAGTGGGAGCTTGGTATTTTCCATATCATCTTGGAGAAGCACTGTTTTGCTTATTCTGTTTCCTCCTCCTCCTCTTCCTCCTTTTCTTTACATATTTTATGTGAATAAGAAAGTACCATTGGCTGGACAGGTTGGCTCATGCCTGTAATCCCAGCACTTTGGGAGGCTGAGGCAGGTGGATCACCTGAGGTCAGGAGTTTGAAACCAGCCTGGCCAACATGGTGAAACCCTGTCTCTACTAAAAATACAAAAATTAGCCAGGCATAGTGGTGCACACTTGTAATCCCAGCTACTCGGGAGGCTGAGGCAGGAGAGTCCGTTGATCCCAGGAGACAGAGGTTGCAGTGAGCTGAGATCATGCCACTGCACACCAGCCTGGGCGACAGAGCGAGAATATGTCTCAAAACACAAAACAAAACAAAAAAGTGTTATTTACAGGAATAAGAACTAAAATGCCTTGTTACTATCTTGTTTTGGCATTGCCAAATTTAGCCTATTTGAGTGCATGCATTGCATTTGGGGATTGCTGTTTTCTTTTGTGTTTTGTATGTTTGCTTTAGATGTGTAGACAGAGGGAGTGGGGTAAGGCTTTACAGAGATTACTGCAGAAGGCTTTTTTTTTTTTTCATAGAGGAAAACGCACCCTTCTCTTAACAAGAATTTGGAGTTAAAACGAGACAGATTCCATTCCTGCCTTCCACATTAATTGGCCAGGTGACTTTGGGCAAATCACTTAACCTCTAGGTTTTCTCTCTGCAGAATGAAAGCGGTGGCCTGTACACACCCATTTAAATCCCTCCTCCAAATATTCATTTGTTCGATATTTTCGCAGTGTCTACTAAGCACAATCATTGTTAATAAACACTATGATTCTTGGAGCGCTCCAAATTGTGTCTTTGCTTTTAAGCATCACTCCCCTTCCTCCTTTAAAACCAGCGCCTGACATCTTCCCCAAACAGATCGAAACACTTTTACCGTCTGAAAATGTACATGGGAAAAGAAACGCGTTTCGTTGCAGTCACCCGGCGCCAACCTAGACCTGGTGGACCAGCGAGCTCGTGAGATTTTCTTTCTTTCTAAAATAAAGGACAATCTCTACACTTTAAAGGGCACCCCAGTTACCCGAAGAAATACAACTTAAAGGGCGCCTGGGGTCAGGGCGGGACACCCACCCACGCTTTTCTAGGCTGGGGAAACCTGGGAAACTTTTGGGCTCCCGCCGAGTCACGCGGCAGTTCCACGGTAGGAATTGTGCAATGGGGCTTGTCAGGCGGGTGTCCTAGTGGAGAAGAAGCGGGGGAGGCTGCTACGGTGCCAAGGCTTTTCTGTAAAAAAAAAAAAAAAAAAAAAA
>NW_016806642.1:4424895-4439734 GCF_001698545.2 Rhinopithecus bieti
TTTTTTGAGACGGAGTCTTGCTCTGCCACCCAGGCTGGAGTGCAGTGGCCGGATCTCAGCTCACTGCAAGCTCCGCCTCCCGGGTTCACGCCATTCTCCTGTCTCAGCCTCCCGAGTAGCTGGGACTACAGGCGCCCGCCTCATCGCCCGGCTAGTTTTTTGTATTTTTTAGTAGAGACGGGGTTTCACCGTATTAGCCAGGATGGTCTCGATCTCCTGACCTCATGATCCGCCCGTCTCGGCCTCCCAAAGTGCTGGGATTACAGGCTTGAGCCACCGCGCCCGGCCGAAATAAGATAGTGTTAACATTGATGCTGGCATCTCGGGGACGCCTGATAGATGCCATTTCGCTCTTTTTGCAGCATTCCTGGGGACATCAGGGCACTCACGCTCCTTAACACTGGACAGGAGACCTGCGCAGTCATTCTAGGTCAACACCCTCTCTGACAGACTAGGAATTTAATCCACTCAACGGGAAAATCACTTACCTGCATCACCATCTAGCTACTGACAGACACCAAGCGAGGGTTCCTGCTACCCTTCAAACACACATACCACACATTCACATTCACACACTTGCTGCCCCTCAAGCACACATACCACACACTCACACTCACTTGCTGCCCCTCAAGCACACATACCACACACACACACTTGCTGCCCCTCAAACACACATACCACACACACATTCATACACTTGCTGCCCCTCGAACACACATACCACACACTCCCACTCACACACTTGTTGCCCCTCAAACACACATACCACACACACTCACACACTTGCTGCCCCTCAAACACACATACCACACACTCACACTCACACACTTGCTGCCCCTCAAGCACACATACCACACACTCACACACTTGCTGCCTCTCAGACACACATACCTCCCCCCCACACACTTTCTACCTCTCACACATACACACATTCACACTTGCTGCCTCTCAAATACACATAAAACGTACACACACTTCCTACCTCTTAGACATACAACACACACACTACCACACATACACACACGCATACATGCACCCCCTCTTTTTCTCCTGGAAGATTCAGACCGGCTCTGAGGCCTGAACGTGACTTCCTCCTAGCCTTGGCAGTGGCGTGGGCGGGGACCTCCGGGACAGCAAACAGAGGAAATCAGTCACTACACTCGCCCTCAGCCAGTGCACAAGGAGAGGGGGACCCAGCCTGGAGTCCCTCGGCCAGCTCCGCAGGAGGCCTCTGCTGGCGGGAACTGGGCCCCTTTTGGTAACAAGGGGAATCACTGCAGCCCAGTGAGAAACACATGCGTTGGGCTGTGGAATGTCCAAAACTGTGAAAATTAAGGAAATAGGCTTTAGGATTCACTTGAAAAGTGAAATCGGCAAATGAAAGTTTTCTAACATGATGAGATCTTGGAAATTATTCACTGCATTTTCGGGGGGTTTTAATAATCACTGCCCAACTAGAGCAGCTGTTTTTCCCCTCCCAAGGCCCCATTTTGTGAATTGAGACTGAAATAACTGGCCAGGTCTTTCCCTTGGGCACCCTGGAATGTTGGGAATATGAATGGCCTCTTAGTAGAGTTGGAGCTCCAAAGGAAAGGACCCTTTAGAAACAAACTTCCATGGTGCCACCGCACTCCAGCCTGGGCCACAGAGTGGGACGCCATCTCAAAAACAAAACAAAACAAAAATCCAACCCCCCAAAAAAACCTCCTGTTTAAAATCACAAAATTATTATTATTCATTGCAGAAAATCAGATTTTTTTTCAGAATCAGAAAATAAATGGAAATCCCACCACCCAGAAAACCACTGTTAATCTGATGTACAGCATTATATGTAATCACATCGAGCACAATGCTTTGTCACCTTTTTCATTTGAATCAAATATCATGGAAAAATATTTTCCATACATGTTTTAAAATCACTACTTCATATTCCATTGTACATTTATTTAACCAAAGCCCGATTGAAGAACTTAAAAATTGTGTCCGGAAGTATTGCTATTTAAACAGGACTGGAATGTGCAGCTTTGTAGTTATTTTTCTTCTTTTCTTCTTTTATTCTTTTTTTTTTTTTTTTTAAGAGATGGGGTCTCTCTCCCCCAGGCTGTAGTGTAGTGGCACAATCATGGCTCACTGCAGCCTTGACCTCCTGGACTCAGGTGATCCTCAGACCTCAGCCTCTCAAGTATCTGGGATTACAGGCAGGGCTCATCTTGCCCAGCTGTAACTATATCTGAACACATTCTCAATTATTTGCATAGGTAGATTTCCTGAAAGTGATATTGCTGGGTTCAGGAATAAGGATTGCCCTACAATGATCCTTTAAGACTTATGATGGCCGAGTCGGGCAGATCACGTGGTCAGGAGATTAAGACCATCCTGGCCAACATGGTGAAACTCATCTCTACTGAAAATACAAAAATTAGCCGGGCATGGTGACACGTGCCTGTTATTCCAGCTACTCGGGAGGCTGAGGCAGGAGAATCGCTTGAACCAGGGAGAGAGAGGTTGCAGTGAGCCAAGATCGCGCCACTGCACTCCAGCCTGGTGACAGAGTGAGACTCTATCTTAAAAAAAAAAAAAAAAAAAAAAAAAGACTTACAATTCTCCCCCTAACCTCCAGTATTTTCCCAGACTTTCTGTAATGTTTATTTACCAAAAATTGCTTGAGTGCCCATCACATGCCAAGGCATGCCAGAATATAGAGATGGATACATTATACCACAGACCTGCAAAAAATACACTGTAGTTCAAGGTACCATAGATACTGTTAGAGAAAGCTTTGGGCAGCCGGGTGCCTGCCCAGTTTGGGGAGGGTCCTGAACGACCAGTAGACTTTATTTTTTTCTTTTTTAAAGAGAGAGTCTTACTCTGTTGCCCAGGCTGGAGTGCAATGGTGTGATCACGGCTCACTGCAGCCTTGACCTCCCTAGCTTAAGTGATCCTCCTGCTTCAGTCTCGCAAGAAGCTGGGACCACAGGCATGTGCCACCACACCCAGTTAATTTTAAAATTTTCTATTGTAGAGATGGAGTCTCCCTATGTTGCCCAGGCTGGTCTCGAGTTCCTGGGCTCAAGCCTCCCACTTTGGCCTCCCAGAGTGCTGGGATTACAGCCGTGAGCCTTTGCGCCCAACCTGACTTTCTTGAAACTAACAGATTGAGAGGTGACAGGAAGTTAATGGGGAGTACTGAAGAAGGATGAGAAAGGCAAAGAGAGAGCCAACGGGAATGTCCTATACGGAAACAAGGTGCCTGGGTATGTGTTCAAATAAATGAACACATGTGAGTTATCTTTTTTTTTTTTTTTTTTTTTTTTTTTTTTTTTTTTTGAGACGGAGTCTTGCTCTGCCGCCCAGGCTGGAGTGCAGTGGCCGGATCTCAGCTCACTGCAAGCTCCGCCTCCCGGGTTTACGCCATTCTCCTGTCTCAGCCTCCCGAGTAGCTGGGACTACAGGCGCCCGCCTCGTCGCCCGGCTAGTTTTTTGTATTTTTTAGTAGAGACGGGGTTTCACCGTATTAGCCAGGATGGTCTCGATCTCCTGACCTCATGATCCGCCCGTCTCGGCCTCCCAAAGTGCTGGGATTACAGGCTTGAGCCACCGCGCCCGGCCAATGTGAGTTATCTTATGTGCTTGCACTGAGAGTAGAGCTGAGAAGGAGAGCAGTGACGTAAGGCAAATAAACAGCCTATTATGTCATGCTGAGAAGGTTTGGACTTTGTTCACGTAGCAACAAGAGAAAGTGATTTACGGAACCTTCAAGGTCATGATGAAATTAGATCTCATCACTTAACCCAGTGAAGGACACTGTCTTCTGTGGACCCCAAAAATCATTCCTGGGGAGAGAAAACAAACGATAGGAAGATTTACAAGAGAAATATCCCAAAAGAGTATTGAAATGAAAACCGCAGAAAAATCAATCAAATGTACTACCATGTTCATCACACTTAAGTGCTGTAGTTATTAAGTATGGTCCTAAACATCTGTATTAGTCCATTTTCATGTGGCTGATAAATACATACTGGAAACAGGGCAATTTACAAAAGGAAGAGGTTTTAGTTGGTCTCAAAGTTCCACATGGCTGGGAAGGCATCACAATCATGGTGGAAGGCAAGGAGGAACAAGTCACATCTTACATGGATGGCAGCAGGCAAAAACAGAGAGCTTGTGCAAGGAAACTCCCATTTTTAAAACCATCAGATCTCGTGAGACTTATTCACTATCACTAGAATAGCATGGAAAAGACCCGCCCCCCCATGGCTGTCTCATGGCTCTGGGCTTCCATCAGCAGGAAACAAGAGGGATCCCTGGGGTAACATGTGCCTTGGAGAAGAACATTCCTTCTCTATCCTTCACATAAGCATTGTCAAAAATGAAAAGGGAGGCCCAGGACTCTGTATGTTGTGGAGAAGAGACTCCTCCCCACAACAACCCCCCACAGCCCCACACTCCCACATTCGTACCACCACTCTCTGCAACCATTATAACCCCATTATGCTGTTGTCCTTGTTTATGTCAGTCACACAAAAAGTCCAGGACTTCTAGGTTATCTCTCATACCCAAAGCTAATCCCCGTGTGGCTCTAAGGGCAGTGAAATATCTTATATCATAATACTCCGTATCTCTCTTCTAGATTTTTTTTAACCACCTGCCATCCTACATCTTTTATTAAGTAACTTGTCTCCCCTTCTTAAAATGTAAGCTTCTTTAAAGCAAGGGTGTTTGTTTTGTTAGCCACTTTATCCTTAAAGCTTAGAACAATACCTGGCAAATAGAAGGTATTCAAATAATATTTGTCATGTGAGTTAATATTAAACATTCTTATTTTATATTCTATGTCTTGTCATTCTACATTTGGAGACTGCAGGTACGATTTTTACCGTGTCTTCTGTCTAGTTTTTACCCGTTATGCCGTTTACTTTTATGTTTTGTGGATTTTGTGAGTTTATATTCCTTGGATTTTATCCATAGAAACTACTTGAGGCATAGATTGATGTTACATTCATTCAGAGATTATTTGTGTTTACTTTTACTAGTTGCCTGGGGTTAACGACTTACCCAGGACCAAATTAATCTCTCTCCCTTGGTTTTTTGTTTTTGTTTTTAACTACGTAAGTGGGTGAATTGACCTGCAAACCCATGTGTATGAGAGTATCAACTTTGGATATAAATTATTGAAAGGGGAAATATACATATTTCCTTTACCAAATGCCAAGGTACAGAGGGGCAAGTTTCCTTGCTCCTTTCTGTGCAGCAGATTTCTTTCCTGTTCATCACTGCACTGTAAGTGCAGCCCTTTTAGGGTTTGCAGCTTTGTTAGATTTTCCCATCGTGGGTGAGTTTTAGCTTGAGCTGATGTCTAAAAATCCAGTGTTCTTCAGATTTCTCAAGTGTAGCCCGATTTTTATATGAAATCAGCAATTTTAAGTGTTGGCAAACAATTTAAAAAATGTTTTAATGTGCTGGGAAAAAATCACCGTGGGCCATATTTGATCTTTATAAGTTTACAATCTCCGTTCTAAACAGACTAAGCCATTAACCCATCAATCAACCGATGTGTATTGTATTTATATGATGCAGAATGCATTTTGTTAGAATGCATCTGTTCAATACAATAACCACAAATGTGGAAGGAAAAGTCCAATTTTAGATTTGTTTCTTTTTCTCTATAAATGTAATTGTCAGATTATGTGTCTAGATTTTTAATTCAGGAAATATCACTGTATCTATAATATGGGGAAATATAGGACATAGTTCTTGCTCTCAAAAATTTTACATTCTATGCATTACAGAATGTGCAACATGGATTGAAGTGTCAAGAGATTTAAAGAAGAGCAACTAGAAAATCATTGGCTCAGTCTGAGTCTGCTTTAAAGGAGCCTTAACTAGGGTGGGCATGATGGCACTAGAAGGAAAAGGGCAGATATCAAGTATTTAAAAGATGATGTGACAGGAGTTGATAATGCATGTGGGGTAAGAATAAGGGAGAAATTATATTTCTTGCTTATGTGGTTGGGAAAATTTTAACCAACCATTATGTTTTGTGACTGTCTAAAGAGTATCTTCAATGATTATTTTGAAGGTAAGAAAAAAAAAAGAGCCTAATGTCAGCCAGGCGCAGTGGCTCAGGCCTATAATCCCAGCACTTTCAATGGCCGAAATGGGTGGGTGAATTGCTTGAGCCAAGGAGTTTAAGACCAGCCTAGACAATATGGCAAAACCCCATCTCCACAAAAAATATATAAATTAGCTGGGTGGGGTGGCGCACAGCTGTAGTCCCAGCTACTCAGGAGGCTGAGGTGGGAGGATCACCTGAGAGTAGGGAGGTTGAGGCTGCAGTGAGCCATGATCATGCCACTGCACCCCAGCCTGAGTGACAGAGAGAGACCCCTGCTTCAAAAACAAAACAAAAGGCCAATATCACTCTTCTTTTGGTTTCTTCATTTCTTGTAAACTAAAGGCAATGTGAATGATTTTGTAATCTGTATAAGGCTCGACTGATCACTTTTTATATAACAAAAAGCTCAAGTATTAGGGGAAATAGCTTGTCTGAGATAGTCATATAAATTATCCTCTTTTAGTATTTTCTCATTATTAAAGGATTACCTTTCTCCTTAAATAAACAAACAAACAAAAAACGTGCACAGGCATGTCAAGACTTGAAATACCTACAGGCTTATTGTGTTGGAAAGCCTCACTGAAATAAGACTGTTAATATTCTCCTAATTCAATGCTATTAGTTCCATTTAGGGCATTTCACCGTCGTCTGTTTGAAGGGGCTATAGGGAAACTGATGACATTAAGCAAGATAGATTATAGATCACATTCAACTCTCATCTCTCGATGGGCCTAACGGGCATAGTTCCCATTACTGCTAATGGGAGTTTTGAGCATATGCCTTTGTGCTAAAAATCTATCAATCTCCTAATCCTGGCAGTAGGTTGCAAATGGGCTTTAACTTTAAGTGTAATTGGTTAATTGGTTGAGTCAATGATCTGATTGTAAATGATTAGCGGCCAACAGGTTTTGTTTTCCTTTATTATGCCTTTTTATAGCACCAGAATTATGGAACATTTATCAACAGCCTAAAATAAAGACAACACTACGAGAATTTGGTTGCCTACACAGATTCAAGATACAATCCTGCTGGATTCTGGGTATTTTTTATTTTTTTATTTTTTACAGTTTAGGAATTACCAAATACTTTCACATATATAGTGTCACATTTGACTCTTATTGTAATTCTTCCTGAAAGTGGGTAAGGCTGCCCTATTAGCCTAATTTAGAGACTGATTATGAGAGTTGCCTTGAAGTTTCTTATCCAATGTCACAAAGCGCACCCATATGAAAACCAAGACTAGAACCTCAGTCTTTTAATGACAAATCCAGTGCTTTATCCTGGGCTCCAAGTCACTTCTTGGCCATTCAATTAAAATGTGTTCTGTTGTGGTTTGAATGTGTGCCCCAAAAAGCATGTGTTGAAAATGTAATCCTGAATGCAGCAGTGTTGGGAAATGGAGCCTCATCAGAGGTGTTTAGGTCAAGAGAGCTCCACCCTCAAGAATAGATTAATACTGATTGTAAAAGGGCTGAGACTGTGCTTTCCATTTCTTATGCATGCTGTCTTGCCCTTCCACTTTCTGTCATGGTAGGATGCAGCAGAGGAGCCCTCGACACTGATATCCCAGCCTCCAGAACTGTATGAAATAAATTTCTGTTCTTTATAAATTATCCAGTCTCAGGTATTTTGTTTATAGCCACATAAAACTGAGATATGTTTCTTCAGGGCTCATTACATGTGTGGCTGCATCAGGCTCTGGGGGCTGCAAGAGTGCACAACATTGCCACTACTCTCAAATGACTTAATGTTTATTTGATGAAAGTTTGTATACAATATAAAATGGCTACAGGTCAGGTGCGGTGGCTCATGACTGCAATCCCAGCACTTTGGAAGGCCAAGGAGGGCAGATTACTTGAGCCCAAGAGTTTGAGACCTGGGCAACATGGCCAAAATCTGTCTCTACAAAAAAATACAGAAATTAGCTGGGTGTGGTGGTGTGTGCCTGTAGTCCCAGCTACTTGGAAGCCTGAGGTGGGAGGATCATCTGAGCCTAGGAGGTTGAGGCTGTAGTAAACTGTGATTATACCACTGCACTCCAGCCTGGACACCAGAGAGAGAGACCTTGTCTCAAAAAAATAAAGTGCTAGGTGCGGTGGCACATGCCTGTAATCCCAGCACTTTGGGAGACCGAAGTGGGTGGATCACCTGAGGCCAGGAGTTCAAGACCAGCCTGGCCAACATGGCAAAACCCCATCTTTATTAAAAAATACACAAATTAGCCGGGCGTGATGGTGGGCACCTGTAATCCCAGCTACTTGGGATAGTCTCAGCTGGGACTACAGGTGCCCACCACCATGCCCGGCTAATTTTTTGTATTTTTAGTAGAGATGGGGTTTCACCGTGTTAGCCAGGATGGTCTCGATCTCCTGACCTTGTGATCTGCCCGCCTTGGCCCCCCCAAGTGCTGGGATTACAGGCATGAGCCATCGCGCAGGGCCTAAATCTTTTTAAGAGACTCAGTCTTTGTGGCCTGACACCTGGGGAACAGTCAGCTTCACAAAGTTGGGATGCCACACCTTTGTTTCTTGAACCATTTAGGGATGTGATTCAGGAGAACACTCATCCCCCTACACAAGTCTCTAAAGCTAGCAAATATGGTTTGCCTGTGCTTTCAAGAACTTTTATTCAATATTCTGTTTGTACATATTGTTGTACTCAGTTTATATTAAAGGTTTCTTTTTTCCTAATGTCCTATTTTGTATAGTTTTTGTCAACATGGTGACATTTGGCAAGCGCACAGTGTGGGTTGCTGTACCTCTCTCCACAGTTGTTACCAAGGATCATGTAGGAGAAAGACTTTGAGAACTGGGAGAGAAGTGAGCAAAATTAGGCTCAAAGGAGGTAGATAGGAAGATGCTGGAAAATTAGGTGGGGATTAACAGACATGAACAGAGTTTTAAAATTGTGGTAAAAAATATATATAATATAAAATATGCCATTTTAACCAATTTTTTTTTGTTTTTTTGTTTTTTTGTTTTTTTTTATGAGACAGGGTCTTACTCTGTTACCCAGGCTGGAATATAGTGGCATGATCTTGGCTCACTGCAACCTCCACCTCCCAGGTTCAAGCAATTCTCCTGCCTCAGCCTCCTGAGTAGCTGGGATTACAGGCGTGTGCCACCATGCCCAGCTAATTTTTGTATTTTTAGTAGAAACAGGGGTTTCACCACGTTGGCCAGGCTGGTCTTGAACTCCTGACCTCAAGTGATCCGCTCGCCTCAGCCTCCCAAAGTGCTGGGATTACAGGCATGAGCCACTGCACCCGGCCCCTTTTAACCACTTTTAAGTGTATATTTTAGTGGCATTAGTTACATTCACAATGTTGTGCAACCAGCAACATTACCTATTTCTAAATATTTCCATGACCTCAAACAAAAACTCTGTACTCATTAAGCAATAACTCTTCATTCCCCTCTGCTTTCAGTCCCTGGTAAACTCTAATCTACTTTTTGTCTCTATGAATTTACCTATTCTAGATATATATTGTATATAAGTGGAATTATACAATATTTGTCCTTTAGTGTCTGGCTTATTTTACTTAGCATAATGTTCAGGATATATCCACATTGTAGCATTTATCAGAACTTCTTTCCTATTTATGGCTGGGAAATATAATGTCCATATGCCACATTTTGTTCATTCCTCTGTTGATAGACTTGGATTGCTTCACCTTTTGGCTGTTGAATAATGCTGTAATGAATATTAGCATTTTGAATCTCTCTTTTCAGTTCTTTTGAGTATGTATCTAAGAATGAAATTCCTGGGTCATATGGTAATTCTATGTTTAACTTTTTGAACTGTTTTCCATAGGGATCGCAGCATTTTGTGTTCTCACCAAAAGTGTATGAGGGTTCCAATTTCTCCACATCTTTGCCATCACTTGTTATATGTGTTTGTTTTGAAGTCATCATTGTAAGTGTGAAGTACTTATCTAATTACAGTTTTGAGTTGCATTTTCCTAATGACTAATGATGTCAAGCATTTTTTATGTGCTCATTGGGAGTTGTAATATCTTTTCAAGAAATGTCTTCTCAAGTGCTTTGCCTGTCTTTAAATTGAGTTGTCTTTCTGTTGTTTAGTTGTAGGAGTTCCTTACATATTTTGGATAGTCAATCCTCATCAGATATGTGATTTGTGAATATCTTCTTCATTTTGTGGGTTGCCTTCTCACTTTATTAATAATAGCCTTTGCTGGACAAAAAATACGGTCTGCCAATCCTGTTAAGAACTTTTATTCAGTGTTCTTTTTGCATTATTGTTGTACTCAGTTTATATTAAAGTTTTTAAATAATTTTGATGAAGTCCTATTTATTTATTTATTGTTGTTGTTGCTCATACTTTGGTATCATATCTTGGAATCCATTGCCAAATCCAAGGTCACCAAGATTTACACATATGTTTTCTTCTAAGAGTTTTATGGTTTTTGCTTTTATATTTAGATCATTGATCCATTTTGAGTTAAATTTTGTATATGGCGTGAGGTAGGGGCCCAACTTCATTTTTTTCCATGTGGAAATCCAGTTGTGCTAGCACCATCTTTTGAAGAGACTATACATTCCCCCATTGAATGAATTTGGTACCCTTGTCAAAAATCAATTGGCTATAAATGACAGGGTTTATTTCTGGACATCTAATTATATTCCACTGGTCTCTGTGTCTATTCTTATGCCAGTATCATACTGTTTTGATTTCTGTAGTTTCGTCAATTTTGAAATCAGAAATGTGAGTCCTCCAGCCTTGACTTTTTTTTCCCAAGATTGTTTTGGCTATTTCAGGTCCCTTGCAATCCCATATGCATTTTTTATTTTTTATTTTTTTGAGACCGAGTCTCACTCTATTGCCCAGGCTGGAGTGTAGTGGCATAATCTTGGCTCTCTGCAACCTCCGCCTCCCGGGTTCAAGTGATTCTCATGCCTCAGCTTCCTGAGTAGCTTGGACTACAGGCGTGAGCCACCACGTTCAGCTAACTTTTGTATTTTTAGTAGTGACGGGGTTTCACGATGTTGGCCAGGCTGGTCTCGAACTCCTGACCTCTCGTGATCCACCCGCCCTTGGCCTCCCAAACTGCTGGGCTTATAGGTGTAAGCCAACGTGTCGGGCCACAATTGCATATGAATTTGAGGATAGGCTTTTTCCATTATGCAAAAAAGCTATTGGGATTTTTATAGGGATTGTGTCCAATCTGTACATTGTTTTGGGTATTGTCATCTTAACAAATACTAAGTCTTCCAATTTATGAATGTGGGTATCTTTTCATTTATTTATATCTTCATTAATCTCTTTCAGCAATGTTTTTATAGTTTTCAGTGTATAATATTCCACTTCCTTGGATAAATTTATTCCTAAGTATCTTATACTTTTTGATGCTATTGTAATGCAAATAGAATTGCTTTATTTCCTTTTCAAATATCCACTGCTGATGTATAGGCAACTGATTTTTGTGTGTTGATCTTGTAACCTGCAACTTTGCTGAATTCATTTATTAGCTCAAGTAGGTTTCTTGTAGATTCTTTGGTCATAGAGATACAGTTTTACTTCTTTCTTTCCCATTTGGATGCTCTTTCTTTCTGCTTTGTGTCAACTTGCTCTGGCTAGAATTTTCAGTAGGATGTTGAATAGCAGTTTTGAAAGCAGGCATCTGCATTCCTGGTGATCAAACTAATTAAATTAAAATAAATGTAATTATTTAGTTTGAGATGATTAGATTTAAATGGCTAGGTTAGGGCCTTAATCCAATATGATTGGTGTCTGTATAAGAAGAAGAGATATCAGAGTGTGCATGCACAGAAGTACGACCATGTGAAGAGGTAGCAAGAGAGCAGCAATCTACAAGCCAAGGAAAGAGGCCACAGAGGAAACCAATCCCGCCAGCATCTTGATCTTGGACTTCCAGCTTCTAGAACTGTGAGAAAATATATTTCTGTTGTTCAAGCCACTCAGTCTGTTAAATTTTGTTATGGTAGCCCTAGCAAACCAATACAAACCTCTCTAGTGGTTTTTTTCATTTCAGTTATTCTACTACTTTTCTGCTCCAAAACTTCTGTTTGGTTCCTTTTCATAATTTCTATCTTTGTATTGGTATTCTCATTTTGTTTATACACTATTTTCCTGATTTTCTTTAGTTTTATGTCCACATTTTCCTTTAGCTCTTTGAACATATTTAAGACCATTGTTTTAAAGTTTTTGTCTAATAGGTTCAATATTTGGGCTTCCTCATGCATGGTTTTTGTCAGCTTCTTTTCTTTTCTTTTCTTTTCTTTTTTTTTTTTTTGAGACACAGTCTCATTCTGTCGCCAAGGCTGGAATGCAGTGGTGCAATCTCAGGTCACTGCAACCTCCACCTCCCAGGTTCAAGCAATTCTCCTGCCTCAGCCTTCCAAGTAGCTGGGACTACAGGCACATGCCACCACTCCCGGCTAATTTTTTGTATTTTAGTAGAGATGGGGTTTTACCGTGTTGCCCAGGTCGGTTTCGAACTCCTGAGCTCAGGAAATCCGCCTGTCTCTGCCTGCCAAAGTGCTGGGATTACAGGCGTGAGCAACCGTGCCTGACCCATATTTTCTTTTATTGAAGTATATGTTCCTGTTTCTTTGTGTACCTTCTTGTGATTTTTTGTTTGTTTGTTTCTGAAAACTGGACTTTTGTATAGTATATTGTAGCAACTCTGAAAATAAGATTCTTCTCCTTCTTTGGGGTTTACTGTTTTATTTTATTTTATTGTGGTTGTTTTTGTTTTCATTGTTGAGGCCTGTAGTAGTCTTGTTCTAGTAACTTTTCCTATTTTTGCAGAGACTTCTCTTTGTCATGTGTGTTTGCTGAAGTGTCTGTGCCTTAGCTGGTATTCAGTGAGTGGGTTTTTTTGTTTGTTTATTTGTTTGTTTTTTTTTCGAGACATAGTTTTTGCCCTGTTGTCTAGGCTGGAGTGAACTGGCAGGATGTCAGCTCATTGCAACCTCCCAGGTTCAAGCAATTCTGCCTCAGCCTCCTGTGTAGCTAAGATTGCAGGCACACGCCACCATGCCCAGCTAATTTTTGTATTTTTAGTAGAGAAGGGGTTTCACCATGTTGTCCAGACTGGCCTCGAGCTCCTGACCTCAAGTGATCTGTTTGCCTCAGCCTCCCAAAGTACTGAGATTACAGGCGTGAGCCACCACGCCTGGCCTTCAGTGAGTGTTTTGACAGAATTTTACCTGAATGTCAAGAGCTAAAAAACAAACAAACAAAAAACAAACGAAAATACTTTTCTCAGTCTTTGCCGATGGGTCTGTACTGGGGCCCTCCTTCAACACTTAGCCAGGCTTGCACTGAGCTTAGGAATCAACTGTGATGAAAGCTGAAGTTTTTATCACATCTTTTCTGACAAGCATCTTGCCCTGGGCCCATGCATGGCTTTCTAAATTCCCTGCATACACAGGTGCTTCTGATTGTCCTAACTTCCCAAAGAAACTCTGTCCTCAAATTTTTTGCCTAAGCCTTAGGTGGTTTATCACGTGTCTCAACTGTGACCCCTTGCCTCAGGCCTTGTTCTTCTACCTTACAATGATTCAAGCAATGCCTGCTGCTTTTCCAACCTGGGTTAGTTCAGAGTTACACAAACAGAGGTGAGTATTTTGTGCCAGTCCTTCACGTACCCTCAGACGGTTTAAAACCGATCTACACAATAATTTGCAAATAAGGTCTGCTTTGTTCCCTCTAGAACCAGGGACCACACTCACATGCTGGCAGTATGGGCTTCTGTCTTCAGGACCATTGCAAGGTAAGGTGTGGAGTAAGAGCAAATAAAAATGCCACAAAACTTTTCTACCATTTTTGAGTTTATTTTATTTATTTATTTATTTATCGAGACGGAATCTCTCTTTGTCACCCAGGCTGGAGTGCAGTGGGGCGATTTTGGCTCACTGCAATCTCTGCCTCCTGGTCTCAAGCAATCCTCCTGTCTCAGCCTCCTGAGTAGTTGGGATTACAGGAATGTGCCATGATGCCTGGCTAATTTTTTGTATTTTTAGTAGAGATGAGGTTTCACCATGTTGGCCAGGCTGGTCTCGAACTCCTGACCTCATGATCCGCCCACCTCAGCCTTCCAAAGTGCTGGTATTACAGGCGTGAGCCACCATGCCCAGTCTTATCTCTATATTATATACATGTTATATATATTAATTATATATTATATATACACATATATATACATATATAATATATACATGTATATATATAATATACATATATATATTTATCTTAGTTAGGGACTCACTCTGTCACCCAGGCTTCAGTGCAGTGTCAAGATAGTTCACTGCAGCTTTGACTTCCCAGGCTCAAATGATCCTCCCACTTCAGCCTCCCCAGTAGTTGGAACTACAGGCATGCACCACCAGGCCTGGCTAATTTTTATTTTTTTATTTTTTGTAGAGACAGGGTCTCACTGTGTTTCCCAGGCTAGTCTGAAACTCCTGGGCTCAAGAGATCCTCTTGTCTTGACCTCCCAAAATGCTGGGATTACAGGCGTGAGCCACTGCAACTGGCCCATTTTTAATTTTTCTTAATTCAGCATCCATTTGGTTGCTGTAAGCCTCTGAGTTTTTTCCAGAGTCTGACAAAGTTAATTCTTACAGATTCTGCTTGTTTTTTGAGTTTCTATGGAGGGACAGGAGCTTGGGGCTGCCTACGCTGCCATTTTGCTGACCTAAGTAGGGTTTGAAATCTTTTTTTTTTTTTTTTTTTTTT
>NW_016806642.1:4440047-4469975 GCF_001698545.2 Rhinopithecus bieti
CCGCCCGCCTCGGCCTCCCAAAGTGCTGGGATTACAGGCATGAGCCACTGCGCCTGGCCTTCCCCCTTATTTTTAAAAATAAAGTGTTGCAAATAATTAAATGGTTAAATGCATGAACTTTGGAGACAGATGGTCTGAATTTTAATCCTGACTTTGCCACCAAAAAGTTTATAATAAGTGAGTTATTTAATCTCCGAACTTCAATTTCTGATCTGTAAAGTAGGAATATGGGAAGGGCTAATTAGGATCATTTATTGTAAAATCAGTAGTGTGCAGTAAATGTTTGACAAGCAGCTCTCAGAAGGGATTGGACTGAAAACCCTGATTTTTAGTGTTTGCCAGTTTCCATGGTGTAAATACTCCTGACATGGCTGAATTTAAGATGCCAGTGTAAAATCTTCTAATGCAGGCAGGCTTGTGAAAACACATACATAATTGACTCTCACGAACCGGGGAAGGCCAACTCTACCATATCACTTTCTTAAAAAGTATGAGGTACACAGGCTGGGCACAGTGGTTCACACTTGTAATCCCAGCACTTTGGGAGGCCCAGGTGGGCAGATCACGAGGTCAGGAGATCGAGACCATCCTGACTAACACGGTGAAACCCTATCTCTATTAAAAAATACAAAAAATTAGCCAGGCATGGTGGCAGGCCCCTGTAGTCCCAGCTACTCGGGAGGCTGAGGCAGGAGAATGGCGTGAACCCGGGAGGTGGAGCTTGCAGTGAGCTGAGATCAAGCCACTGCACTCCCAACTGGGAGAGAGGGCAAGACTCCGTCTCACACACACACAAAAAAGTGTGAGGTACACAATAAGTGACCAATCAATAAATATTATCATCTTCAATTGCTTTGAACAAAATGAATAAAATAAGAATGGTTTCTGAAAAGTCAAGATACAGCATCTCCCTCTATATTGCCCTATGTTATAAAATACTTTATACTCTAGGTACTTGGAAATGTTATTTCCAGACAGTCCATCTTCTGTGAGAACCACGTTTCATATCCTCTTTCTATCTTTAGATCTTGCATCATTGTTTACAGCGAACACAATCACAGAGAGAATAGTCATTGTCCACAAGTCTGCCTGAAACTGACCACACTTGGAAGGACTTGCTCCTAATTTACTAATCTATTAACTTTGCAGGCTGCACGAAAACTTAGAGGCATCATCCTGCCTTGGCTTCTGGTTGCCAAGGTGTTCTGCCTGATACCAACTCTGTCAGCAGTCACCAACTAGCCATGCTTTTCCCTTGGAGGCACATGTAGATTGCCTAACTACCCTCACCAGGCAAACAATTCTGCATATGTCATGTCCTCTGCTTTTCTTTTCAGATCCAGCCTTAGTCAAGCTTGTGAAGCAATGACTGTCTTAATTGGTCCCCTGGGTACCCAGACCTAATCCTTTACCAAGTCACTAGTTATCCCGTGTTCCCTATCTGTCTATCCATCCATCCTTCATCCTCATCCAATACTTACAGAATGCCTATGGCTGCAAATACAAGGATGACTGCTTGGTTCCTGCTGTCCATAAACTCACAGCCTGGGATAAGGTAGGGTAGAGTGAATAGATATGCAAGCAAAATAGAATGGAGTGTGATAAGGGGAAGTAGGAAAGTACATGCAAAGTACTCTGGGAAACTAAAGGAGGAATTCTGCCTACCTTGAGGAACTAAGGGAAGTTTTCATGGAGTGCGTGCAGGTAACCTGAGGGTAAGATTGGCTGGGAACCAAATTGTGCTAGACCTTGTGCACCTGACTGTGGCAATGGCTTCTTCAGCAACAGGGAGCCTTTCTTTCTTTTTGTTATTTCCCTGCATCTTACAAGGTTAAGGCCTTGGTCCCTGCTAATAAAATAATAACCAACTTTATAAAGAGCTTACAATGTGCCAGATACTGTACTAAGTGCTTTATATTCTTTTTTTTGGGGGGGAGGGGGGTTGGGCAGGATCTCACTCTGTCACCCAGGCTGGAAGGCAGTGGCACAATCATGGCTCATTGCAGCCTTGACCTCCTGGGCTCAAGCCTCCCACCTCAGCCTCCTGAGTAGTTGGGACTACAGGCATGGAACACCATGCCTGGCCAATTATTTTTTGTAGAGACAGGGTCTCTCTATGTTTCCCAGGCTGGTCTTGAATAACACCTGGGCTCAAGTGATCTTCTTGCCTCAGCCCTCCAAAGTGCTGGGATTATAGACATGAGCCACTGCACCCAGCTTATTATTTAACTTAATCTTCACAACAACTTTAGAAGACAGAAAATAGGAGATGCTGTAATGGTAAGAGTTTTAGAGCGTTCCTGAGGACCTGGAGAAAACTTGCTGCTGAGAAGGAAATTTTGAAGGTTTCATTGGTTGAAAAAGGTGTCTCTGGAATCACACTCCTAGATCTTTCTTAAAGACTTGAAAAGAATTAGATTAGGGGCCTGGCACAGTGGCTTACACCTGTAATCCCAGCACTTTGGGAGGCCGAGGTGGGTGAGTCACCTGAAGTCAGGAGTTCGAGACCATCCTGGCCAGCATCGTGAAACCCCATCTCTACTAAAAATACAAAAAATTAGCAGGGTGTGGTGGTGCACACCTGTAATGCCAGCTACTTGGGAGGCTGAGGCAGGAGAATTGCTTGAACCCGGGAGGCAGAGGTTGCAGTGAGCTGAAATCACACTGTTGCACTCCAGCCTGAGCAACAAGAGTGAAACTCTGTCTCGAAAAAAAAAAAAAAAGAATTAGATTAAGGCGATGGGGGACACAGAAGGTCACTCCATCTCTGATCTTCGCCATCACAATTGCTACAATCGGCTGTTTCCAATTTGGCTATAACACTGGGATCATCAGTGCTCCTGAGACTATTATAAGGGAATTTGTCAACACTTTGAAGGATAAGGCAAATACTCCTCCCTCTGAGATGTTGCGCTTGTCCCTCTGGTCCTTGTCTTCGGCCATATTCTCCATTGGTGGTATGATTGGCTGCTCTTCCATTGGACTCTTTGTCAACAGCTTTGACAGGCATAATTCAGTGCTTACCGTCAATCTGTTGGCTGTCATTGGCGGCTGCCTTATGCGATTGTGTAAAGTAGCTGAGTTGGTTGAAATGCTGATCCTGGCCCACTTGGTTATTGGCCTCTTCTGCAGACTTTGCACAGGTTTTGTGCCCACGTACATTGGAGAGATCTCGCCTACTACCCTGCAAGGTGTCTTTGGCACTCTCAACCAGCTGGGCATTGTTGTTGGAATTCTGGTGACCCAGATCTTAGGTCTGGAATTCATCCTTGGGTCTAAAGAGCTATGGCCAATGCTATTAGGCTTTCCCATCTCTCCTGCTATGCTATAAAGTGCAGCCCTTCCATTTTGCCCTGAAAGTACCAGATTCTTGCTCATTAACAGAAAAGAAAAGGAGAATGCTAAGGAGATCCTCCAGTGGTTGTGGGGCACCATGGATCCCAAGACATCCAGGAGATGAAAGATGAGAGTGCAAGGATGGCACAAGAAAAGCAAGTCACTATGCTGCAGCTCTTTAGAGTATCCAGCTGCCGACAGCCCATCATCATTTCCATCATGCTCCAGCTCTCTCAGCTGGAATCAATGCTGTGTTCTATTACTCAACAGGAATCTTCAAGGGTGCAGGTATTCAACAGCCTATCTGTGTCACCATTGGTGCGGTGTGGTTAATACTGTCTTCACTGTAGTTTCCCTATTTCTGGTGGAAAGGGCAGGAAGAAGGACTCTACATAAGATAGGCCTTGGAGGGATGGCTGTTTGTTCCATCCTCATGACTGTTTGTTATTAAAAGATGAGTATAATGGGATAAGCTTTGTCTGTATTGGTACTATCTTGGTCTTTGTGGCCTTCTTTGAAATTGGGCAAGGCCCCATTCCCTGGTTTATTGTGGCTGAACTCTTCAGCCAGGGCCCTGGCTGGCAGTGGCCAGCTGCCCCAACTAGACCTCCAACTTCCTAGTCGGATTACTCTTCCCTTCTGCTGCTTACTATTTAGGAGCGTACATTTTTATTATCTTCACCGACTTCCTCATTACCTTCTTGATCTTTACTTTCTTCAAAGTCCCTGATATGTGTTACAGGACTTTTGAGGATATCACATAGGCCTTTGAAGGGAGGGCACACGATGCAAATAGATCTGGAAGAACTGCGTCGTGGAGATGAACAGTATCCAGCCTGCTAAGGAGACCACCACCAATGTCTAAGTCATGCCTCCTTCCATCTCCCTCCCAGCAAGGGAAAGCCACCTCTCCCTGAAAGAGGGAGAGACCTCATCAGGATGAACCCAGGGCTGCTTCTGAATGCTGCTACTTGATTCCTTTCTCCCTCAACAAGGCTGGAGCTTGTTGGATTTCCAATGGCTTTTAAAATATTTCATTTCTTGAACATTCATTTCTGCATAGGAAAGACCAAGTGAACCTACCTTCATTTCAGGAGGAATTGACCACTTGGGATATGACAACTTTGCCAGCTCTTCTCCCTTGGGTTCTAATATTGCCCACTAGGGGATGTAGGGGAGGAAAAGTAAGATGCAGTTCTCCCAACCTCAGACTCACCAGGAAGCAGATACACACACACTGTGGAAGGCAGAGAGGGTTTATGTAAGAGCACCTTTCTCACTTCCATACAGCTGTACACAGCAAATTACTTGAGTTTTATTTATTTTTACCTTCTGGTTTAATTACATAAATATTATGTTTTAAGTGTAATTTTGCCAAATAATGAAAACATGAGGAAATTGAGGTTAAAAGGAAGTGTTTAAAAGAGGTTATAGAGTAGGAGATTTGATAC
The DNA here is from genome assembly GCF_001698545.2 of Rhinopithecus bieti. Taxonomy (NCBI): domain Eukaryota; kingdom Metazoa; phylum Chordata; class Mammalia; order Primates; family Cercopithecidae; genus Rhinopithecus; species Rhinopithecus bieti. The sequence continues at coordinate 4,444,835 of NW_016806642.1, forward strand.
TGGAGAAGTTAAGGTGCAATAAGAGGAATTTAAGGAGAAATGCAGTTAATTATTGGAGGGTAAATGATGTGGTGCCTGAGGTCTGCATGTTACCTCTTAACAATTTCTGTCCTTCAGACGGAAACTCTTAAATTTAATTTCTCAGAAAAGTCATATGCCTGTATAGTAAAGCTACTGATTTCTTTTGGAACTTTTTTCTTTAAAATTATAGTTTATATGTAGTATTACTTGAAATCCAGGATTATTAACTAAGATGGACATTGTAGTTAATTGTGGTTGATGGGTTCTAATTTTGGATGGAGTCCAGGGAAGGGAAAGTTATTTATAGAAAGCCTGTTCCTTCTCGCTGGACCAAACAACTCCTTCCCCTTGCAGTAGACTCATTACTTTTTAAGTAACCCCACCACCCATCTGGTGGGAGAGCCATCCAAATGAGAAACCTAAAATAATTGGTTCTTGGTAGAGGTTCATTATTTCTCCATTTTGTTCTTTAGGAGATTTTAGGTGTTGATTTTTGTTTTACTTTAACCCATACCTTTAAAGGAATTCCAAAAAGAATGTTTATAGCTTACTTGGAATTTGTAACCTCAGCTCTGGGACAAGATTTTTTTTCTGAACGATTATTATCTAACATGTGCTGTTGCTTCAGGGTCACAGCATGCTTGTCTATGTCTGTTACCATGCCACCATGGTCCTGTGCCGAGTGCCCTTAGGGGGATTGAATCTTTCCAATAGACAATGTGTGAGATAGTAAGAGTCAGTGTGCAGTGTAGCCCATACTTGAGAATATGAATGTATGTGCACTGTCATTTTGCTCTGGATGGAAGTAGGTTATTGTTGACTTATTTCTTCTGTGTTTGTTCCTACAGCCCTCTTTTTAATATGTTGCTCGATCTCCCTTTCCCTTCTTGGTGCTTACACATCTCAGACCCTTTAGCCAAACGCTTGCCAATAACAGTATTTTGGTTCTCAGTTCTCACTGTTTCCTCTGGTTATTGAGACTTTGAATAAAAATGCACATAGCTATGCAGTGGGGTTTAGCTGGAAAAGGTGACCTTCTTCCAACTTCACCTCTACTTCTGGCTCCTCAAACAGTGGGTGCGCAGTAAGGCAGGGAAGTTGTTTTCCCATTTCTCACTGACCAGATTGTGAATATTTCCGTATGGATTTTCTATTATTAACGTTACTCTGGTTCTTTGTTTTAAGATAAAAATTCTGAATGTACACGTAAAAAAAGACAGAAAATATTATCACTACCATTTTACAGATCAGATTAAAAAACTGAGATTTAAAGTAGTCATGTACTACTCACAGCCACACAACTAGGATGAAGCAGAGCTAAAACTCAGCTCTCATTCACTGCCAAGCCTGTGGTCTTAGAGACATAAGGCAGCAGGACTTGGTGTCATTAAGGGACTGGGGAGAATGGTTCCATTCCCCCAAACCCTCCCCCAAAGAACTTCCTTGTATTTTATAATGGTCACACCTTCAACCCTTTTACCTCCTACCTGGGCTGACTGCAATAATCTGAAAGGGCCCTGTTTGAGGGGCAATGATAGTTACTGTGCAGAAGGGCTTCAAAGAATATGGATGGTGGTGCCAGTTTACCTCCTGGACTGTGGCTGCTGCTGCATGAGTTGGGTTAAGGGTTAATCTGCTCTTGTGTGAGTCAGCTAATGCCCCTCCCAAATCATGTAATGCGTTAACCCAATTAAAAGACACCTGCCCAACTAATCTGAATGTCAGACCTGAGTGTCAGCTCCCATTTTACACTCTGTAAAAGGAAGGAGGATTTTAGCTTAACACTTGAAATCTTCAAAGAATGCAATTGATCTTCTTTTCAGCCAACAGAAAGACTGCTTCCCTGGTTGTGTGCGTGTGTGTGTGTTATTTAACTTAGTGTTGACATCAACTCTGTAGAATTGTATATGTACAGATAAGTAACTGGAAGCTCAGAAAGGTGAAGCCACTTATTCAAGTTCATGGAGTCAATTTTCTTTTTCCAACTCCAGGACACTAACTGTTGAGGCGGTTTGTTTAGTTTGCATCCTAGTGGATAACTGCTCTTCTTAGTGATGATGAGAATTTGAATATATCTAAAGGGATGTTATTATCCTGGAGGTGTGAGACAGTGAAAAGAACAGGAGCTCTGAAGCTAGGTGTGCCCTGTTAAAACTTCAGTTCCTGCCTATAATAGTGTAAACACTGGCAAATCACCTAATCTCACCTCAAAAGGTGATTGTGAGAATGAAAGCAGATGGCTGGGAGGTAAGAGTACTTAAATACACATTAGTCCTTTCCAGCTCCTCATTGCTGGAATTCGAGTGGACATCTCCAGCCATCTCAAGCAAATTGGTTAAATACTCAGTGCATTCTTAGAGATATTTTAATGTATTTTAATTAAAACACCTGCCATGTGACATTTTTAGGAAAATTTAGGGAAGGTCCTGTGAAACTAGGCAAATCATAAAGCTCCCATAGGTTGAGACTCAACAGACCAGTCAGTGAGGCCCATTTGACCCAGGGGGCACTGGGCCAGGTGCCATGAGCATTCCAGGGATGAAGGGAAAAGCCTGCCATACTGGAACTGCAAAAAATCTGGTCAGGGAGATAAAGCTCAAACAGAAGGAAAGACAAACAGCAATAGAAGGCATTCAAGGACACATTTCCAAGGAGTGATGTAGGCAATAAATACTGTATGAATTCAGGACAGAGAGAGAGAGAGATCACTTAGAAAGGCCCAAAAAACCCTTCCTGACTCATTTCCTGTACTTTCCTTCTGTCCCTTCATAGACCTATGGGTTTGTCTTAGAGTTACCGGGGCACTTATCTCTCTGTAACAAGGTGGAGAAAATATTGCCATTGCTTTACAGCTGGTGCCAGATTTCTGCCTGAAAATAGAAGCATCTAGGCTTGGAAAAAATCAGTTGGAAAATTAGGTGTAATCGGATAAATAGGTTGGAACATGCTTGAGGTAGAAAATTGAGACCAAGGATCCAGCTATTAGAGGAGGGTCAACTTGCTGTGCATACTGCAGGGAGGTTTTGGAAATTTTGAGCGGCAAAATGGTGATGAGATGAATGGTGATGGAGAACACAAGGGCAAAAGGAGGAAGGGCAGAGGGAAAATGGAGAAAGCAGCCATCAGGGCAGCAGAGCTGGGATTCCTACCTACCTACATCTTCAGGGATGGCTGCCAAACCCAGGGAGCCTTGTGTGAGTGCCTTCATTGTAACATGGTGCAAAACAGAGTAGAATGAGGAGGTGGAAGTGGCCCTCCAGAAGTTACCTCGCTCTTGAAGGGGATTTACACTGCCATAGTTCAGGCAATGTGTTTAGAGTTCAAACCAAGTTTACCCAGATCTTTCAGCAACAAAAGGGCCTCATCTGACTTCTGAGTTTTATCTCCAAGTCTTTTCTCTTTCCTTCTTGGTCTTTTCCTCCCCTCCAAAGCTTACTTAGTACAGTGTCTGATGTATAGCAGATGCTCTATAAGTATCTGTCATGCTGAATCAAATATAAATATTGTATTATACATGGTTTCTGCTGTCGTGGTACCTAACATTGAGGGAAGACAATACACACGCGTTTCAGACACAAAAATAAACCTAATCTTAACAATTCTGAGAAGGATATAAATGCCAATTAAATAGGCCTAACACTTTTCTGCCTCTTTGATTTTTCAGTGTCCTTCATGGTTCAGTTCATAGTTCACAAGCCCCATGAAGTCTATTTGGATTTTCGGTGATGTTTCCTGTCTCTGAAATCTTATGACATTTACGTCTGTATCAGCCATTTGACGCTTGATTATTTTTCAGATGGATGTCTTGCCTTTTTCTCTACACACTATAGGAAGAGTGACCACCCCCGCCAAGAGCCTAGTATAGTACCCTATACATGTAGCTGATCAGTTGATTGTTACTGATCATGCATCATGTTATCAAAAACTAACACGATGCTTGGCACATACTTGTACTGAATAAGTATTTGCTGAATTGACTTGAAGCGTTGGATGCCATAGACCTCTGAGAATATATAATTTCTATGTATCACTCTCCTAGCAGAATAAGAGAAAATTAGAACTTGGGAAGAAGTCACATCTAATTCTTTTCTATTTTTATTTTATTTTATTTCTTTTTTTTTTAAGAAATGAGGACTCACTCTGTCGCCCATTCTGGGGTGCAGTGGCACGATCATAGCTCACTACAGCCTCAAACTCCTGGGGTCAAGCAATCCTTCCACCTCGGCTTCCAAGTAGTTGGAGCTATAGCTGCACACCATTGTGCATGGCTAATTTTTATTCATTTATTTTTTTATAGAGAGGAAGTCTCACTATGTTGCCCAAGCTAGTCTTAAACTCCTCAAGTGATCCTCCTGCCTTGGCCTTCCAAAGTGCTGGGATTAGCGGCAGGGGCCACTGTGCCTGGCCAATTCTTGTTCAGCTACAATTTATTTTCCTATTGCTTTTTGGAATGTAATTTAAACTTTACACTTCAGTTATCCCGTTTGTCAAATGCATACATGATTTTGTGGCCAATAACTTGTACGTGGACACAGTAAAGTTAAAAAAATAAAGATGCACAGAATTTTGATGCTGATAGGCATCATAAAATAATGTGATCCAAACTAAGGAGATATCTGAGCTCAGAGACATTAAAAAGACTGCCCTAAGTTTTTTTTTAAATCTATAAAAGGGCTCATCCAGCATACAAGTGTCCTGCTTTCTGATCCAGCGGTCTTTCCAGCACCCTGGGCTTGGTTGTCAGAATAGCATTTGCTCATAAGGTGTTTTAATTATTAATACAGTATACTAAATCCCAGGAGTAGAATAAGCCTCATTATCATGGTTAGTAAGTCAGCCCAAAGCAATCTGATATTCCTGTAAAACTGAATGGATTTTAAAGTAAAACATCCTTGGGCTCACTGGCCTCAGAGGGGGCCATCATATCATTTACCTATTTTTCAAAAACCCCATAAATAAGTGTTTGGTATGGACATTCATTATGTCTTAAGCTTTATTGATTCTGTTATGTTGCTATTAATTATAGGAACCACAAAAGCTTTTAATTAGATTAAAGCCATAATAAATAAGATTAGTAACACTTATTCTGCTCTGTATGTTAAGTGTTTTTATAACAAACTAATGTTTATCTTTCTGGACATTACTATATTGATATCCTGTACAATAATTAAATCAGATTTTTTGAGTTGTTTCAGGCAAAAAGATTTGAGTGGTTTTTTTGTTTGTTTGTTTTATTTTCGAGATGTAGTCTTGCTCTGTTGCCCAGGCTGGAGTGTAGTGGTGTGATCTCAGCTCACTGCAACCTCTGCCTCCTGAGTTCAAGTGATTCTCCTGCCTCAGCCTCCTGAGTAGCTGAGACTACAGGCACGTGCCACCACACCCAGCTAATTTTTGTATTTTTAGTAGAGACGGGGTTTCACCATGTTGGCCAGGATGGTCTCAATCTCTTGACCTTGTGATCTGTCCACCTCAGCCTACCATGCCCAGCCAAGTATATTTTAATAACTACTGATGTTAACTACCATCGTTAATCCTCATTATAATCCTACAAAGTGGACATTAGCATCATCCTTACTTACTGATGATGATGAAATTAAAGCTTATGGAAATTCAGTATCTTGCTCAAGATCCCACAGTAGGGAAGCCAGGATTAAATGAGATAACACATATGTACTTAGCACAGTGCCGGGCAGATAGTGTGTTCAATAAATGCAAGTAAGAGATTCAGTATGAAGTGAAAATAAGTTAAAAATAAGGGCCGGGTACGGTGGCTCATGCCTGTAATCCCAGCACTTTGGGAGGCCGAGGCGTGCAGATCATGAGGTCAGGAGATTCAGACCATCCTGGCTAACACGGTGAAACCCAGTCTCTACTAAAAACACAAAAAATTAGCCGGGCGTGGTGGTGGGTGCCTGTAGTCCCAGCTACTTGGGAGGCTGAGGCAGGAGAATGGTGTGAACCCGGGAGGTGGAGCTTGCAGTAAGCCAAGATCACTCCCCAGAGCGAGACTCCATCTCAAAAAAAAAAAAAAAAAAAAAAAAAGGGGGAGTGCAGTGGCTCATGCCTATACTTTGGGATGCTGAGACAGGAGGACTGCTTGAGCCCAGGGGTTCAAGACCAGCCTGGGCAACATAGTAAGTCCTCATCTCTACAAAAAATAAAACAAAATTTAGCTGGGCGTGGTGGCATGCACTTGTAGTCATAGCTACTTGGGAGACTGAGGTGGGAGGATGGCCTAAGCCAGGAGGTCAAGGCTGGAGTGAGCTATGGTTGTGCCACTACACTCCAACTTGGGTAACAGAGGGAGATCCTGTCTAAAAAAAAAAAAAAAAACCAAGAAGCTGTTGTGAGGATAATATAGAAAGTACGTTATAAGTTTCTATATGTCTGTATCCTGTATATGTAATAGATGTATGATTAAATTTTGATTCTGAACTTCTTAACAATCAGATCAAAGGGAGAAACACAATCAGCTATGTAAGTGATAAGGAACATTGCCCAAGAGAAGTATAGCTATTTCTGGAGCTCAGACTTAAGGGCACTCTTTCAAGACACTGGATCTAATACCCCAGCAAGGACCCTAGAGAATGAGGTAAACTTACCGTGGGGTGGCTCTTAGAAGCCTGGAAAAGGTGGTTGCTAAACCTTGGTAAAGTGGAGAAGCCCAAGTTGCCTTGGCAGAAGGTAGAGGAAAGATTAAAAGGCTGAGGGAAGGGGCATGTTAGGATGGAAATATCATGTAAGACCAGAAGATCCACTGAGGCTTATGTTCCACGTGAGGCCCAAAGAACACACTATTCACTAAGACCATTCAGAATACACTGTTGGCTGAGCGCGGTGTCTCACGCCTGTAATCCCAGCACTATGGGAGGCTCAGGTGGGCAGATCACGAGGTCAGGAGATCAAGACCATCCTGGCTAACACGGTGAAACCCCGTCTCTACTAAAAAATACAAGAAAATTAGCCGGGTGTGGTGGTGGGCGCCTGTAGTCCCAGCTACTTGGGAGGCTGAGGCAGGAGAATGACGTGACCCCAGGAGGTGGAGCTTGCAGTGAGCTGAGATCACACCACTGCACTCCATTCTGGGTGACAGAGCGAGAATCCATTTTGAAAAAAAAAAAAAAAGTAGAATACACTGTTGAGAGAGACATCGGCGTCATTAAGAAGTATAATAGTCACCTCCTCTGCAGGGCATTGCTCAAACTAGGAGAGTGATCCCAGAGCTGAGCTCCTCAACAGCCGTGGGCATGATGGGGATTCTGGCCAAGGAATAGAGACCAATTGGAAGTGTGTAACTCCCAGAAGCCATGAGGTCACAATTACGTAATAACCAACAAGGTCAGAGAGCAGCCAAGGTGGCATGATCTGCAGGAATTGCAAAGATGGTTAATAGTGCATAGTGTCCTTTACGGGCAAATATGTAGCCAAAAAAGATGCTACATAAAATCTCAAAATGTGTGGGTCCGTGACTGTGGAGTTCACATGTCAAATATAACACCACCCAGAGCAGCTGACTTCACAGAGTGTGGAAATGGCTTTGGAAAGGCACACCTGCAGCGATAGGAGGCAACCCTCTAATAGGCTGGGATGACATCCTGCAGGATATGCATTGAATCAGAGACCTCTGTATGGCACTGTGTCCACAATAAAAAGAATAAATGGATCTGGGAACAAAGGGGTCAAAGTAGGCGTGTTCCCACTTACCGTCACTCCCAGTGACCCACTGGGAACTATCCTTCCAGTCCCCAGAACTCTGTGTTAATCAAGGGGTAAGGATCCTGGTCCCCAAACTCAGTGTACTCTTGCCAGGGGACATAACAAAGGTCCCATTGAATTACAAATTACTGCTGCCACCAGGGCACTTGGAAATCCTTGTCTCCAGGGACCAGCAGGAGAAAAGAGTCACCATCATGACAGGGGAAATCCATCCTCATCAGCCCGAGGAAGTGGATGGGGTTAGGGAGGAAGATGTGTGGAATCCAGATCTCCTTGGGCATTTCCTGGTACTCCCTTGACTCATTGGAATTAGGATTGGGTGTGTGTAGTGCTCCTGGCCTGAGAAGGGTATGACTACAAAGGGCTCAGATCCACGAGGAATGAAGATTTGGGTCACATCACCACATAACATCGCTCAATAAGCTATCAGGACTTGCCGAGGTGATCGCTAAGGGTGAGGGAAATGGACCATGCGAAGGGACAGGATGAGAACCAGGTTGGGCCTGAGAACTGGCCATAGTTTGTCCTATTAACCTATCACTTCTAAGCTTCCCTTCAGGAAGAGCAGTCCATGGACTTGTGGAGAGGCTGCTCCCAAGCACGCATGTAGTGGTGGATCTGTGCAGTCCAGTGTACGAAATGTGGCCACCATGATCTCTTGCTGTGGGAGTATGACTGACTGACAGCCCCAACTGTTGCCTCTACGCACACACCAGCATGTTTGCACAGAGCTGGGCTTTCCATACCAATGACTGAGCATGGCAGGTATATGAAAGCTGGTCAGTTCTTTTGGGGCGCAGTGGTGCATGCCTATAGTCGTAGCTGCACAGGAGGCTAAGGCCGATCACCTGAGGCCAGGAGTTCAAGGCTGTAGTATACTATGATCACTAGTATACTATGATCACTCCTGTGAATAGCCACTCCACTCCAGCCCAGGCAATACAGTGAGATCCCTGATTCTAAAAGGAAAAAAAAAAAAAGGCTATACAAAATTAGCTGGGCATGGTGGTACCTGCCTGTAATCCCAGCTGCATGAGGCTGAGGCAGGAGAATAGCTTGAATCTGGGAGGTAGAGGTTGCAGTGGGTGGAGACTGCACCATTGCACTCCAGCCTGGGCAACAAGGGTGAAACTGTATCAGGAGCCGGGGGGGGGAGAGAGAGAGAGAGAGAGAGAGAGAGAGAGAGAGAGAGAGAAAAGAAGAAGAAGAAGAAGAAGAAGAAGAAGGAAGAAGAAGAAGAAAGAAGAAGGAAGAAGAAGAAGAGGAGAGGAGGAGGAGGAGGAGGAGGAGGAGAGGGAGGAGGAGGAGGAGGAGGAGGAGAGGATGGAGGAGAGGAGGAGAGGAAGAAAAGGAGGGAGGAAGAAAGAGAGAGGAAGAGAGGAATAAAAGAAAGAAAATGCTGGCGAATTCCTGTGAGCAGTGGCCACTTTGGCTCAAGGACTCTGATTGGCCTAACCAGGGCTTTTTTGGAACTGTGCTATGGTCTTTGACTCTGTATCCCCATAATCTCCTTTTCCCTCTCTTCTTCCACAGATGTCAGAGCTGCAGCATGGTCTGGAGGCTTTCCATGTTTTCTTTTCTTTTTTTTTTTTTTTCTGCTTTCTCTCCCTTGATCCTTCACAGGCATTTTCCCCAATACATCTCTTGCCTGGCTAATCCTTGTCTGATGAGTTTCCAGATGGACCTGAATTAAGTATGTTCCCCAGCTACCTACTAACTAGTTAAAGACCGATCCATATGCCATACTATGGTAGGGAGAGTTAGTTTATATATACCTTCTTACCTAACCTTCATAATCATTTACTGAAGTAAATGGGCTAGGTAGTATGATTTCAATTTTATTTATAAGGAAACAGGATTAATTTAGGAACTTACCTGGGATATACACTAGTAAGTGGCAGAGCTGAGCTGAAATTTAAACTTAAGTTGTTATTACTCCAAAGTTACCTTAACTACTCATCTGTGGGGCAGTTAGACTGAGAGTGAAGTTGACATCTTATGAGAGTTGAAGTATCTGAGGAAGATAAAGTTGATGTTCTACAGAAGTTGGGGGAGGAAGTTCTCCAAATCAGAATCAAGTTTTTTTCCTCAAGCAATGACTTTAGGATAATACCAAATATGTGATACCTATGTATTGAATTCATGACAGAGTTACCAAAGTTATACTTTGGACAATTACCTGAAAATTTTTAGTCTAAAAAGATAATGTGGACATTTACAATTATATATACATACATGATTCATTTGCTTTTCATCTTTTTTTCTTTACTGAATTGTATCTTTAGCAAATATCTGTTGAACTTTTATTATATGTCATGCATGATACCTGTAAGGTAAAATATTATATATATTCCCTTTCCTTCCTGTTATGTTTAATCTGATTTTTTCTTACTGTCTGTCATTATGAATAAGTACTTTAGACAGCCTACTGTTTGCATGGTACTAAGCAATAGAAAATGGCCTCCTTCCTGTAAGTCTAATCATTTCACCACCTGATTCAATGGGTTAGTGAGCATGTAGAGAAAGATCTGCTCAGTCAGCGTCAAAGTTTATTTCAGCTGTAAGCTGTAAGAGGTTCAACATTTGATTTTCCTTTTCCTTTTTTTTTTTGCAAAGTGAGATGAGGGAAGGGATTGTTAAACAAAGGGTGAACATTTACTTAATACTATATTTTCAGTAGAAAATGACAGTCTTGATTAAAAAAGCAATTTTGACACTTCAGAACATCCATTGAAATCTTATATGGTTTAAATACTGAATGTGTAAAATATTTAGCTGCATAAAAGAGAATAAAAAATAGAATGAACATGTATGTCTTCCTCCCCACTCTTTATATTCCTTAAATCTTTGTTTTCTTTCTTTCTCTCTCTCTCCCTCCCTCCCTCCCTCCCTCCTTCCTTCCTTCCTTCCTTCCTTCCTTTCCTTCCTTCTTTCGTCTTTCTTTTTCTTTTTTTTGACAGAATCTTGTTCTGTTGTCCAGGCTGGAGTGCAGTGGCATAATCATGGCTCACTGTGGCCTCTACCTTCTGGGCTCAAGTAATCCTCCTGCCTCAGCCTTCTCAGTAGCTAGGACTACAGGTGCATGCCACCAAGTCCAGCTAATTTTTAATTTTTTTTATAGAGACTAGGGTCTTCCTATATTGCCCAGGCTGGTCTTGAACTCCTGGCCTCAAGCATTCCTCCCACCTTAACCTCCAAAAGTGCTGGAGTTACAGGCGTAAGCCACCACACCCAGTCTATGCAAATAATTTTTAAACAATAAATATTAAATGGGTTTTTTTCTTTTGGAGACAGGGTCTCTCGCTCTGTCACCCAGGCTGGAGTGCAGTGTTGGGATCTTGGCTCACGGCAGCTTTAACCTCCCAGGCTCAAGCAATCCTCCCACCTCAGCCTACTGAGTAGCTGGGACTACAGGCACAAGCCACCACACCAGGCTAATTTTTGTATTTTTTGCAGAGATGGAGTTTTGTCATGTTACTCAGGCTGGTCTCAAACTCCTGAGCTCAAGTGGTCCACCCACCTTGACCTCCCAAAGTGCTGGGATTACAGGCATGAGCCACTGCATCCAGCCTAAACTGAATATTAAAACAACTGCTTTAGAACACAGTCACAGAAATAGGATTGAGTAAAATGGACTATATAATTTTAGATTAATTCATAGATTAATATTGGCAAGTTACTTTCTATGCAGTTTCCACAAATCTACACTGTCCTGAAAAACGCACACCACATCAGGGTCTAAAACAGTGGACATTACAATTTTTCAAATAGTTTGTACCTTTAATGTTTTAAAATGTATCTTGTAGCTTTAATTTGAATTTTTACAATTATTAAAGAAGTTAATGATTTTCTATGTGTTTTCTCACTAGTTTCTATTTTTCTTTTAACATATCAATGTGCATGTGGAAGAGTAGGTAGGGGGGACACTATCTGTTTTTGTTCTTTGCCCACCATCTACTAGGGTCATGCTATCTTCTGTCAATGTGTAATAATGAGATCTTTAATGAAGATAGCAATATTTTATCTGTCATACTTTTTTCTTTTTTTTTTTTTTTTTGAGATAAGGTCTTGTTCTGTTGCCTAGGCTGCAGTACAGTGGCATGGTCATGGCTCACTGCAGCCTCAACCTCCCAGCCTCAATCGATCCTCCTGCCTCAGCCTCCTGAGTAGCTGGGACTATAGGTGCCTGGCACCACACTTGGCTGCTTTTTGCAGAGACACAGTTTCATCATGTTGCCCAGGTTTCTCTGTCATACTTTTTTTTTTTTTTTTTTTGAGATGGAGTTTCACTCTGTTGCCCAGGCTCGAGTGCAGTGGCGTGATCTTGGCTCACTGCAACCTCCGCCTCTCGAGTTCAAGCGATTCTCCTGCCTCAACCTCCTGAGTAGTTGGGATAACAGGCACGTGCCACCATGCCTAGCTAATTTTTGTATTTTTAGTAGAGACGGGTTTCACCATGTTGGCCAGGCTGGTCTCGAACTCTTGACCTCAAGTGAGGCCTTCCAAAGTGCTGAGATTACAGGCATAAGCCACCGTGCTCGGCCTTATCTGTCATACTTTTGATATGCATTTTACGGCATGTTATTTGCCCTAAAAAACTATACATGCAGAATTTTTCCATTTTCTTGTACTCAACCATGTTGAATTGTTGTGGGTTTTTGTTTGTTTGCATTGTGATGTTCTCTGTGATTCCAAAGGTATCCCCTCTCCTTAAGGTTAGATAGGCGAAAACAGCAAATATCTGTTGTGTGCCAACTATGTGCCAGGCACTATTCTGTACTGCAAACACAGAAGTGAAATAAGACAGAAAAAGTTCCTAGTCACGAAAATTGTTGAAAACAAGTAAATTAATAAATAATTAGAATAATGTTAGACAGTGATACAGATTAAGAAAACAATCAGGTCAGGAGCAGTGGCTCACGCCTATAATCCCAGCACTTTTTGGGAGACCAAGGTGGGAGGATTGCTTGCGTCCAGGAATTTGAGCCCCGGGCAACATACAGAGACCCTGTCTCTACAAAAAATAAAATTAGCTGGGTGTGTGACGTCAATCTGTGTCTCCAGCTACTTGGGAGTCTTAGGTGGGAGGATCACTTGAGCCTGGGAGATCAAGACTGCAGTGAGTTGTGACTGTGCCACTGCACTCCAAAGCAAGACTCTGACTCAAAAAAAAAAGTTATTTGCATGAAAAAGTTCATTCGTTATGAAGACTTGTGTAGAAACATTGAAATATGTTTACAAATTACAATTAAGTTTAAGGAACAGTTTACAAAGTGACATGTATGCCATGACTATATGAAAAATATGCCCCGTGACTGATTTATATCACGTTTGCAAGATTACAGTCTATTTTTTCTCTAGATTCCAACTTTTGGAAAAAAATTTCATGACTTGTACAAAGGGGTTTTAGTTTAGTTTAGTGTTGTTGGCAGACATCATTGTTTTCATCTAACATATCTTCCCATTGTTATCTAAGCAATAGCTTTTGCAGAGGAATAGACTGACAGGGACATGTTCTTTTGATGAAGATTTATGTGTGAAATTGTGTGTATGATTGACGGTTGGGCGGTTATTATTATTTTAGATAATTTTCTAATAAGAGGCTTCTACACTGCATTTGGTTTAATTAAATTTAGATGTATGTCATGGATTGCATGTTAGAAGGTTTATTTAAATTTAGATGTATGTCATGGATTGCATGTTAGAAGGAAATATTTGTATTCTTTTGTTTTACACTATTGTGTCTCTCCTATATATCATATGTGTATCATATATCATGTCACTCTACTGTATCATATGTATATGATATGTATATGTACATATATACATATATGATATATGTATATATCATATATGTATATAGACATATATGTCACTGTACTATATATCATATGTCACTCTACTGAGTGACTTTTTTTTTTGAGATAGAGTCTCTCTGTCGCCTAGGCTGGAGTGCAGTGGTGTGCTTTTGGCTCACTGCAACCTCCGCCTCCCAGGTTCAAGCGGTTCTCATGCCTCAGCCTCTCAAGTAGCTGGGATTACAGGTGCATGCCACGATGCCTGGCTAATTTTTGTATTTTTAGTAGAGACAGTTTTGCCATGTTGGCCAGGCTGGTCTTGAACTCCTGACCTCAGGTGATCCATCTGCCTTGGCCTTCCAAAGTGCTGGGACTGCAGGATTACAGGCATGAACCACTGTACCCGGCCCTTTTTGTTTTGTTTTGTTTTTTTGAGACGGAGTTTTTCTCTTGTTGCCCAGGCTGGAGTGCAGTGGCACGATCTTGGCTCACTTCAACCTCTGCCTTTCCGGTTCAAGCTGTTTTCCTGCCTCAGCCTCCTGAGAAGCTGGAATTACAGGTGCCCACCACCATGCCCAACTAATTTTTTGTATTTTTAGTAGAGACGTGGTTTCACCATGTTGACCAGGCTGGTTTTGAATGCCTGGCCTCAAGCAATCCACCAGTCTTGGCCTCCCAAAGTGCTAGGATTACAGGTGTGAGCCACCATGCCCGGCCTGTTTTTTTTTTTTTTTTTTTTTTTTGAGACAGGGTATCACTCTGTTTCCCAGGCTCGAGTGCAGTGGCACCATCCTAGCTCACTGCAGCCTTGATCTCCTGGGCTCAAGTGATCCTTCCATCTCGACTCCTGAGTAACTGGGACCACAAGCATGTGCCACCACACTCAGTTATTTTTTGTATTTTTTTGTAGATACGGGTTTTTGCCATGTTGCCCAGGCTGGTCTCATTTTGAACTCCTGGACCCATTTTGAACTCCTGAACTCCCGAAATGCTGGGATTACAGGTCTGAGCCACCATGCCTGGCTTAGTGACTTTTTAAAACTTTCCTATTCTCAAACATAAAACTGAATTTCTTATCCTGCTTGGTCGGTGGCATCCAGTCAGTGGCATCCTTGGTCAGCTTGTCAACCAATTCAGAAAATTTAGGAGTCATGTGAGATTCCTCTTTCTGCCTCAGTAGCCACAACTAATCAGTCACCAAGCACTATCCATTCTACCTCCTCAGGCTTTTTGCATCTTCCTTAGTATCCTTCCCCAGTCCACCGCCTTAGATAGGCTCTCATCTCTTGCAGCTTGCAGTTTTACGATGACATGTAATTAATCTCCTTGCCCTCCAATTCATCTTCCACATTATCCCTAGACTAGTGGTTCTCAGTGGGGTGTGATTTTGCACCCCAGGGGACATTTGGCAATGTCTGAAGATATTTTTGGAAGTCACAAGTGGGAGAGGAGGAGGGTGGGGAGTTGTGGGGAAATGTGATGGGGGAACAAGAGGAGTTGCTACTGGCACCTAGTAGTCAGAGGTTAGAGATGCTGCTAAACATCCTGCAATGCACAGGACACCTCCGCTACAACAAAGAATTTTCCAGCCCACAATGTCAGTAGTGCTGAGGTTGAGAGCACTTGCCCTAGAGTGATTCTTCTAAAACAAAAACCTTAAATCTCTCAAAAAAACCACTATTTTTTTTGGGCAAAAGTTTTTGCATGGGGTTCATCTTTTCTCATTCCCCAGTCACACAGCATATACTTATTTTTTTTTTTTTTAAGAGATGGGGTCTCACTCTGTTGCCCAGGCTTAAGTGCAGTGGTGTGATTCTAGCTCACTGCAGCCTTAAACTCCTGGGCTCAAGCGATCCTCTAGCATCAGCCTCCCAAGTAGCCAGTACTACAGGCATGTGCCACCATGCCCAGCTAGTTTACCTTTTTTTTTTTTTCTTGAGAGGGAGTCTCTCTCTGTTGCCCAGGCTGGAGTACAGTGGCGCCATCTCAGCTCACTGCAACCTCTGCTTACTGGTTTGAAGCAATTCTCGTGCCTCAGCCTCCCAAGTAGCTGAGATTATAGGCTCCCGCCACCACACCCAGCTAATTTTTGTATTTTTAGTAGAGACGGGGTTTCGCCATGTTGGCCAGGCTGGTCTCAAACTCCTGACCTCAAGTGATCGGCTCACCTTGGCCTCCCAAAATACTGGGATTACAGGCACGAGCCACTGCACCTGGCCATTTTTTTTTTTTTTGAGACAGGGTCTTGCTATGTTGCCCAGGTTGGTCTCAAACTCCCGGCCTCAAGCAAATCTCTTGCCTCAGCCTCCCAAAGTACTGAGATTACAGGCATGAGCCGCCACACCCAGCCAGCATATACTACTACTGCCTGAATATGCCGCCACCTCCTGACTCCTGCCTCGTGTCTGCTACTTGAAGCTTCTTCTGACTTCCTCAGACTTGACTGGGTGACTGTCTTCTGTGATCGCCGTTACAGGACCGGGAATCACACTGAATTGTTACTTGCTTGTCTCTCTGACTGCACATTGAACATTCAGAGGTCAGGAACCTAGTCTTTTTTTTTTTTTTCTCTGAATTCTCATCACCTAGCACAATGTCTGTTACAGACGAACAGATTAAACTGAATCCCTGATTCCACCCTGTGAACAGCCAGATTCATTTGTGGGCAAAATGGGTTCACTGCTGCCTTCCTGACTTTCCTTTTTCTTTACCCTCCTCACCTGAAATGCTGTTCTTTCACGTTTCTGTCTCCCTTCATGTCACTCTCACCTGTTCTTTATGGTCCAGCTCAATAAAAATTCCTACCACTTCCTGAGCCCATGCCATGTGGGCTATATTATCATAGTTCACTTTCAGCAAAACCCCTTTAAGGAAGGCATTATCCCTATTTAACAGGTGAAGAAAATGATGCAAACAGCCCTGAGGTGTTGTTCAGAGTGTGGCAGGCTAGACAAGACTTGCACACAAACACCCACAATGCAGGCAACCCAGCTTGCCTCCCTGTCTGCTCTGATCTCCGGTCTTCTCCCGTCCTCTTCTCTGTACTTCTGGAAGGCACTTTGGAGTTCATTTTGTCTGCTGCTCAACTGAGAATTGAGTCAACTGAGAACTGTTTAGGGCAACACAGGTGGTTAGTGGTGGAGGCCAAACCTCAAATTCAGTAGTCTAATTCGGATGCTTGACTTTATTCCACACCCAGAATATCTTGCTCACTTTCAGTTGCAGTAACTCAAGTGGTCAGGAACTGTCCAGCAGGATTAGTGAAGTCAGCACAGGTGGGGCAGCCTCTGTCCACAGCCCTGAAGCTGCAGAATTCTGACTGTGTGCGGCCTCGGAGGATTTTCATCCAGGGATTGTCAGGGGGAAGTCGCTGGAGTGTTTTAAGCATGGGAGTGTGTGAAACAGATTTGAATTTTTAAAAGTTCATTGTAGAGAATTAATTGGGGGCTGGAGTGAATGCAGTGATTTAAGAGGTGTTCGTGGTCCCTTCAGGTGAGAGATGGTGGCAGCTCGGACCATGTTGCCGGAACGTAGACAAGTGAACTGACTGGAGAGATACCTAAGGAAATAAAATTGTTAGGATTTGTCCGTGGACTGCCTACGAAGTTTGAATCGTGGCTACAGTGTGACCTTGATTAAGATACTTAAGACTTAATTTGTTCCTCATGGATAAAATGATACTACTTTGAGAGGTTATTAGTAAAAAAATGAAAAGCGCTGTACATGTGTTAGGTATCAGTGAATGTAGTTCTAACTCCTATTATGCATACGCTTTTATTTTTTTTTTCGTAAAGAGCTTTTAAAATACGGAATGGGTTGGATCTGCAGCAGCTTGTCGAAGCTGGGGCTGTATTCTTAAGTTCTTTTTAGTCTAGTGCTCCACTAGCTCCCCTCCTACTCAGCTGGGGTAAGAAGCGCAGCGTACACGGTGGAGGGGGTTGCATTTCTGCATCGAGCGCACAAAGGTGTGGCGGAAGGGGCTCCAGGGCTGGGAGGGGTCAATCTACAGGCGAATCCTGGCAATTTTACTCCTCGCGCTGGCTGACCTCGCTTCCTAGATGAGTTTCTACATTCTAGAATCTAGAAGACTGGGTGAACAGACTAGTGGGGGTGGCTTCGCGAGCGAAGCCGGATGGGGGCGGGGCGGCTAGGCCGGAGGCGCAGATTCTCCGCCGGGACCGCGGCCCCGCCCCGCTTTCCGGGGCTGCCGCTGGTGACGTCGCGAGGGGGCGGGCCCGGCGAACCGCGGGGTGGGGCCGGCGCGGGCGGGGCGGGACGGGAGGCGGTGCGTCGCTGAGCCAGGCGCGGCGGCCGCGGAGTATGCCCGGAGACCGCAGACACGCGCGGGCTGCGCCCTGTCCTGACTTGTCCCGCCCGAGCGACCCTGCCTCCAGCGCTGGGGCGCCGCGCGCTGGGGTCCCGGGGGCTGGCCGCTAAGCGAGCCGGCCGGTCGACCCCAACCAGCGCAGCGACCCGGCGCCGCCCGGCCCAGGCGCACACGGAAGTGGTGAGTGTCACCGGGGGAGGTGGAGGAACCGGGGTGGCCGCGGTCGGCAGGCGAGGGGCGCGCAACCG
The DNA here is from genome assembly GCF_001698545.2 of Rhinopithecus bieti. Lineage (NCBI taxonomy): Eukaryota > Metazoa > Chordata > Mammalia > Primates > Cercopithecidae > Rhinopithecus > Rhinopithecus bieti. The sequence continues at coordinate 4,462,945 of NW_016806642.1, forward strand.
GGCTAGCCGGAGGCGCGGCCACCGCTCTCGGTCGGTCTTCACGCTGTGCGGCCCGGGCTGCTCCTGAGCGCTGCCCAGGACCCCGCGACTCGGGCGGGGAAGGCGGGGATTTCCAGCCCCGCGGAGCCGTCGGGCAGCGAGGAGGTCCCCGGGCGGGGGCCCCTGGCCGGGAGGGGAGCGGTTAAGCCAGGCCGCCCCCTCCCCCAGCGCGCACGGCAAGTTTTCACAAACAAGCCCGGAGCGCGCTGTCTGACATCCTGTTTATACCACCCCGAGATACGGGCGCGGGCTGGAGGGCTGACGTCCCTACCTCCTTGCACCAACTTGACCGCCAGCTCCCGGCCGGGGTCGCGGCGCAGAAAGGTTTTCTTCTTCGGCCCCCGGACGGAGGCTGAGTCTTAGCTTTTTTCCTTCCTTGCGGTCTCAGCGAGGGAAAGTTTCTGGTATTTGGAGCTGGGTGTTGGGCGTCCGCGAACTCGGGAAACGCCCCCTCCCCTCTTGGATTCTGTTAGGAATCAGGCCTCAGGTAGCCAGCTAGAAGTGGGAAAGGTGACCCTGGGCGAGAGGACCAGGGAAGGGGAACAGTGGGAGAGAAACACCCGGGGAATTGGGAATCCCACTGGAAAGGGACTGATTAACCGAAACGGACTGGTCTCTGGCTCCCTCACTCCAACTCCATCCGCGCGCGGTCGGCGACCAGGAGCATCAGAGAACTAATAAACACTCCTCCAAAGTCACTCCTCAGGGTCCCTGGGATGTGGGCTCCTTGGATGTGTGTTTACTAAGGAACTTCTAAATAAAAGATGCGATGTTTGCCAGGTGTTTGTGCACACGTTTTTTGGAGGGTTTGCACTCTATGATTTCCTGTGTGTTCCTGGGGAAGAGGACCCCGTCCTTCCTGCCACTCTTCTTACTACGTGGCTGTGAGCTGCCTTCTGCCGCTGGTTGAGTACATCACTATACATGTCATTGACACTTTTTTCCCCGAGTCATAGGGCTTTTCTCTCAGTGGTAGGAATTTACAGTGGTATAAAATTGTCATTACTTCTTTCCGGGAGTAAAACATGGGTAGTTAAATGATGAGAATGAAGCAGAGACAGATGTAATCAGGGAGTGTTTGGTTTTGGCTATTTTTTTTTTAAAGAAAAGATTTGAGTTACGTATGGGTATAGGCACAGTAGATTTTGTTTAAGATGAGCAATTTGTATTGATTGAATCTTTGTTCTTTCCTTTCCAAAACCCCATTATGTGTTGTTTCTTGATTTTGCTTTTGATGACTGTGATGGTTTCCAAGACCAGGGAATTATTTTCGTTGAAGGATCAATGTATTGTTTTGTACTTTGTGGTGAAGATTAATGGATACCGCCAGGGTTCCAGACATTTCTGGTACAATATGCTTTGTAATGTGGAGAAAATGTCTCCCCTGTACAGATCCAGATCACACTTAAAGATGTGAGGACATCATACTTGAATGACTTTGGACATTATAAATAAGAATAATCATAACCTCTTCTTAATTCTGTATATCATATTAACTAAGCACTTTGACAGAGTCTTAGTTTCTGTTAGTAGGTACAAAACTATATTTTTTTACTGCTAGGATTGCATTGTGATACTTCACACTGAATACAGCCAGTTTAAATGGTTTCCCCATTCCATACTATGCTAATTATTTACTGCCATTGGGAAAAGATTGTAGAGAATGCGAGAATGCATAAATTAGATATAGGTAAAATAATTCAAATATTTCCCCACATATAACTACATTTCTGTTGTTGTAATTTAGGATCTTAACATGAGCTTGGCTAAAGCCTTATACTTCCGACTGAAACAAGCATTGAGAACGTGTAGGTTGATACTCATTTGTATAGAGAGAACAAGAGAACGCTAAGGTATAACTCCACAGCAAAGACCAAGATCTGTGTTTTCTAATTCTCAGATTCCTCTGGTGTTTTTTCCCCCTCAAACACATCCCATTTTGTATGTCCTTATGTCCTGATGAGATAATAGCATGCTGTTAGATTTATTGTCTGAGATGTGAATATTCATACCAAGTTTTCTTGTTCATTTTCACATTTAAAAGCATTATTTTAAGTGGATGGGGAATTGGTTTATTAATGGAATCTTGCTGAGTACAAGTAACATTGGATGCTTTGTGATTTATTGTGGCTTAGTGGTATCTGGAACCTTGTTATAGAACAGGAGTGTTGGAAGGAACTTTGCAGATTCTTTTAGACCAGTAATTCTCAACTGGGTACGATTTTGCACCCAAGGAGATATTTGCAGTTTCTGGAGACATTTTTGGTTGTTACAACTTGGGGGAAGGGAGCGATGCTACTGGTAGGCATCTAGTGGTTAGAGGCTAGGGATGCTACTAAACATCCTCTAACGCACAAGACAGCCCCCCATCCTAAACAGAGAATTATCCATCTCAGTAGTGCCCAGGTTGAGAAGTCCTGTTTTGGAATACTGAGGAAGGAGCAAGAAGATCTGGGCTCTTGCGGTGGCAAATTTTTTCACTTCAGGGCACGTATTTTCTTCATTTGCAAAATGGAGATAAGAATATTCTCCCTGGTCATCTCACAGAGTTTTGGGGGAAGATCAGGTAAATAATGCATGGAAACTGTGACATGCTATGCAAATCATAACTAATATGAAGAGTATTTTTCATAAGTGAATCATTAGTTTTACCGGTAGTTGAGGGAACCAGGGTTAAGGCAATATGTTGAGTAAAAAGCTGCCTGTGGATGGTTTGATATTATCAAATTCTTTGTTATTCATTTTTTGGGGTAAAGGTTTTTTTTAGTGTACTTCGTTTTCTTATTGTCAGAACATGTACTTTTTAGCTCTATAATTTCTTTAAACAAAAGTTATTTCTCCTATGGTGACAATAAGGAGAACTCACTATAGAAAAATTAGAAAATATAGGAAAGTAGAAAATAGAGGGAACAAGTCATTCATGCTCTACTCCCTTGTCCATTTAAGCACACTCATGTCCTTGCCAATTTCTTTTCTGTAAGAGCAGTTAAGATTCAGAGAATTAATGATGAGAAAGGAGAGAGTAGCTGGTGACCAAGGAAGGTGTTCCTTGTTTGTGTGCCCTTCATTTCTTTCTTTTTTAATAATTACGATGTAAAGGTAAATTACATTATAGTAGGCATTGGAGACATTGATTCATTGTTTTATTATTTTATTTTAATTTTTTTTTCAATATGGAGTCTCACTCTGTCACCCAGGCTGGAATACAGTAGCACAGTCTAGGCTTACCGCAACCTCTGCCTCCCAGGTTCAAGTGATTCTCGTGCCTCAGCCTCCTGAGTAGCTGGAATTACAGGCACGTTCCACCATGCCCGGGTAATTTTTGTGCTGTTTTTTTAGTAGCGATGGGCTTTCACCATGTTGACCAGGCTGGTCTTGAACTCCTGACCTCAAGTGGTCCGCCCGCCTCAACTTCCCAAAGTGAAGGGGATTATAGGCGTGAGCCACCATGCCTGGCCTGGTTCATTGTTTTTATACTTTCCTTGCTGCCTCCAAGCCACGTTCTCATTTAGCTTGTTTCCTCTCTCTGCTTCTTACTCTCCCCTGTGCTCAGCTAGGTGTGCCACTGTTGCTTCCTGTCTCACAAACCTTCTGGTAACATGGGATTTCAAACAGCTGTCATGTTGAAATGACTGGGTTTCAGGGGCCGGAAACTAATTCCTGTGAGTATTCTTCCCACTGAGGTGCACCAGCATTCTTGGCAGTTTAAGGCAACAGGAAAGCATAAAACATTAAGCTCATTTCCATGATATCTCCACTTCTGAGGGTTTATGATCTGTGATTCTTCATAGTTGGCAGTGGGCACACATTCTTCCTTGGTGCTCTATGGATAAACTGCCCAGTCCTGAGGCAAGACCTGCTTTAGAAGCGAAAGGATAATTTCTTTTAAGTCTACTCTGGCCAGAAGATAGAGCTGGCGTTTGTTGGGATATTTTTAATCTGTGGTAACTGAATTTACTTAACAGTACTATTCACACTAGCATTTTGTACATTCTTTTATTCATTTAGCAAATACTTGTTGAGCTCTTGCAGTGAATCTCGGAGTGAATAGACAGATAACAAAACAGGTAAAAATCTTTGTCCTCGTAGAATTTACAGTCTAGGGGAAGACCCTGAGGGCATGTTCAGTTTTGTCGTTGCAGATTGTTTACATGTGAAAGAGCAAATCTTTGTGATTGTAGAATGTTTCCTAGAAGCCTTCATGGCACTCCTTTGAAGTCTGAGGACTAGGGAGTAGCTTCCCCTTGTTTGTTACCTTTCTTTTTTTAATATTACAGATTAATTCATTCTTTGTATGCACAGACATCTCTTTGGTACCTATTAAGTGCCTGGCAGAAGGATAAGACACAGTTTATATGGAAATAAACTTGGTATACATAGCTGTAACCCAACGTGTTATGTAGTAGTGGTCGGAATTAAGAGCTCCAGGACCCTGAAGAGAGGTAATCCCTGCTTGGAGCCCTTGTCAAATGCTTTTTTGAAGAGGCTTTATTTGAGTTGGGCCTTCAGGAGTGAGTAGGAGTTCCTTTGTTTTAGGGGGGGAAGGAAATCTAGACAGAGATACAGTGTGAGCAAAGACATAAAAGTGGGCATGTACATGGTGTCAGTGGCAGACTTGGAAGTGGCCACTAGATTAGAGCAAAGACTGCTTGGGAGGGAGCGGTAGGAGGTAGGGCAGGACATGCAGGTTGGGTCCAGATTGTGAAGACTGTAATTCTTTCCACAAGTTTGTGAGCAGTGTTAGGTTAGGGACTAAGGCATCTGTTGAACGAATGAGTAGGGAAGATGAGAAGCCATTTGAAATTTCCAAGCTCAAGAATAACACTATTAGCAAATGGAAGACCTGAAGCACTGAGAGTTCTATGAAGGGTCAGCTTCATCTGACCATTGTGCAACTCTCTCCTCCCCATCCCAGAAAACGCCCTTTATTATCTGCCATTTATCAACTATCCAGAAGACTGCTAGGAAACAAGAAAGCCTTCGAGCCAAGCAAGATGTCATGAAGTTCATCCATGCTTTCCTTACAGTGGAGTATTTGATTTGCTTTTAGTTTATAAAGAATTTTTTGACAGTTTATCTAACTGGTTTTTAAGCCATTAGAAGATTAAATACAACAAATGTAAGAGACAAGAGTTATTAAGTGGATGAATACAGGAAGACATGTTCTCAGAGGCAAGCAGTGTTAATTTTTATCTTAGAAGTGAATAAGGAGTTTCTACTGGTTTATGACAAGGAGAACCAAAACTCAAAAGTGAAACAATATGGGGCATTTAGTGGAGGGCAAACACCATTGTCAACATGCTAGCAATTTGAGGTTGCATTGTTAATCACACCACAGTATGGTGATTGGTACTGGTAACGATCATTAAACCATGAAGAAGAGGTCAAGTTGTTGAGCATAAATGAAGTGAAAGTTCACATCTCTAGCAGAAAAGGGCAAGTTCAGATATCTCATTTAGGGGTTAGGAGGTATGCAGGAGGGTCTGGGGACAATATAAGAAGCTACTTTCAGAGAATTTCTGTAGACAAATTCAAAGAAGAGGTTTTCCTCAGGATGAAACACCAGTGAGGAATCTTTGCTTTAACTCAGGGAGAGTTACTTAAGAGTGATCTGCGAGAGAAGGCTGACTGTGAAACCTAAGAGGAGCTGTGGCCGTCTGTGTAGAAGACAGTAATAACTTGAATCCAGCTGTAGGAGACTAAATCACATCAATTTATGGTACCTCTGAGTAGAAAACAGACTGATTGATTGTCTTTTAGCCTTGTTTTGTTTTTTGATTCTGATAGTCTGTTTTTGGAGGCTCTGGATCTACACTGTGTGGTTTGATCCTAGCTGTGAGATTGCGAGCAAGTTACTCCTGTTTCCTTATCCATAGAATGACAATAAAGATAGTACCTACCTCTGAGGTTGTTTTGAGGGTTGAATGACTATGCTTAAAATTTTGAAATGATGCCAGCATGAGCTAAAATGTGCTAGGTATTTTAAATTTTGTTTTATTTTGAGACAAGGTCTTGCTGTGTCACCCAGGCTGAAGTGCAGTGGTGTGGTCATAACTCAAGGCGGCGTTGACCTTCTGAGCTCAAGCAGTCCTCCCCACCTCAGCCTTCTGAGTAGCAGGAACCACAGGCAGGTGCCACAATACTCAGCTAATTTTCAAATTTTTTTATAGAGAGAGGTTTCATTCTGTTACTCAGGCTGGTCTCGAACTCCTGGGCTCAAGCAATCCTCCTGCCTTGGCCTCCCAAAGTTTTGGGGTAATAAGCATGAACCACCATGCCTACTTATTTTATTTTAATGAGTGGTAAATAGGCTGTATATTAAAAAAAAAAAAACCTCAAATTATAAACACAATGTTTTAACATAGTAGGGAAGATGCCACTTTGTTTTGTAAAACAAAGACTAACAGATATATTCTGTGTTAGAAAGACTTCAATTAGCAATGAGTGAATCAAAAAAGAAGGCAGTTTCTCAAATCTAGAAGGGTTTATTACAAAGACAGTGCCAAAGGTGCTAGGTAAATTAGGTTTTACTCTATTTTAAGGAAAATGACTAGCAAAGGTGCTTTTACTTAATTTAAAGTGCCATCCAGGGTATATAATTTGGTAGGAATGTATTTGACTTTCCGGGAAAGTTAATGTGAAGATACTGTGTTGACCTCACTGATTCAGTTTACTTGGCAAGTTGTGGGCTGTTGGCAGAGGCACTAGGTATACCTGTTTGTAAAATGGTGTCTTCAGAATTGTGTGGAAATTAAGTATCTTGTAAATCAGATAGTACTCCAGGGAGTTTTGCTGGTAAGGAATTATAAGAATTTAGTATTCAGTTTCTATGGAATGCCCTTTTATAGTTTCTGTTTCCATATACATATTTTGCTTTCCTAAAGCAAGATTTACCCAAAATGCAAAAGTGTGCAAAAGTTGGCCCTTCCTCCTAATCATAGATGTGTATTTTACAATATTTTATTTATTTATATTTATTTATTTATTTTGAG
>NW_016806642.1:4471021-4596625 GCF_001698545.2 Rhinopithecus bieti
CCCGCCTCGGCGTCCCAAAGTGCTGGGATTACAGGCTTGAGCTACCGCACCCGGCTGGAAATTTAAAATAATCTACCAAATATGTATCTTCCGAGAGAAAAATCTTGTTATTAAACTAGTTTGGTGCATCACATACAGGGATGCGGACAAATGCAATTTATATTATAAAGAGGTACAATGGCTTTTTTGCCAGGTGTAGCTGCAAACCCATTTTAGCACTAATTCGCATTAGACTAAAAAGTAATATGCATAATGTCTTAATATTCTGACTGATTTTGTTCAGTTAAAACCATTCTGTGAAACTTTAGGCAAGTCCATAAATCACAGCATATTGGTTATCTTTTTGGGAAAATCATTTGATGTATGGTGGTAACTCCAAGGAACCTCATGTTTTTACTTGTGTGGAATGACTGTTCACTTGGGTTGGTGGAAGCAGGAGGAAGTCAGAGGAAGTCATATTGGCCCAAACATAAATTGTAAGCCCATCTGATGTGATTTAGGAAGCAGGCGGCCACTTACCATCTATAAGCTGGCTGAAATACAAATGCTGTTAGGTTTTCATGTTTGTTTCTTTATTCCGCAACTCTCTGTAGATCTCACATGTATGTGAGACAAGACGGGCTTGGCTCCTGCCCTTAGAAAAGTTTCTTGCTTGTTGAAAAAACAATTCAGCAATTGTATTACTGTTTGTTACAATGATGCTGAGTACCAGGAGAGATGTCAGAGGTGGGCTGTAAGAAAAGGGGTCTCTGCAGTACTTTCATACATGGAAATCTGAAGGGTGAAAGAGCTGTGCTAAGAGAATGAGGAGGATTTCCAGTGAGAGGCAACAATATGTGCCGAGGACCTATGGTGGGACCAACACCCTGCAGCTGGTGCGAAGAGAACAAAGGTGGAGGCTGGTGAGGCAAGAAGGAACCTGGTCAAGCAGGGCCGTATGTACTACATTACTTTTGGGCCTTATAATGCATTAGGGGAAGCTGACATTTTTAAGCAGGCTTATAACATGATGAGATTTGTGTCCCATGAAAAAATGGAAGAAGGATCCCACCCACTCACTGCTGCCCCTAGAGCACCTCTCTTTCCTCTTTCCCTTCGTTCTGCTGCCAAATAAATGCCTTGAAACCCTTCACTTCCTCTCACCCACTCATTCTTTAACCCTTTGCAAACTGACTGCCACCTCCACACTCATGAGACTGCTTCCTTGAGGTCACCAGTGACCTTCTTGCTGTCACATTTTAACACCTTTTTTCTGCCCTAGTTATCTGAAACAGTTCATGCTGCTGAAAACCTCCTTCCTGGCAGATGTCCCTCAACCCTACTGCTGCCTGGCTTCTGAGACACAGTAAGGACTTCCTTTCTCTGTGTGTCTCTGTTCTCTTTTTGAGTGTCTTCTCTTTCTCTCACTTCTCCTCCTCCCCAATGAGGATGTTTCTAAAGGTTCTGTGAATGGTAGATCTTATATGTTGCGAAAATGGTGCAGATGACCCACTTTTGCCTGAGCTCCAGTTGTCCCTTTTTATTTATATTCCTTCCTCTCTGCTCCTTACCTCCCCCAAATACTGGTTGCACAGTTTCAGACACTATTCAAGGCACTGGGGACACTGGGGAACAAGAGAGGAAAGGTCCCTGTCCTTAAGTAGCCAGCAGTCTAAGATGTTAAACACATTAATAAACAAGATAATTTCAGCTGGTGATAAGTACAGTAGAGAAAGTTAGCAAGGTATGGGTAGTGAATACTTAGGTTGAGGGGTTAAGAGAAGGGCTCCTGGTCTGGGAAAGTGACATTTAAACTCAGCCTTGAAGGACAAGTAATGAGTAGGAGCCAGGCAGTTCAATGATCTGTAAGAAAAATGTCCTAGGCAGAGGGGATAGCCAGTGCTGGGCCCCTGCAGTGGAATGAGCTTTCCATTTCACACTGGGCTGCCTTGCTGTATGTCCTTTGACACCTCCTGTTTAACTGCTCCAAGATTGATACCATCTTTCTTTCTGAGCCATTGTCATAATAATGGATGATTTCTCTGTTTTGGGTTCATACCATCTCTATCCACCACCCTGAAAACCCTAGGCCAGCAGGGTGTGGGCCTCACAGAAAACTTTTGTGAGGGGAAAGACAGTAAACATTTTCAGCTTTGAGCACAGAGCGGTCTGTCACAAGTATTGAATCTGCAACTGTAGCACCAATGTAGACGTGTAAACCAGTGAGTGTGGCTGTGCTCCAATACAACTTTATGTATGGACACTGACATTTCTGTTTTCACTTGTCACAAAATACTTTTCTTTTTTTTTCCCAACCATTTAAAAATGTGTCAACTTATTGGCTGTACAAAATGGGCAGCAGCAGGCCAGATTTGGCTTGCAGGCCAGAATCTGCTGCTCCCTGCTTTAACCCTGATCTCTCCCTTTGCTTTTGCTCCACCCCACATCCTCCCCAGGGCCTCTCAGGGCTCCCTCCCTGGTATTCGTATTCAGCACCTTTGCCACTCACTGTCCCCACTGCCGCAGCCTTCCTTTGGCTTTCTTTACCTGAGTGATCTATCATTGCTCACTCTGTGTCCATGTGCACACATTATTTAGCTCCTACTTATAAGTGAGCGTATGTGGTATTTATCTTTCTGTGTCTAACTCCTGATCACAAGCCTTTAGAAGCCCCTATTGCCTGTAGAAAACAATCCAAGCTCCACCTTAGTCTGATGGTAAAGATTCCTTGTGCTAAAACCTCAATTTAACTTTCTAGTATACTCTCCTGTTTCTCTCCTGCTACACTGTCCCAAAACAGATTGTTCATTATTTTGCTTTCAGGTCCCAAATGTTTCCCATGATTTTCTGTGTTCTTCCTCGTTTAATGCACTTTTCCCATGCTTCATGCTCTCCATCTGTCAGAATTCCATAGCTTTCAAGGCCCCTTCAGATGTCCCTGGTCTCTTCCTCTGCCCCTCCCTACCCTAACAAGCGGTGTGTATACACATAGTCCTCTGGTGGTGTGTAATCCTCTGTTCCAGCACGTCATGTTCTGCTTTGTGCTTCAGTTCTTTTGCAGACACAACTCCACCATGTAGTCACGAGGCCCTTGAGAGCAGGAACCATCTCTTTCATCGTAATGTTGCCTTCCCAGTAGGCACACGGCTATTTATTGAATAAACACAAATCCTATGTACACTTGTTCAAATTGTACAAAATTTGCAGGAGAGGCAAAGTGGGAACATTTTACTGAAGGGAGTTTGGTCAAATTATATCCTTGATTCTTGTATAAAGTGGTACAGTTTTGTAAAGGATCATCAAGTATTTTGGAAGACTTGTTGGCTCTGCCAGTGGCTTAGATAAATAAATCGGGCAAGTTATTGACCTCTCTCCTCAAAGAAAAAAATTGATATGCTTTCTTTCATATAAGGAACAACAAAAAAAAGGTGATCTGTAACTCATTGTGTTTCCTTGCTAGAAAGCTCAAAGATAAGTTATTTGCCTGTTTTTAGTTGCTATCCAGTTTTCTTACAATAATCTGTCTGCCTCAGTCTCCTCATCAGATTACTTATCACATGTGTTAAATCCTTCTTTTAATTGATGGTTCTGTTGTCTAGATCTTTTACATTTATATAGGTAGCCTCAACTCTCCTTTGTTTGGAGAGGGGCAATAGAAATATAAATAATAAATAGTTGCCCATTGGTTTCCCCAACCTGTGGTGACAACAAGATAATAAAACAGATACTTACCCTATGTAAAGCAGGCAAAAAGGCTTTGGGCCAATATGGGAATCATGATGTGGGTTTGGTGGAAAATGAGCAAAGTACCTTGTAAGGATCTGGTAGTCTGAAAGTTAATGCGTGCTTGGGGTAGGTCATGTCCTGCCAGGTCTGTGGGATTTGTGACACATCATCCCACGTGGGGAGGAGAGTAGGCAAGGGCGTGAGACTATTGATTAGTAAGCTTTTACTGTGTCGGTTGTTGGGTTATATACTTTGCATTTGATATTTAATTTAATCTTTGTAATAGCCAGAGACTTGGATCTTATTGGCATCGTTTTCCAGATGAGCAAACAGAGCTAATAAATGGCAGAACTAGAATTCAAATCTGAGGCACTCTGGCATTGTAAACGACAACAAAACATGATTCTACTCTTCAGAGAGACTTTTTTCTCGTGGATTGTCACCTGTCCTTTTCTTTCTCTCTCTCCTGACATTGGTATTTAAAATGAGAACCTAGGAAACTTGTTTCTTCTAACCTAGTGTTTTCGAAGCAGTTTTAGGTCCTTGGAGATGTGCCTTGATGCATCTATACAATATAGTGTTTGGTATTGTTAGATATAAAGAAGACGTGAGGCTGGGCACGGTGGCTCATGCATATAATCCCAGCACATTGGGAGGCCAAGGCAGGCGGATCACTTGAGGTCAGGAGTTCGAGACCAGCCTGGCCAACATGGTAAAACCCCATCTCTACTAAAAATACAAAAAACAAGATTAGCCAAGCGTGGCAGCACGCACCTGTAATCCCAGCTACTCAGGAGGCTGAGGCAGGAGAATTGTTTGAACCTGGGAGGCGGAGGTTGCAGTGAGCTGAGATGGTGCCACTGCACTATGGCCTGGGGGACAGAGCAAGACTCTGTCTCAAAAAATAAAAAAAGAATTGTTTGTTTTTTAGGTTTTGGGGCAGGGCAGTTGGGTTCATTTAGCTGTCCTAAAGAAAGTTTGTTATATTTTTTGTGAAATATTTAGTTTAAAAGTTGCATTGCTATTTTTGACATTTTAAGTCAGATGAGATTTACTGTTGCTTTATATTACCTGGCTGTTATATAACATGTCCCATGTTTACCTGTGTGAGTCTGAGCATACCAGATGTGCTGTTATAAAAAGCGTGCTGGACTTGGAACCAGGAGGAGCTGATGTGAGGCTGTCGTCTGCCACTTACTAGCTCTGTGACTTTGGACTCATAATTGAGCCTCAATTTTTCTCAAGTGTAAAATGGACTTCATAGCACCTGTCACAAAGAAAGTTCTGTGAAGCTTAAATGAGGTAGAACCTACAAAATAGCTTCAAACAGTGCCTGGGATCCAGCAGCATTTAATGAAAGTTACCCACTGCTACCCCAAATACTGAATATTGCCAGAAAATCTGTAAATTGTTACATAATGTTTACACCTTTATAAGTGGTAACTTTATAGGTAAATATTATTCAAGTTATGAACCTCTGATTTAGGAAACCTCCTTATGCAAATGGTTGGCTTCCCACTACAGAAGCATCATAATAAGATAGTGGTTTAGACTCCCAAATCTGCAACCAGTCTGTGTGTTTGAATCATGGCTTATGATTAATCATAGCTGAATTATCGTGGGCAAGTTATTCAACCTCTTTGTGCCTCAGTTTCCTCATCTGTAAAAGGATAATAGGATAATAATGGCCCCTACCTTATGGGATTGTGAAAATTAAATAAGAATATGTGTTTATGTATGTGTGTGTTTGTCTATATTTGTACCAATACCCTGTTGGAGTTTCCCACTATTATTTACTGTTCCTCTTCTCTTTTCCTCCCTGTGTAAACAGCCCATAAGTTATCTGGAAGTTCTCTACTATCTCCCTCTTATCTTCTGTTACTAGAAGACTCCTTTTTCTTCTGTCTTTGGTCCCGTGTTAGTTGCTTCATTTTGATTGAGGCTGTCTTGTTCTAGTGTGCAATACATTCTCATCGATCCCTTTCCTGTACATTTCTTGCCTAGACACTTTGAAAAAGTGTTTTTTGTTTTGGGTGGAAACTGAACATTTTCTAATAATGAGTCATAAACCCAGCCAGGTGTTAAGGATACTCTTACATCAAGAAAAATGAAAGCTATACAGTCTCAAGCAAATGAAAAAACTATATAAAATGCCTAATTGTTTATTGAATGTTTACTCTGTGCCAGAAATTCAGATCAATAAACTGAGCCTTAGAATGGTTGAAAATGTTTAAAGGTACCTGGCTTTTAAGTGGAGGAACCTAGATTTGATCAAAGCCAGGCCAGCCTGGCCCTTGGTTTCACAATCCCTAAGCTCACTTGCCTTAATAAGGCCTCCAGGCACTGCCTCAAGACTCCATCTGTACCCCTTATGAACCTACACTCTGCTTTCCCTCACACTCCTGCTTTTGAGATGGCAAAATCACTTATGGTTCTTCTTGGCTGCAGTAATGTTTCCTACTCTTTTGGCAGGGCAAATGTATAGTGTTTCAGATACTTTATGTGTTAAATTGGCCTTTTGTGTGTTGGCTTGGAAACAACCACATTTACTGCAGTGTGTCTGGGGGAAATATGCGCCAAGTTTCAAACAACCAACTGGGAATGAATTCTTTAAGAGGCAGAACTTGTTTATAGCTAAGGGCTGCTAGTGTATTTATTTGAGTGTGTTACCTGCATTGGTATGCTTTAAGGGCTTATGTGTCATGCCTGAAGTGACATATTCTGGAATGTATACATTATTGCACTTAGTTGGTTAACTGTCCTCACTGTTGCTGACCTTTGTACACTGACCCACTGCCATTGCGTTTGGCAAGTAGTGGGAACCCTGAGAAGAGACTTATTTAGTCCTCTTTAAAGATCAATCGTTCTTTATACTTTTCTGTATGCTTGATATATTGCAATTAAAAAAAATCAGTGGAGTAAGGATCAGGCAACATTGAAAGAGGAATTCTGCCACACAGTTGCCAGTCTGATGAAAATACTGCTTATGCTAGGTCGAATTGAGACTTTGAAAGATATTTGGGAGCCAGACACTTACGAGTACAGGAGTACACGTATTGCTTTGAATATTGGAAGAAAGCAAAGCAGTCAAACAAATTTCTTCTTGGCTCAGAGTCTTATTTACTTTTCTCAGGTTAGAATTGATAGCTCTAATGGTTTTAAGAAGTCATGAAGAAGAGGCCCACCATGAACCTGAATTTCTGGTTCTGAGTTTATAGGCATTGTCTGGTAAATACTGTTTACGGGTTATTAGCACACAATGATCATAAAATCTTGTAATACTATTAAGAGGTGTAAGAAATTGAAGTCACCTGAGACTACCTCCTTCTGATTTTACAGTGGAGAAATAAAGGACTCAGAGCTTTTAAGTGACTTGCCTAAGACCTGTCTGGGTCACTACTTTAGGGATTGTTTTTTTATCCATCATCATGCTGGATTTGTTACTGAGCAATAAAATGGTACAGAAGGTAGTCACATAGAGAATTTAGGAAATAAAATACTCATTTGTTCAAATACTTCTCTGGAGGTTGAGATATATCTATGGATAGAAGATTTAGAGGTTATTTAAGAGACATTAGGATTGTCTAGGGTCCACCGCTTACCGTGGGGATTCTGAAGCGCGGTGTCTTATGAGAGAAGAGAGGTCAGGCTACTTGGTGAGTGAGGTGTTCTAGGTGTTCAGTCCAAGGGCTGGCTGGATGACTAGCACTAAACCTGTGTGGATGTTTGTTCAAACTAATCAGCCTATGATTAGTTTGTTCCTAAGAATGATAAAACTTTGTTCTAGTTTTTTAAAATTGTAATAATAATTCTGCAAGCATTTAATAAGAATGCTTTCTTTAATGTTGACTTTTTTTTTTTTGAGACAGAGTCTTGCTCTGTCGCCCAGGTTGGAGTGTGGTGACGCGATCTCGGCTCACTGCAACCTCCACCTCCCGGGTTCAAGTGATTTCACTGTCTCAGCCTCCAGAGTAGCTGGGACTACAGGTGTGCGCCACCACGCCCAGCTAGTTTTTGTATCTTTAGTAGAGACGGGGTTTCACCATGTTGGCCAGGATGGTCTCGATCTCCTGACCTTGTGATCTGCCTGCCTCGGCCTCCCAGAGTGCTGAGATTGATTACAGGTGTGAGCCACCGCGCCTGGCCTAATGTTGACATTTTTTTACTCCTACGCTAAGCTTTTATGTTTTTACTTATTCTCTTCTAGTCTTTATCAATAATGTATAAATATGTACTGTATTATGTAATTTTAATTACTGGATACGTATACCTGTCTTCTTTCCTTAAACTTTTTTATTCTATTGTAGTAGAGTCTTTGTAATAATCATTTTTTGAATGGCTGTGTAGTATTTAGTTGTGTTAATGTATTTTATTTTTCTTAAGTAATCTATGATAGAATATTTAAGCTATTTCTATTTTACAGAATATTGTAGGGAACCTTTAAAACACACAAATAGCATTTTTCTGCTACTGATTGCTTTATTAGGATGAATGCATAGATTTACTGTGTCAAAGGTTATAACCGATTTTATGACTTTTAGTATGTAATTCTGGAAAATTAAACAGAAACCTAAATCACAAATGGCGTTAAACATTGGCAGGAAGCTGCTGATTTCCTGACTGTTGTACAGGCAACCCACTGGCAAGTAACATGTCAAATACTGACCATTATAATTCCTTATCATAGGCAGATACAGTTTTCTTCAAATGACATGAAAATAATTTATTTGCTTTTGATGCTTTTTTTCATTGGGAAATGATATTCTGTAAGTGCAGAACGTGCACTTGAATGTGAAGTTGTAGTGAGGATTTTATTTTATTTTGTATAACTTAGTTATAATAAAGGAAACAAACTTTATGTCACTTCTAGGCTGATGAAATACCCTAGTAAATGCAGTACATTTTTGCATGACTAATAGGAGTAGGGGCGGGGCTTTGACTTTTACATCAGTCAGGTTAAATTCACATAAGTTAGCTGGTTTCCCTAAGAGTGACGTATTGCCTTTTGCTTAACTTTTTGTTAGTTGGGAAATGTATTCTACTTTGATGACTGGTGTTTTTCTGCTTAGTGGGGATATTTTCTGTGATGCCAGGATAAACAATTCTATAATGCAGATCTGAACACATCACTGCCTTGCTTAAAATCTTTCACTAGCTGCCCTTTGCTGTTAGGATTAAGTCTATCCAAACTCCTTAGCATGGTATAAAGAGCCTCTCATGGTCACAGCCTTACTTTCCTTCCGTTCCCATTCTTGCAGTCAGCACTCCTGTCCTGCTGACCGTTTTTGGTTCTTAAATATGTTGTGGTCTCTCTTACTTCTAGGACAGTAAGTTCTGTAGATTCCTTGGTGAGTATACAGCATTAGAGACTGCAAGAATTCTGAGCAGTATTTTTAAGGATTAGATTTCCATCCAAGTGCCATTAACATTCTGGGCTGCCACATTCCAAGATTTACTCTGGAGGTGTGAGGTGGAAGCTACGTTAAATGGCTGGAAGATAATCCTGTGGGAGAGATAAGCTTTGTCATTTTGTTTTTACCAGGTGTGTTGCCGTGAGCGTTGAAAAGCCTTCCACGAAAAATAGAGTCTTCTTTTTTCCCCCATTATGATTAAATTACTGGCTGCTAATCTTTCATAACGAAGAGAGAAGCCCAAAAGCAATTTCAGAACATGCATCTCGTGCTGATTAGTGGTTATAGTGATTTCACATGGATAGTATTCCTTGTGTTTGAAAGTTATTTTATTGATCAGATCTGCTTCTGTGAAATCAACAAGGGTAGTTTATCTTTGCAAAAACTTGTGACAAGCTTATAGTTACACTCCTTGGGGAACACAGTTCACATTTAAGATTTTGCCTTGGGCACCTCTGTTCAGCTTTATGCTGTGTCTTTCAGATTCTAGATAAGAAACTGGTTTGACATTAATATGTAGCATGATAGCTTTTTAGATATCCTTTTTGCTTGCATTAAGTCAGACAAAATCTGCAGAGCCTAGCACCATGCTCTGTATATGAGCTGCTTTCTCCGTGTGTCTT
The DNA here is from genome assembly GCF_001698545.2 of Rhinopithecus bieti. Classification (NCBI taxonomy): domain Eukaryota; kingdom Metazoa; phylum Chordata; class Mammalia; order Primates; family Cercopithecidae; genus Rhinopithecus; species Rhinopithecus bieti. The sequence goes on from NW_016806642.1 coordinate 4,480,761, forward strand.
GGTTCATAGGAGAGTCAGCATACCTAGGCAGTCAATAAACACTCATTGATGAGATTTGGATTTAATAAGTTTAAGCTTGGTCAGTAATTAGTGGGAACCAAACCAAGGCAATCTATAGCACATGGAGCATTGCATCAGAGATCTCAGTTCTTCAAATAAGGCACAGATAAAGGATCTCTATGTATTATTACCCTCCTGTTCTTGGACTCAATTGTTCGAATGTTTCACCCAAAACCTCAATTTCAGGGTAATATTTAGGCACTCTCTTCTATATTATACCTCAGGTAATTTGGAAACATTTGTATTTCCAAATCTATTTCTGTATAAACTTTCTATGAATTGTATATCTCTCCCTCTCTATATTACATAGTATAGATTTAAATTGAAAAATTCATTGTTCCCTTCAGAGGTGTAAGAGTATTCTGGCTGAATTGGAAATGTTATGTTAAATTTGAAATTATACTACCTAAATTTTGGACTTGTGTACTACTGTTTCAGTAGAGATGTATGATACTGCGGATAAAGTTCCAAAACAATCTGTGGTGAGAAAATTCTTGTTCAGGTACCTGTTGTTCAGTGAAACTGCTTTTCTATTGGGTATCTGTATTATTTTTTGGTTAAGTTAAAAAAAAAAGGATTTATTGGCCTATTATTGCCAGCCTGCATTTACTTATTTGCAGAAAGGGGGTTGGTTTTACCTTCTAGGGTTAATTAGACTATTAAATGAGATAACATGTGCAGAACACATAGCCGGTGGTAGGTGGTCAGGAAGTGGTTTCCTCTCTCCTGTCTTCTTCCAGGGGAATAGAAGAGGATCACTGTGTGAGGATCCCTGTATTGTTCAGCTCTGATGCTCCTTTCGCTGTGGGTGGTAGATCTCACTGTTAACAAGGCTTTCTTGGCAAGCATTTTTAAACTTTACATTTTCTTATTTTTATTACTATTATTGTTGATACTTTGTTTGGCATGGGTACTGTATTTACATGGTTCAGAAAGCAAACCAGGACCAGGTACCATGGCTCATGCCTGTAATCCCAGCACTTTGGAAGGCCAAGGCAGGTGGATCACTTGAGGTCAGGAGTTTGAGACCAGCCTGGCCAACATGGTGAAACCTTATCTGTACTAAAAATACAAAAATTAGCTGGGTGTGGTGGCAGGCACCTGTACTCAAGAGTATCTCAGCTACTCAGGAGGCTGAGGCCAGAAGATGGCTTGAACCCTGGAGGTGGAGGTTGTAGTGAGCTGAGATCATGCCACTCTACTCCAGTCTGGGCAACAGAGCAAGACTCTGTGTCAAAGGAAAAAAAACAAAGAAAGAAAGCAAACAAGTATAACAGGGTACAAATTGAGAAGGCTTGCTCCCATTTTTGTTTGTCCATCAACTTAAGCAGAAATAGGCAGGATTCCTACTGAGAAGGAGAGTGCCTTTATATCCTTGGGAGTCCGTGAGCCATGGGTCCTCCCCCAACCCTTGAACATGGTGTCATGTTTGAGAGACCTTTTGATGCCTCTAATTCTACAAATATTTAAGTCTTAAACTTAATATTTGATGTATTTGTCATTTGAAATGATAGGATGTTTATTTTAGTCTATGATGTAAGATGGATTCTAATTTTATTATTTTCTCTGACTATCCAGTTGTCCTACCACAAAAAGTTATCATCTCCCCACTAACTTGAAATCCATGTTTTTACAAATTGCTTTTTTTTTTTTTAAACACATTTGAAAATTTACACTAAAACTATAAAAAGGGCATTAGAGTCACAAGGTCCTAGCCCTAGACTGTCTTCAGACAGTTGATGCCAGTGAGACATTGAGGAGGTGGTCTAACCTCTTCTTAGACTTGGTTTCTTCTGGGAAATCACACCTGACCACCAATCAGGGTGTTATGGTCATCTAATGAGGTAATAGGTGTCAACTCTGAACCTTTATATGGGAAGTAATGTTTATAATGCTACTAATTAGGAGAGCCTAGATCCATTGCTCACAGAATCATCTGACATCCCCATTTCATTGAATCTAGGCAGCAGGGTTGATGGCAGCCAGAAAAGTGTGCCCTGGGGGCAAGCATGTCTTTAGGGAAAAATGTTACTGTCTTTCAGATAGTCGCTCTCCAAACACAGTTGCTCCAGCAAGTCCTGTGAAAAGATTGCTTGAGCCCAGGAGTTCAAGGCAGCAGTGAGCCATGGTCATGCCATTGCACTCCAGCCTGATCAACAAAGTGAGACTCTGTCTCAAGAGAAAAGAAAAGAGAAAAATGCTAGATGGATCTTCAGTTTAGTTTAGTTAATTAAGTATTTTAATTATTAACTATTAATTATAATATTAAGAATGCCAGGGGAGGGCAGAGACCTGTGATTCTGTTTTGGAGGGGGGCACTAGAAAATAGATCCTGAGACACTGTGGTGCTGCCATCTACCGCTACCCACATCATATCCTTATGTATACATAAAATATTAAGAGAGACTTCATGAGGCGGTGTTTCTCAGTTTCTTTTGTAATGAACTCTACTTTTAGTTGAGAAACATGAAAGTGTATGGTTTGGTGTTGGAGAACGAGTTTACTTACTAGTTTGATTTACAGTGAATACTGTTCTTGGGATTTATAAATGGTATTAGTGTTGAGAAGTAGAGGAGATAAATAGTTCTGGTGTCAAGGCAAGCGGAGCAATAAAATGAAGCTGAAACATGACCATTAAGCCCGAGCCAATCAGATCATCTGTGTGCCTTAATAGAAGTCTGATGATCTTGGTTCAGGTCTTCACTTAGTTTATGTAATAACATGGAATCAAGAGTTCAGACAAGTATAAATGCTTCTGGATATTGTTTCCTAACTACACTTAGTTTATAGGCCGGAAAGGTTCTGCTACTATCCTGTTATTACTGGAGGAGTCATTGAAAAGAACCTTTCTGTTGTAGTGGACTGAAGACGTGAAATCACACAGTACATCTAAAAGGTTTCATCAAAGTTGTTCTTTACTAAAGAGTATTTTTTTATATCTTAGTATAATTGAACTTTTTAAAAAAATAACTTTTTTTTTTTCAGCCATGAAATCATATTCTTTCTTAGCATTAAAGATTTTGACATTCTCCTTTGGGAGGCCGAGGTGGGGGGATCATGAGGTCAGGAGATCAAGACCATCCTGGCTAACACAGTGAAACGCCATCTCTACAAAAAAATACAAAAAATTAGCCAGGCATTGTGGCTGGGTGCCTGTAGTCCTAGCTACTTGGGAGGCTGAGGCAGAAGAATGGTGTGAACCCGGGAGGTGGAGCTTTCAGTGAGCCGAGATTGCACCACTGTACTCCAGCCTGGACGACAGAGTGAGACTCTGTCTCAGGAAAAAAAAAAAGATTTTGACATTTTCTGTTCAAGAAACTTTTACAGTGAGAAAAATTTAGTGTATCTCAGACAATGTTGGAGTGATCAATGGGTGGGTTTCCTTGTTCCAAGGTAGAATAACAAATGTTCAGTTGAATTGTTGATGGATCAGTTTGACCCAGCTTTAAGGATATGTCTGAAAAACTGAAATAATGAGGTCAACATTTTCCAGGTTTTTTTTTTTTTTTTTTCTGTCATTCTGTGATCAACTAAATCTGCTTTGGTTTTCAGTTACTAATCAATGTTCCACTAAAGCCTATTTAGAAACTTTATTTTGAAATGATTATAGATGGACAGGAAGTTACAAATATAACCCAGAGAGGGTCTGTGTTGTATAATTGAACTTTAACAGTGATACGCTCCTTTCTTCCTAGAAAGGCTTTCAATTTATGGAAAAATTAGCAAAAGTAAAAGATGTTCGGCATTGGGCCTCTGAAACTTCTTTCGGAACTAGTGTTTTGAATGACTCCATACAACTAGAATAATGGCTGAAATTGCTATGGTGCTGATCAGGACTCTGACTGTGGCCCTAGCATGAGATGATTTTCTTGGAAGTCAAAATACTACTACAAGGAGAAGAATACTGTGGTGCTCTCTGGGGGTTGGGGCTTGTGCCTCTGGAGCCTTTGAGTTTTCTGTGGGTGTAAGTTTTGCAAATGGTCCTGGTAGCCCTGAAGCTAGAGTTGTCAAAGTAACAGGTGGTGGCTGGTATCCATCTTGGCAGTGGATCAACTACCCAAATAGCCAAAGTTGCTCAGTCTATATGAGGTCCTGTAGACCAAACTGGGAGTGGGGAGGATTATCCCCATACAGACAGTTGGTCCTTTTTTTTTTCTTTTTTAAACAGTCATTTGAAATATTTTCTATAGAAGACCTAAGCTTTAGACATTTAGGATGATTTAAAATGCACTGCTTTGTATTCTTTTTCATATATATTTGATTTATTAATATAAAATTGCCATTTTGTACATAAAATGGTCAAATGTTGGCAATTTCATATGGTGCAACCTACTGTTTTCTGCTATCACAATGGAAATTCTCACAAACGTGGGATAGCATGTTTCAAAGAAATGTTGGCTCAGCCTCTTCATTTATGGAAGAAATGTAGCACTTACGGTGTTCTAAGTAGATTAACTAACTTAATCTTTTTACAAGCAAATGAGATAGGTTGGTCCTAGTGTTTTCCCACTTTTTAGGATCACAGAGCTAGTGAGTGATAGAGCTGGGCCCACACCCTGGCTGCTGGTCACAGGGCTGTGCTGTTTCTCAGCTCTTGTGTTTGACCTCACCTCTCCAGTCATACTTGTGGAAGTCCTGGGTGTCTAGACAGGTGATGGGTGAGTGACATAAGGTACCTGTCTTTGTCTTCATGGAAGAAATAACTGGATTTCCCCAAGAATGAATTAATTCTTCCACAATACAAGAGAAATACAGCTAGAGATAGATTGATCCTCAAGTAAATTGGTTTTGTAAGTTGATCATGAATCTTCCTGAAAACTGCTGTGGCCTTAGGAACACTAGAGGGTCCTGCTAGTCGACATTCATTCATCTCATGAACACCGACTATGTTCTAGGCACTGACTGTGAGAAATACAAATGAGTAAAATATAATCACAGCCGCCATGATAGTCTGGTGGGTGACATTTATAATACAACGTAAGCTAAGGTTGTAATTAATGTGTTTAACAAAGTACTGTGGCGGCACAGAGAAGAGAGTGACTACATTTGGAGTCCACAGGACTTCACCGGAAAGGCGAGGCATCTGACCTGGACTTTGAGAGGATTAACCAGAACTCTGTAGGTCCAGTCTTAGAGGTTTAACAAGGATACTTCTTTCAGGGTGCCCACCAATTCCTACTTTGCATTGGAGGGTGCACTGTGTCAAATTTGTATTCTTATCTTAAACACCAAATACTCTTAAAGTCCATCCATGGGCCTGTGGAGTTGAGGGTAAATGTAGAGGTTTATCGGGCCTAATAATGAAAGTATGGGTAGTTATTGCCATGGAGGAGGAGGGTGAATGTTTTGTAGAGTCCATTCCAACTTTGAAATTCCGATTCTCTGATAAACTCCTACCTCTCCTCTGTTGCTTAATCTCCGATCTTGAGCCTGGAAGGAGAGTAGGCAACTCAGTCAATGAGGGAGTGTTATTTAGTAATTGCACATTGGCCTCTTCCTGCTGGATCCCATATTGACACTGGAGTAAGGCTAGAGACTAGGAGACAAGGCCCCATGGGAACTTTGTGAAATGGAGAGGGGCAAGGGTGTGTCCCTGGACCGGCTGTTTCTGGGGCAGCTGTCCTAGGTGTTGAGATATACACAGGTCTGTTCTAAGATGTTCCTACTGGATCCTGTCAGGGTGCACTCTAGCATTCCTGGATTTATTGTGCACCATTTATGGCTCCACAGTCCACTAGATGAAATTGTGAAGACTCAATATGGTGGCTCTCCAGGGACTTTCCCTCTTTTTCTCCCTTAGCATTAGAGATGACCCGTCAGCGTTGCAAGCAATTCTGTGGTAGCACATCAAGTATTCTGTCACAGCTGGAAAGGCTGGATAAACATCAAGGGACTGCCAAGACCAGACTTCTCATTCAGTCTGAGTAGGAGGAAAGAGGACAGGTTGTTGGAGAGTTGGTTTAAAAATGAATTATGGGCTGGGCGTGGTGGCTCACACCTGTAATCTTGCACTTTGGGAGGCTGAGGCAGGCGGATCATGAGGTCAGGAGTTCAAGACCAGCCTAACCAACGTGGTGAAACCCTGTCTCTACTAAAAAATACAAAAATTAGCTGGGTGTGGTGGCACGCACCTGTAATCCCAGCTACTCAGGAGGCTGAGGCAGGAGAATTACTTGAACCTGGGAGGCGGAGGTTGCAGTTAGCCGAGATCATGCCATTGCACTCCAGCCTGGGCAACAAGAGCGAAACTCTGTCTCAAAAAAAAAAAAAGAATTATGATCGGTCTTTCTCGTTTCATCATCTGATGGGTGGAGGAGGGAAAGGGTCAGAAATATTTATTTTAATACCCTCCCAGTATGAATGAGTGATTTTGATCCTAGTTTTAGGTTTTAATGTGGTGGATGTGAGATTGCAAGTAGTTTAATTTGTTTGGCAAGGTCATCCCCAAGGATGTCCGATGCATCTGCATTCTTGTTCTAGATTCCATTCTAGCCATGTGTTTGTGAAATGAGGAGGGGCAAGGGTGTGTCCCTGGACCGTCTGTTTCTGGGGTACTGTCCTAGGTGTTGAGATACACACAGGTCTTTTCTAAGACGTTCCTACTGGATCCTGTCAGGTTGCACTCTAGCATTCCTGGATTTATTGTGCACCATGTATGGCACAATAAATGGAATGTTCCCATGGCTAGAATGGAATCAAGGGAGAAGCTTCCTCGTTCCTATTTCAGAGGGAGCAGGGAGAGTAGTGGTGCATATCCCCACAGCTAGAAATAGATTGGTCCTCAAGTAAATTGGTTTTATAAGTTGATCATGGGCCGGGCGCGGTGGCTCAAGCCTGTAATCCCAGCACTTTGGGAGGCCGAGGCGGGTGGATCACGAGGTCAGGAGATCGAGACCCTCCTGGCTAACACGGTGAAACCCCGTCTCTACTAAAAATACAAAAAACTAGCCGGGCGCGGTGGCAGGCACCTGTAGTCCCAGCTACTCGGAGGATGAGGCGGGAGAATGGCGGGAACCCGGGAGGGGAGCTTGCAGTGAGCCAAGAACGCCCCACTACCTCCCACCCGGGGGGACACACCGAGACTCTGTCTCAAAAAAAAAAAAAAATAAATAAATAAATAAATAAGTTGATCATGAATCTTCCTGAAAACTGCTGTGGCCTTGGGAATTCTGGAGGGTCCTACTAGTGGACATTCATTCACCTGATGAGCACCAACTATGTTCTAGGCACTGACTGTGAGAAATACAAATGAGTAAAATATAATCACAGCTGCCAGGGTAGTCTGGTAGGTGACATTTACAATGCAATGTAAGCTAAGGTTTTAATTAATGTGTTTAACAAAGTACTGTGGCGGCGCAGAGAAGACAGTGACTACATTTGGAGTCCACAGGACTTCACCGGAAAGGCGAGGCATCTGACCTGGACTTTGAGAAGATGAACCAGAACTCTGTAGGTCCAGTAATCTGCTGGAAGGTTTTCAAAGAACACAGGTGGACAGAGCCTTGGGAACAGTCAAGGTTGAGGGGGCACTCCTGTGGGTCCACAACCCGAGCTTCTCACCCCTCTTATTTCGTAATGGCTGTCAAGCTCTCCCTTCACTGTTGTTTTTCTTTACTGCTTTGTGGATTCATCCTGCTGAGTCACTACAACCTCTGCTTGCAGTCATGCCAGGTCTCCCAGTTAGGAAACGACCCTGCTCTTCACTGCCTGGTTCCTTTGTGTGGCTGCTTCCAGCCTTCTGTCTCCCCTTCTCAGAGCTATGACAAGAGGTTCTTATAGCCTTAAAAATAAAAAGCAACTTCATATGTTGTGCCTTTGTGTTATTTATTGCATCATTTGTTGAGCAAGTTTCCCAGGACTGGAGCTGGAGGTCATTTGAGAGATGTCTCCTGGGATCCCACTGAAACTCTCCTCCACTGATCCCAGTTGGTGACCAGGAACAGGGGCTGCTTGTGGTCCTTTTACCTCTCTCCATGTTTTCCAGCTTCCTAAGATACCCGGTCCCTTCCTGCATTTTGGCCAGCATTTATCTTTCCTTCTACTTTGTGCTTCTAGTGGTTCTGGGTCACTTTCTGTCAGCTCCCAAATTCCAGAGGTGGACCTGGGTTAGGCCATTGGTTCTGTGTCTTTTAGTGTGTATTGCTTGAGAATGCTCATATTTATATAGTATATTCTGTAGTGCCTGAAAATTCTAAGGCCACAGCGGTTTTGAATGATTCAAAGTTAGTCACTTCGGTATGAAACAATGTGAATTTAAAGGCAAACCCAGGATTCTTTGAAAGCAAAAACTTTCTTTAGAGCAGCAGCGTGCTTGGTGAGGCAAATAGATTGCATTTTGTGGTGCCAGAAATAGATGATTCCCTTTTTGTACCCTACATCTTTGCCATGTAGTCAGAGACATACAGATCCTTTGAAGTGAATTCTGGCACCACAATTTTGTAGAGACAGTCAGTGTAGTACAGCATGAGAAGGGCATCCGATGTGTCCTTTGAATAATTTCTGTTGAGGAGCAGGCATCAGCCCATTGCAGAGATTGCTGAGGGGACGGTGCAGACGAGAGGCAGGTAGTCTTGGGGGCATTGTGAAAACAAGTGTGAAAGGCCTTTTGGAATCCTGCTTTTTGGCAGTGTTGTGCAGGTCCCTCCGAAATTTCGTCACTTGCTTGGAGACATGTACAACAGAGGGATACATCACTTAGGCAGAGACTACTCAAGGGCTGAAAAATGCTGCACTCATGAATAGTTTCACTGAGCTGGAGATTGGTCACATCTGATGTCTGGATGGTGGCCATTGTTGTTAAAAATAGCTTAGAAGTTCAAAACAGAGGGGTGGGAGCCTTGTGTTCTCTTTTCTTCCCTGGAAAGGGAAGTGTTTTTATGAGCTGTGGAACTTTGAGTAAAACTTAACTTCTTTGTACCTTGTTTTGCTCATCTGTAAATGGCGATAACAGTGGTATCCACCTTATGAGATGTTCAGGATTCAATGAATATAAAGCATTTGGCATGATGCCTGGCACATATAACTAACATTGGTGTAGTGTTTAATTATATTTATTATTTTTTCTCATTATTACTGTTCTTTCCTATTTGAGATTTCTCAGAGGTTCTGTACTTGTTATAATTCTTTCCATGGCTTTACTTCCCATTAGCAGTGGCTTAATTCTTATTGGGAGAAAAAACCTTTGAATCATGGTAATTTTCTTAATTCCCTTGTCTGACCTTTGGGATGGTGGAGCTGGGAGGGCAGTGCAGAGTCAGATGTCAGTGGGGAGCAGAGATTGTGGGCAGTCCCAGGCAGTGGCGGGTGCCAGCTGGAACTATCTAGTGCCTTCTCGATTATTTGATGGTGAAATGGATGATTATTGCAGTTTATCAATTAAAAAAAAAGAACCATAGCATTAGTGTTAGGAGTAGCTGAGTGAAGGTATGTGGGAATTCTCTGTACTATCTTTGCAGGTCTTGTGTAAACCTAAAATTATTTCAAAATGAAAATTAAAAAAAGCCCCAGCAACAAAGCAGGATGTACACCATGCTGACATAGTAAATGCTTAATAAATGTTTGTTGGATGCAAGAGTGAGTGAGTGAGTTAGATTTGAACCCAACCTTGACACTTATTAGCTAGATTACCTTTGGTTAATTACTACTTTTATAAATCTCAGATTTCTTATTTATTTATTTATTGTTTTGAGACAGAGTCTCGCTCTGTTGCCAGGCTGTTGTACAGTGGTGCAATCTTGGTTCACTGCAACCTCCGACTCCCTGGTTCAAGTGATTGTTCTGCCTCAACCTCCCAAGTAGCTGGGATTACAGGCATGCGCCACCACACCCATGTAATTTTTGTATTTTTAGTAAAGATGGGGTTTCACCATGTTGGGCAGGCTGGTCTCAATCTCCGCCTCAGCCCCACAAAGTTCTGGGATTACAGGTGTGAGCCACCACGCCTGGCCCAGATTTCTTATTTCTAAAGTGCCACAATGTCTACCTCACAGCGTTGGTGTGACCATTAAATGAGATGTAAAGAACCTTATTAGAGGATCCAGTTATATGGTAAGTAGTCTAACGTAGCTATTGTTGTTGTTAAAGATATTGTGGGCACTTTGTTGATTGGCTGTTCCCCCACCTCCTTTTTTAAAGACAATATCCATTTAAAAAATACATTTAGGTTTCTTTCAGTTTTTTGCTGTTATGAACAACACTTGGATTAATAGCTGTATAGCTAGATCTCTGTGTGTGTACATTATGTATTCTTAGGATAAATTTCTGAGAGTCACATGGGTTCCTATTTTTTGGCTCTTTTTATTCCCTTACCAGAGTGCCTCCCGATAGTTTGTAATTTTGTAACAATTTACCTTTAAAGAACAGAGTTTTGATAGGCAGAGATGGGAGAGTAGGAGAGAGGGAGTAGCCTGTACACAAAAGGATTGCCTCCTTTACCCCAAAGGTTGAGGCCTCTGAATGCTGGTCTGAGCTCCTAGAGGTGATATCTCCGGAGCGTGGTAAACACAACCAGTCAGCCTTGTGCCAAATGCTGGGTGTCCTGCTGCCATGGTTGGGGAGGGCTGAAGTTTTCACCCTGTTGCCAGGGGTGGTGGGGACTTGGATGACTGGCACCCAGCGTGGACAGCTGCCACCTGCCCATGGTAGATGAAACCTTACTTTCGATGGGAATGGCCCTCCTGTCTTATGGGAGTTGTAGACTGTGTGGAGTGCAGTTGAACAAGGATGAGCAGGTAATCCAAGTGTACTTAGAATTTGCTTCCTCTGAATATTAGAACATGAAGAGGTCTTTGAGGGAATCCAGCATGGTGGTTTTGACTGTTTGAAAACTGAGGAACCCTGTTTCATATCATTCCCACATGGAATCTCAGTGTACTAAAGAGTTTGTTTGTTTGTTTGTTTGTTTGTTTGTTTATTTATTATGCTTTAAGTTCTGGGATACATGTGCAGAACGTGAAGGTTTGTTGCATAGGTATACACGTGCCATGGTGGTTTGCTGCACCCATCAACCTGTCATCTGCATTAGTTATTTCTCCTAATGCTATCCCTCTCCTATCCCCCCACTCCCTGACAGGCCCCAGTGTGTGATGTTCTCCTCCCTGTGTCCATGTGTTCTCATTTTTCAACTCCCACTTACGAGTGAGAACATGCAGTGTTTGGTTTTTGGTTCCTGTGTTAGTTTGCTGAGAATGATAGTTTCCAGCTTCATCCATGTCCCTGCAAAAGACATGAACTCATCCTTTTTTATGGCTGCATAGTATTCCATGGTGTATATGTACCACATTTTCTTGATCCAGTCTATCATTGATGGACATTTGGGTTGGATCCAAGTATTTGTTATTGTGAACAGTGCTGCAGTAAACATACGTTTGCATGTGTCTTTATAGTAGAATGATTTATAATCATTGGAGCATATACCCAGTCATGGGATTGCTGGGTCAAATGGTATTTCTGGTTCCAGATCCTTGAGGAATTGTCACACTGTCTTCCACAATGGCTGAACTAATTTACACTCCCACCAGCAGTGTAAAGTGTTCCTATTTCTCACATCCTCTCCAGCATCTGTTGTTTCCTGACTTTTTAATGATCGCCATTCTGACTTACATAAGATGGTATCTCATTGTGGTTTTGATTTGTGTTTCTCTAATGACCAGTGATGATGAGCTTTTTCCCCTATGTTTGTTGGCCACATAAATGTCTTCTTTTGAGAAGTGTCTGTTCATATCCTTCGCCCTGTTTGATGGGGTTGTTTTTTTTCTTGTAAATTTGTTTAAATTCTTTGTAGATTCTGGATATTAGCCCTTTGTCAGATGCATAGATTGCAAAATTTTCTCCCATTCTGTAGGTTGCCTCTTCACTCTGATGATAGTTTCTTTTGCTGTGCAAAAGCTCTTTAGTTTAATTAGATCCCATTTGTCAATTTTGGCTTTTGTTGCCATTGCTTTTAGTGTTTTAGTCATGAAGTCTTTACCCATGCCTATGTCCTGATTATAGTTTTAGGTCTTATGTTTAAGTCTTTAATCCATCTTGAGTTAATTTTTTGTATAATTGTGATAGTAATAGGGTGGTGACTCAGTCATGTCTGTCATTATGGTCATAGCCTATTTTTCCCTAACTCTATTAATAATTGATCCCTCCTTTGCTTTTGGTCATGGTCATAAAGATTCTATTTTTTTGTTGTGTAGTGGAGTTACTTCTGAGGTCTTTGTTCTGTTTCACTGATCTATATGTCTGTTTTGGTACCAGTACCATGCTGTTTTGGTTACTCTAGCCTTGTAGTATAGTTTGAAGTCAGGTAGCGTGATGCCTTCAGCTTTGTTCTTTTTGCAAGAGATTAATTTTATAAGTTCAGACTTGTAGGTGTCATAACTTATAAGAATCGTCCATTTACTTACCATAAATGGACTTACAAGAAATTAATTTTATAAGTTTAGACTTGTAGGTATCATAACTTACAAGAATCATCCATTTACTTATGGTGAAGTCAAGAGAACAATGAAGCTGCTTTAGTGAGCACTGAATTTTAACTTGGGTTCTGAGTGGCAGTCCCCAGTCAAATGCCAGTTTCATTATCCAGGTTCCATCTGGTTTTAATTTTGTTTGCAGTGTAGAAAAGTCTGATTTGCATGGATAAGTAAATGTAGATAAGAATAGTTTACTAATACCTTACAAGTTCAGGATACTCTTTAATTAAATTGATCCAGAAGCCTGAAAGATGAATAGGGGGAACTTTGGTCTCCAAGGAGAATCACACTGTTTAACAAATACTTTCATTCTTTATTACAATCTGCAAGACAGATGATAATGTGTGCTCACTCTTTTTATTACAATGCAGCCTGTTATGAATTCATTTGTTTTTGTATAACTGACTATTCCCATGTGATAAGAGCATGAGCCAACAGATGTGCCTGAGATTTACCTGGCATTTAACTGAACATACTGCAGGTGTGCTATAGCAGTATACTTGCTTGAATAATTTTAAGGCACCAGACAAGTACAGGCCTGAATTTTTAAAAAGAGAGTTCCAGTTTCCTTCAGAATCAGTGATATATTTATAAGATACTAATATAAGCTTAGAATTGGTAAAGGCAGCTTTATTCTGAGGTCTACAGAAAGATAATGTGAACACATTTGTCATCATCAGTGTACTAAAATTTCCAATACAATTTGAATCTGTGGGAGTTTATTATAATCTCTAAAATTGTTAATGTATTATCTTAAAAACAAAATTGAATAAATTTTTTTTGCAGAGTTTTATAGCACTCAGAACCTTTTGGTTGCTCAGAACATAGCTTGAAAATCCAGATCTTTCACATGCTCCTCTAAGCTGTTTTTGTCTGCTAAGCAGTTAGGACTTCTGGAGGGGGCAGGAAGCTGTGCAGTCAAGTGACATCCTTTATTTAGTTTTGTGTGTCCATGTGTGTACGCACATGAATGCACTCTTGTATATCTACTAGGTGCAGTGAGAGTTGGCTTCAGGGAGACAGGGAAATGTGTGATTTTGGGGTCCCCAGCCTGAGCCTACTTTTCCTGGTAGTGTTCTTTGTTGTGGAATCTTTCTCATCACCTTTTATTGCGTGGAAACTTAATCTATTCAGGTCCCAACTTTCAGGCTTCTCTGCTCTGACAAGGCCAATATGATAGACTAGTCTGAGTTAAAAGGTGGCAGTGAGGGAACCAGCTATCCCTCCCTATTTTTGTATTGTCATTAAGTATCTCATGGCATTGAACACTTTCACCGCAAGTGGCTGCTTCAGGGGCACTGGCAGGTTGGGAGGGACATTGTGTTCTTAATAGTGCCTTTTGTGCCATTTAACTCCCACAGTAGAGAGACCCAGCCTTAAGCAATAAGACTGACCCTCCGTAGGACTGCTGCCAGTCTATATGTTGTCTTTGTGAAAATTGGAAAACAGTACCTTGTCTGAGTGGGGTAGCCCTGCACCAGAGAGTGTGGCCTGGCTAGTAAAAGGCAGGTTGGATTTCAGCCATCACTTTCTTACCTCAGTTGGACATTCTTGGCAGTGCCCAACCTGCCCAACCATGTGCTGTAGTCCTGATTCTACCTGCTGTCTTCCAGCCAATTATAGGGGCTTTTTATTCTTGTGCATTACACAGATGTGTTCATTGGCCGCTTAATAGACATTTGAGTTGATCGATACACAGCGTTGACCAAATAGAGAGAATGGCACTTTGCAGGGTGTTTAGTTCCTGCTGTCCCCATAGCAGCAGCGACCATCAGCGACCTGTTACCTTAAGGATTCTGTAGTTCATTCATTTATTAATTCAGCAGCTCCTTCTTAAGTACCTGTAGTGTAAAAGGAGACAGGGTACCAAGCTACAAAGAGCACCATCTTTGGAGTCAAATCTGGGTTTGAAATTTGTCTTTTCTGTTGACTGTCTTTGTAATGTTTGGCAAATTATTAAACTTTCTGAGCCTCATTTATTTGTTCATTTGCCCACTTATTCAACAAATATTTATTGAGCATTGCCCTTGGCTGGATGAAGATAAAAAAAAAAGGAAGACAGATGCAGTTCTTTCCCTCATCTCTAGTGAGGATGTGGACACAAAACAAATACATGGATCAACACATAACAATTCTAGGCTGTCATAAGTGACCTGAGGAAAAGAAACAAGGATGTGTTAAAATTAATAGGAGCTGGAGAGTAGCGGGGAGGGACACAGGAGACTGGGCCAGAGAGACAGAGCTCTTTCTTTTTTTTTTTTGAGACGGAGTCTCACTCTGTCTCCCGGGCTGGAGTGCAGTGGCCAGATCTCAGCTCACTGCAAGCTCCGCCTCCCGGGTTCACGCCATTCTCCTGCCTCAGCCTCCCGAGTAGCTGGGACTACAGGCGCCCGCCACCTTGCCCGGCTAGATTTTGTATTTTTTAGTAGAGACGGGGTTTCACAGTGTTAGTCAGGATGGGCTCGATCTCCTGACCTCGTGATCCGCCCGTCTCGGCCTACCAAAGTGCTGGGAGCCACCGCGCCCGGCCAGAGCTCTTTCTTAATAGGGTTGTCAGGGAACACTTGTCAGAGGCGAGCACATAAGCAGACCCAAAGAATGGTGAGGAACTGGCGTGCAGAGAGCAGTCAAGGCTGAAGAGTCAGCTTGGACAAAGGTGGGAAGTAGTTGGTATATTTGAGGACATAAAAATATGGACTTGAGGCATAATGGAAGACAAGGTTGGAGACAGTGATGATAACAGTAGCAAGCACTTGTTTAGTTCCTGCTATGTCCAGATACTGTGCTGAGTGCCTTCGCATACATTAACTCTTTTAATGCTGACCAAAATACTACAGAGCATGTTTTATGATCATTGTTTTACAGATGAGGAAATTGAGGCACAGATGGGCTAAATAACTTACCCAGGATTTCCCAGCCGGCATGTGGTAGAGATGAGATTCAAACATATTTGTTCTGGTTCTAGACTCTGTGCTTATGTGTACTCTGCTGTAGTGCCAGTGAAGGCTGGGTCATGCCAGACCTCAGTTTCTTCATCAGTAAAATGGAACTAATATGTGGATTAAACAAAACGTGTATAGAATGGCAGCCATATCATATCATAAGCATTCATCAGGTGGACTGTATATCTAGTGGTGGTGGTAGTTGTGGTCAGCATTGTAGGAGAATACAGGGGTACATTAGGAGCTAACCCTCTAGGGAAGGACCGTGTATACTGATAATCGGTAATGTAAGGAGGACAGGGGTAAAGGCCCTGAGGACAGTGTGTGCATGAACAGTGCTGCTACGGCTCTGAAGTGGGTCAGTTCATTCCACCTGGGCAGTGTGGAGCCACTTGGGGGTTGGGGGAGGGGATCCTGCTGTTGAGTATGGAAAAATGGGCAGGAGTCACATATACTGAGCAGGCAGGAGGAGCATTTCCTCTGCACCATCTGGTGAGCAAAGATCTAGTGTGTACTCAGAGCTGGAAAGTGGAGTCTGGGGACAATAGCACCGGCCACAGGAGAGAAGCAGGAACTGGAGTGAAGATAGGTTAGAGCCAGCACTCACTGGGGGCTTGATGCCATTCCGAAGCTTTGAATCTTTATGCATCAGGGAATGTGTGGTCCTGGGGTCCACAGCTTGGTTTAAGGATAAATTTGGGTATCTTCCCAGCTTTCTGTGACTCTGGCTGAGCAGCAGAGAGGAATTTTGTTTTAGCTTTTATTTGATATGCTATCTGTCATCTACCTAAAGGGGCCTGCCCACCTCCTGGGTTCATGCAGAGGAGAGGTACCACTCTAGTAGAAAGCTTTATGACCCCACTTCCCAGGCAGGTGGTTTTATAGGTGGTTGCAAATAACTGGCACTGGCTTGGAGCTAGATAGATCTGGGCTGTATAGTCTGGGCTTTAACAGCATTTGACCTTGGATCTTGTGTTTGGACCTCATTTAGTTCCCTGTAAAGTAGGGATTTATACCATGTCTCATTGTTGTATAAAGGTCAGATAAGTGCATGGCACTATGTGCCTGAAGAGCATGGTAAGTGCTCAAATGATGGTAGTCGAAATTACTAGATTGCATGGTGTGGAAGGCCCAGTTACCCACAGGAAGTCAGTTTAAACTGACTAATTGTCTTCTCCCATATTTTTGAGGTTAGGAAGCCTAATCAGTTGGCAGGACTCATTGGAGCCACATTGAGATGGATATTAAAGCCATTCCCAGGCTTTGTGGGACATCAGGCCATGATGTATACACAGTTTTCTTCTTGTTGTTTTATTTTTCCTTAAGGCTTTATTTTCTTAAAGCAGTTTTAGGTTTAGAGCAATTTTTTTTTTTTGAGACAGAGTTTCCCTCTTGTCACCCAGGCTGGAGTATAATGGTACAATCTTGGTGCACTGCAACCTCTGTCTCCTGGGTTCAAGCGATTCTCCTGCCTCAGCCTCCCAAGTAGCTGGCATTACAGGTATGCGCCACTACACCCTGCTAATTTTTTGTATTTTTTTTTTTTTTTATTAGAGATGGGGTTTCACTGTGTTGACCAGGCTGGTCTTGAACTCTTGACCTCAGGTGATCCACCCACCTCAGCCTCCCAAAGTGCTGGGATTACAGGCATGAGCCGCTGTGCCCAGCCTACAGCAAAATTAAGAGGAAGGTACAGATCTCACACATGCGTAACCTCCCTCATAACCAACATTTCCCACCAGAATGGTACATTTGTTGCACTTGGTGAACCTACACTGACATCATTATCACCCCAAGTCCATAGTTTAGATTAGGGTCCACTCTTGAAGTTGTACATTCTATAGGTTTGGACAAATATATGATGACATGTACCCACCATCATTGTATTGCACAGAGTATTTTCACTGCCCTAAAAATCCTCTGTGCTTTGCCTGTTCAGCCCCTGCCCACCATGTGTATTTGCTGTCCTGATTTTAGGTAATCATTATGCGGTTGGAATAATAGCATCCTATGAAGTGTTTGCGGCTTTAAGTGAATGTCAGCAGTTCTACATTCCTGTCCAGTAGACGCTCTCTTTCAATTTGCCGAAAATACTGATTCTGTTTTTCTGCTACTTCAGAACAAACAGAGGAATTTTAGAAGAACTACCACCCACTTCTTCAGACCCACTGATCACCTACTTAGAAGCCACACATAGTTCTAAGGTCGGTGCATGACATACAAAGACAGTAAGACCCTACTTGGCCTCATAGCAGAGCACAGCTGGGGCAGTGGGCCCTTGTTGTTTGTCTCTTTGATGCTGGGCTGGGTACCTTTGACATTTAGGAGGTCATGGCTAGGAATACTAGGAATCCTATAATGTGCACAGCAATAGTCCTGTGGATAGAAGAATTTTTCTGTAGCCTACATGACTTTCAAATGTCTCCGCAGACTTTCTTGCAGGGAGAAAGCCTGTTCGTAATTTTCTGAACCTAGAACCTGTAATTCCATTTTATGTAAAGGACTTTTTGCATTGTTTTGATATACCCTTAATTTTCTAGGAATGCCACTACTATGTAAATTGATACAATGTACTATATAAGATACTACACTATTTTGTTCGTAACTTTGCCAAAAGCTGTTTACCATTTTTATAAATCACTCGCCAATGTTGGTGTGCATGTATTTGTGTCATCAAGAATAATATGCAAGGTTCTGACTGCATTTATAGTTACTGCATTCAGAGTTGTTCTGTTGTGTTAGACTACTTCATTCTGTCTTCTAATGTACTCGTGACAGAGCAATTACTATCGAAATATATATTCTTACAGATTTCCTTAAATTCTTTATTTATAGTGAGGACATTATATTATTTTGAAATTGTATATAGTTTATATTATTTTTGATTTTCATTTCAGGGTAGTAAAGGGGGAGCATTATGACATACATGTTTTAAAAAGCAGCAAGAGTCGGAATGGGAGGTGTTGGGAACCGTTGGTCTGATGCATTGGAACTGTATCAGTAAGACCTGGCAAAGTGCAGAGAAGTCTGTGGGGGAGAGTTTAAGCTTCATTTTGTTTTAAGTCATGGTATGTGTGGCCTTGTTTCTAAACTCTGTCTTTGAATAAAGTTGTTTTTGTCTGGTGGTTTTGAAGTTTTAGAAAATGGGAGTGTACAAGTAGATGTGAAGTGGTTACAGTGGTTTAGTCACAGCACCCTGGGCCTGAGAATCTTAGCTGGAGGGACTCTAATTTGTGACATAGTCACCACAGCCAACCAATGGGAATGTCCGCATGTGATCTGAACCAAAGTGGTTTTGGAGTGTTTAAAAATGTGTGTTTAATAAGCTAAAATTATCTGTTAACTGTTCAAGGGTGATTTTTGTATTTTCAGGCATTCACGATTCTAATTAAATGGCATTGTGTAATCACTTGTGGTCACAATGTAGTTTATAATGAGTTAGAATAATGAAGGGGTAGTGAGACTGGAAGTTAGAGACACAGATACCCATTCTGCTTAAGGTACCCTTAAACAGATAGGTGTTAGGACCAGCAAGTAGTGATCCCAGAAACACAATAAAATGTTTAATGAAGTGCTAATTATGTTGTGTCAGTCATTGTAGGCTGGAGTTGATGGAGCTAAGTAGTGGAGGAGGAGGTTGGATTGGGATGGGTCTTGAAGGATAGAAAGTAGAATATTAGTAGAAAGAACCTGCAATTGTTTCCTACCCTGACTTTCCAGGTTATTATTATCTACAGAGTCACTTTGGCTTGTATTCCAAATTTACTTTTGTAGTAGCTAATAAGTATCTTTTTTATTTAGTACCTAATGCATGATTTCTACTGTGATTGGTCCTTGACAACAGTTAGATGAGAGCGAATTGATACTAGAGATGCAGAAATTTAGGGCTGAGAAGCTCAAGTGCCCAGGACCATACACAGCTCGTAAGTGGCAGAGCCAGGATTTAAACTCAAGTTTGACTGATGTCAAAGCCACTCCTTATGGTCTTTTCATATTTTTGCTCTAGAGATGGTGATCATGATTAGCTTGTTTACTTACCAACCATTTTCTATTCAGATTATAAAGCAGATCTCATTTGGCTGAAGACTTGGAAATTTAAGTGTTTGATATGTAATCTATGATTGAATTTAAATGAGGTGTGGTTAGAAAGTTCCAGCCCAGTTAGTAATTTAGCACCTTAAAGCATTTGACAAGCATGGTTAACCAAAAACCTAAATCATATTAAATGTTTGAAGTGGTGAACAGGAGGGAAGATTTTTATATTGTTACTAGTCAGCTTTAAAAAAAATGTGTTTGTAAACTGAGAAGTCTAGGTATGTGACATTTATACTCCTGATGTTTGACTGGCTTTGGAAATTCCCACATTGTGACTTCTTGTAAGCTTGGCTGAATAAACTGACAGGGGATTCCAGCCCTTGTTGTATAATTAAAGGTGAGGATACAGAGTAAATCTCCCTACCTCCAAGTATTGTGTAGTTAATTGTAGCTACCAATGAAATTATCAGGTCAATGTGAAAAAAAAACATTGTTTTTTTTTTTTTTTTTGTTTTTTTTGAGACGGATCTCGCCATGTCGCACCAGGTGGAGTGCATGCCGGATCCAGCTCACTGCCAACTCCGCCTCCCGGGGTTTACGCCATTCTCCCTGGCCTCAGCCATCCCAAGTAGCTGACTCACACAGCGCCTGCCCACCCTCGCCCGGCTAAGTTTTTGTTGTATTTATAGTAGTAACCGGTTTTCAACCATTTTTAAGCCAGAGTCCTCCGTCTCCCTGGACCTCATGATCCCTGACGGACGTCTCGCCTCCAAAGCTCTGATTACAGGCTTGAGCCAGCCGCACCTCGGGCCAAAAAACCATATGTTTTTATATTTATATACGGGTACAGGGATGGCTGGTTTATTTCCCAAATAACTAACTGGCGAGACCCATTTAATATGTTTTTTTTTTTTTTTTTTTTTTTTTCTCTTTTCCTCATAAGAACAATCAAATGAGGAAACTAATAGCACTGTGGGCTGCTTAGGGAATTTTTGTCCCTGAAAGAACTGCTGCAAACCCTGTGTCTCAGAAAGGATGACGGAATGTCTAAATGTCCATCTGTAGGGAGAAGACTGAAGTCCCTATGCTGATCTACTCTGCCTGTGCAACTCTGTGATTTGCGGCCGGTTACTTAATCTCTCTTTACTGTTGTTGACTCAAGTCATGCTATAGCTGGTTTTTCATATTCCAAGGACAGAGTTCAAGAATTATCTTCTTGGTTGGAAATGGAAAGAAGGTATATCTGGAGTCAAGTCCAAATGGGTAAGCCATCTCACTCTAGCAACTCACCGTACAAAGGGACTAAGAAGGGAATAGAGAAGCTGCAGTGTTTATAAAAGGTTCATCTACTCCCAGTAGTATAATCACAAAAATTTCTAAAAGGTTTTATTTCAACCACTTATTTTCTTATCCCTAGGTTACAAACCAGTTTGGTGAGAAGAGCTCAGTTTTTGGTTTTAGATGAGCTGAGTGCTTGTCGCAGTTCAGCCACTTGCTAGCTGCATAGCCTTATGCAAGTCACTTAATTCTCTGAATCTCTGTTTCTTTATCTGTAAAGAATGTGATAACATCTTCCCTACACACTCTAGAAGGTCACTGGAAATCAGTTAATAGATGTGAAAGTGCTTTGTACACTTCAAAGGGCTGTCTAAATGTCTGTATGAGCCTGAAGGATAGTTGTTATGCATTCAGTTAACAGTAGTCTAGGCGGCTGTGCAGAAAGGGAGAGGCGAGGGAGTCATATTTTTGACAACTGACTTGCAGGGTTCTGTGATCCAAAGCCCAGAAATCCTCACTTAGATTTTTTTCCTAATGCAGCAGTCTTGTGCTGGATTTTGGAGTGTAGTAGAAACGTAAGCTATACTTATTAAAGGGGTTTGGCACTCGGTAATGTGGGATTACTGGCATAGAAGATGAAATGATAAAGGAACATCTCATCATATTCAGATGTGTGAGTCATGCACACTTATGAGTTACTTTGAAAAATGGAATTATAATAGAAATGGGCATGAGTTCAACTTATATTATTTTCCTCGGCTTTAGCAGTTTTCAGGTTAAAAGTCACTGGATACATTTAACTGTCTTAAAGCATAGCATTTATAAAAAGCTTTTAGAACTTAGACTGTACAAAAGCACCTGAATTGGAAACTGTGTCTTTTATTTTCTCTACCAGTAGGATATTAGGGACAGTTTTGCGCTGGACCTGTTCCTGTGTACTGCTTTGATATTAGGCAGTGATTCAGTAAGCAGGAATATATAGACTCCTATAACCCTGTTGGCCTTCAGGGAGCTTCATGCTCATTTATTCTGCCTGCCTGTTTTACAGTGGGGAAAACTGAGGGCCAGAAGGATTCCTTGAATTATCCAAGGCCCAAAGTTAGATTCTGGCAGAGGCAGGGTTTAGAACTCATTCAGTCCACACTATGCTGTCATCAGTGCTGGATGAGAAATTTTCCACTGCCAGCATTAATTTAATTTTATTTAATTTTAGTTTAGTCTAGTCTAGTCTAGTCTTAGTTTAGTTTAAGACAGAGTCTTGCTCTGTCGCCCAGGCAGGAGTGCAGTGGCATGATCTCAGCTCATTCCAGTCTCTGCTTCCTAGGCTTAAGCAATTCTCGAGTAGTTCTCAGCCTCCCTGTAGCCAGACTACAGGCACGTGCCTCCACACCCAGTTAATTTTTATGTTTTATGTAGAGATGGGGTCTCGCCATGTTGCCCAGGCTGGTCTTGAACTCTGGGCTCAAGTGATCCACCTGCCTTGGCCTCCCAAAATGCTCGGATTAGAGACGTGTGCCGCCACACCTGTCCCGTTTATTCCATTTAAATTACTGTTCATTTCATGTAAGCCACTTTTCCCTGTTTCCATCAATTTCAGATTTGGACATAATTTTCAAGGATTATCCTTAATGCTACACCTCCTCTTTATGCTTAAAAATTTTGTTTGATTGATTTAACCAGAAATGATCACCGTGATTTTTACCTTTCAATAGGGAGCTACTTTTTCATTAATTACTTGGGTCATATTTGTCACTTGATTCTTAGCACTTTTTTCTCTGATGTCATTTATTATTTATCGAGAAACACTTGAGTTCTTACTCTGTGTCAGGCCCTGTGCTTAGCAGGTGCTGGAGGTGGGAAGGCACTGAGTGATGGAAGGACCTCATCCAAGAACCTGACTCTGTCCTGAGAGGATCTAGTGTGTCTGTCAGGCCCCACTCCATTTGACTTAGGACCATTATTGTTTTTATAGTATCTAATGGAAAGACTCATTAGGAAAAGTCATGCTTTTGTTCATTTCTGTTTTCAACCTAGCTAAGGAGACATACATTACAAGTAAATAATGGCACAAATTGGCACATGATGAAAGTCCAGGGGATTATTGCCTAGGTAGAATTTTAGAAAGTTGCTGCCATTCAGGATGCTCTTTAAAGAAGCACAGTATTTGATTACTGGAGAGGATAAGGTAATTGATTTTTTTTTCAAGTTTGTTATTTATTAATCAGTGTAATCTCCACAATATATCAACATGATTTCATGTATCTAAAGGATAAATATTTCCTAGTTAAGTGGAAAATCGTGCACATAGCTTCTGGAAGATCTTCATTCTTTTTTTTTTTTTTTTTTTTTTTGAGATGGAGTCTTGCTCTGCCGCCCAGGCTTAGAGGTGCAGTGGCGCTATCTTGGCTCACTGCAAGCTCCGCCTCCCGGGTTCACGCCATTCTCCTGCCTCAGCCTCCCGAGTAGCTGGGACGGCAGGCACCTGCCACCACGCCCAGCTAATTTTTTGTATTTTTTTAGTAGAGACAGGGTTTCACCATGTTAGCCAGGATGGTCTCGATCTCCTGACCTTGTGATCTGCCCGCCTTGGCCTCCCAAAGTGCTGGGATTACAGGCGTGAGCCACCGCGCCCAGCCTGGAAGATCTTCATTCTAAGCATCTTTATAGTGAAACATTTCATTTAGAAGTCTGGACCTTCTTTCTTCATTTACTGCAATCCACATTCACTGAGTAGAACTTGTATCGCTGATTAGAACCCAGTTTATTCCAGGGCCCTGGGTCATTCTTTCTGGCCCAGCTGACATCTGGATTGAAATGCCAGATGCAAGACATACAGTGCTGCTCTGGTACTGCTAGCTCTATTAAATACAAAGAGGGGGATCAAACTCAGCTCCTTCTTGGCCTGACCAAGGACCTGGTGGAGCATGTTTTCAGCAAGGGCCTCTGATTTAAAAGGAGAGAATTAGCTTAGCTGCCAGGCCCTTGACTAAGCAGTATCTCAGAATAACGTAATTGAAAATTAATGAGTATCTACTTAGGGTCTTGAAATATATTTAATTTTCTGTGGAGGGGACTTTTTAAATTGAAAAACATATCAACATAGAGAAGACTATATAAACAGTATGTGTATAGTTAGAGAAAAATACCTATGTATCCACCATTCAGGTTAAGAAAGAGAACATTACTGGTGTCTTAGAAATCACCTGGTACTCCACTGCACTTCCCTCAGAGGTAACAGTCACCCTCACTTTGGTATCAATCATTTCCTTCCTACCGGTGTATATGTCCCCAAAGCAGGCATAAGCCTCGGTATATAAGGAAAGGGCAGTGATGCTAAGATGAAGGCTCCCAGGAGAAGAGCTTCATGGTCTATGGTTGAATTCATTACCCTGGGTCTGAACAGAAACTCTGGGTCAAGTCTGGATCGAGAGTTGAGAGGTTTCAGGGACCCTTTTGGGAAAGTCAGTGGAAAAGATCATGAATGAATTGTGGGAAACAGGGTTTTTCATAGTTGGGGTTGCCTGGAAGACTGCAGAGGGCCCAGCTGTTGGGAGCCTGGGAGGAGTGGAGTCAAGAGAAATGGGCTCCTCCACCCTGGCTTATGTCCAGCTCTCAGGAATAGGCCAAATGGAATACTTCTGTGGGGTGAAATAGTCTTCTGCTGATTCAGGCAGCAGGACACAGTGCGGGAACAGGAACTTCATCAGTACATGATTAAGAAAACCAAATTCCATTAGGAATTTGGTTCAGGCTCACCCAGGCATTCTGCCCTCGATGCAGTCTACAGGGATCTTGCCAGTGACAGCCCTCAACATAAGTATCTCTCAAGTTGCCCTGCTCGCATGGGGACTGGTCATCCTCTGAGGCTTGCCACAGCTCTCGTGTTGAGACCGCTCTATTCTGTGCTCCTGGGAATTCCCTTCACTTCCTCTTTGTTTAATCTTTATTTCCTGTGTTGGAGCCTGTCTCCTGTTATTTTCAGAAGGATACATAGCAGTATGTTTTTTGAGATCTTTGATGTCTAACTGTGTCTTGATTCTTCCTTCATAATTTGTAGATAATTTGGCTGGTTATAGACTTCTGGGTTGGAAGTTGTTTCCCTTCAGAATTTTGAAGGCGTTGGGTGGCTGTCTCTTTCCTCGGTGCAGCTCTTAAAAAGCCTGAGAATATTCTCAATCCTTGATCTTTTGAATGTAGCCTGTTTTATTCTCTTTTGGAAGCTTATAGACCCTTGTTTCCAATGTTCTGAAGTTTCCCAGGAATGACCCAGACAGGTCTTTTTCTCCATTGTTTTGATGGGCCTTTCCAACCTGGCAACTGGTAGCCTTTGGTTCTGGGAAGTCTTTCTCAAATGGTTTTGCTGATGATTTTCTCCCCTCCACTTTCTCTGTCTTTTCTTTAGGAATTCAGACGTGTGACTATCTGGATTGCCCCTTTTAATTTTCTTGTCTCTTTTCTCCTATTTTCAAACTGTTCTTTTCTAACCTATTTCCTAAACCTTTTTTTTTTTTTTTTTTTTTTTGAGAAAGGGTTTCACTCTTGTCACCCAGGCTGGATGGAGTTCAGTGGCGGAATCTCGGCTCACTGCAACCTCTGCCTCCTGGTTCAAGCGATTCTCCCACCTCAGCCTCCTGAGTAGCTGGGACTACAGGTGCACGCCACCATGCCTGGCTAATTTTTGTATTTTTAGCAGAGATAGGGTTTCACCATGTTGGTCAGGGTGATCTCGAACTCCAGACCTCAAGAGATCCCCTTGCCTCAGCCTTCCAAAGTGCTGGGGTTACAGTCATGAGCCACTGCGCCTGGCCTTTTCTAAACATTATCTTCCTACCTTTCTAGCTTTTGAAAATTAAGGTATTATTTACCTACAGCAAAGCATGTCAATCCTAAGTGTTTCTTTGGCTTAGTTTTGACAATCATATATGCTTGTGCAGTTACCATCCTAAACAAAATATAGAACATTTCTATCAACCTAGAAAGTTCCGTAGGGCCCTTTCCCAGCTGTGTTTTCATTTCTGTTATCTTTTTAATATTCAAGAGCTCCTTTTTTCTCTGAAATGTTACTTTCAAAAATAAACATTTTATTCTTGATTCATAAATAAAAGGTATTCTTTTATCTTTCCGAAGACATTAATTTTTAAAGTTTTCTCTCTGCGTAATGTTTTCTCTGAGTTGCTTTTTTCTGTCTCCATGTCTGCATTAGAGGCTTTCCTCAGACATCTGTTTACCTTGGCTGTTTGTTTATAATTAAACTTGGAGGAAGGCTGAGCATGTGCCTGAGGCTGGTGACTTTGGACATCACTAAGAGTGAGCCATTAATTGGGGAACTCCCAACCTCTGTGTCTTTAGGTCAGTCCTGGTGAGATGGTCACATTCCTCAGAAGACAGTATTCAGTCCCTCACTTGGAGGGCTAGGGACTGGCTGCCAGCATTTCTGGAGCTGCAAGGAAGAGGGTGAAAGCTGTAGCATCCTGGCCCCCAGCACTCAGCATGTGTGCAGATGCCGTCTTTCTGCGTGCACAGAGGTTCCCATGCTTTGCCTGGCATCTCTAGTTACAAGACCCTTTGTCTTAACCTTTCCAGAAACTAAACCTGTAGACAGACGTGTGTTTCCTTATAATAAAATAGTCACTAGCCACATGGTAGCCACTTAAATTTAAATTAACATTTAATAAAATTAAGTCAGTTTCTCAGTTACGCTAGCCATCTTTTAAGTGCCTAGTAACCACATGTGACTGGCTGCCGTGCTGGGCATGGCACAGATACAGAACGTTTTGTGGACCGTTTTACTGGACAGTGCTGGTCTAGACTTTTGCTGGGGCGGAGGAGTGACCAAGGGGATTCTTTTTCTCAAATGCCTTTCCCCAGCCCTCTTTCTCCACCCCAGTTCTGCTGCTTCCTTCCAGTTCCTGTGACTTTGGAGACTTCTGTGGTATATGTTGATTTGGTTGTCAGCTTTTGCCGTTGTCAGCTTGGGATTCAGTATTTGTGGATTATCAATGTCATTTTTTTTTTTTTTTTTTTTTTTTTTTTACACATCCAACTACTTTCCAGTTTCCAAAGTTGTAGTTTTCTCCTCTTCTATTCCCCTTACATATTTGTGAATTTGGTTTTAAAAACATGCTGTATTTATCATACTACTTTATATATTTTAAAAATATCTACTACATTTTAGTGGAGTTTCAGAAGGGAATGAAATTGGGTATTTGTGTTCAATCTGCCATTTTAGCTGGGAATCCTGCCTCGTTTACCTTCACAATCCTATAAGGTATATATGTGGTTATTCTCATTTTATAGTGAAGAGAGGCAGGTAAAATAATTGACTCAAGGTCACATAGCTAGTAAGTGGGATTTGAAGTTGGGTCAGACTTAAAAAATCAGAGAGGTTTTTTATTGAATAGTGTTGTGCCTTATCTTGTATTGAGGAAAGACCCACCCATCACACATTCCCCATGTTGCAATACTATAGTTATAGTTGTATTTTAAATACCATGTGTTTGGCCGGGCACAGTGGCTCATGCCTGTAATCCCAGCACTTTGGGAGGCAGAGACGGACGGATTACTTGAGGTCAGGAATTCAAGACCAGCCTGGCCAACATGGTGAAACCCCGTCTCTACTAAAAGTACAGTTAGCCGGACATGGTGGTACATGCCTGTAATCCTAGCTACTCAGGAGACTGAGGCAGGAGAATCACTTGAACCCCAGAGGCGGAGGTTGCAGTGAGCTGAGATCACGCCACTGCAGCCTGAGTGACAGATGAGACTCTGTCAAAAAAACAAGGCAAAACCATGTATTTGCCCAGATACTTCCCAGTTTTCCTTACAACCACTTAATAAAAGAGGTCAGCCTTGGATAGTTCTCAGAAAGGTTCTTTTCTCCTCAGCTGTTTATTTCATTGTTTTGGGACTTTACAACCTCTAAACGTTGTGTTAGCTTTCTCTTTAGCAATTCTCAGTGTTTAGAGTCAGAAGCATTCCATTGTTTAACTTAAACCTTTTATTTAAAGCATCTATGGTCGTTCTCTCATATTAAAATTGTTCCCATATCTGTCTCTTCATTTAAACCTCACTTTTCATAAGACAGTGAGTAGATTGTGTTTGTTTTTGAATCCCTAGTGCCTGGCCCCTTGTCTGAGGTAGGGGATTCATAAGTGTTTGGTTCAACATCATCTTCTATTTGGACCATTGCAAGTGCTTCCAAACTGCTGGGCTCTGCCTTCTGTCAGCTGCTGTCAAAATGACCTGACATTGGTCTTTCTCAAAATCAACATTCACTGGCCTCCTCTAACCTGCACTGTAGAGTCCTGGCTACTCAGCATGGTCTAGAGGGTTGACCACGCCTGCCTCTCCTCACTGCTGTAGCCCCATGTCTGGCCACTCACCCCCCAACGTACCCTCCCGTGCACCAATGTGCACTTCATGAAAGGACCTCTACATGCTCTCAAACTTGTGCCCTTACACATGCTCTTATTTTTGCCAGGAATGTGCTATCTCCAGTCCCACCTGCTTCTCTTATTTAATATCTATTTTTCTGCAAATCCTAGCCCCAGGACATTCTCTGTGAAACTTCATCTGATCCACCCTTACATGGAGTTAGAGGATTATTTTTGCTCCCATATACTTTGTTTCAATTCCTTCCTTCCTACCTCCTTCCCTCCCTCATGGAATCTCGCCATATGTATTATTCTGCAGTTTGATTTTTCTCCTTAATACAAAGCTTATCATTTTGTAACTGTTGAATGGTCAGTTCTATTAGTATCTGGTTCATAGGAATTATTACCATTGTATGACCAATTTCTAGCACAGAGGCTGGCACATTGTAGGCGCACAAAAATTATTTATTGCATGAAATTGAGCCTTGGTGTTGAGTGAGTCCATGGCAGTTCACTTGCGATTTATTGTCTTGGAATTCTGCTGTCAGTAGGGTGATCATATGTTCCACTATATGCCTATTCCTATTTTCCCAGCATAGTTATGAATAGTTCCTGATGTTTTAATACCTCCTAGTTTGTACAGTAAATTGTATATACACCCCAGCCGGGGCAATAAGGCGAGACCCTGTCTCTACAAAAAAATACAAAAATTAGCCAGATGTGATGGGGTGCGCGCCTGTAGTCTCGGCTATTCTGGACGTTGAGGTGGGAGGATTCAGCATTGAACCGGGGAGGCTGAGATTGCAGTGAGCCAAGATTGTGCCACTGCACTCCAGCTTGGGTGACAGAGTGAGACCTGTCTCAAAAAAATTTATATATAATTTTTATATGTATGTGGCCACCCTAGCAATCAAACATATCTAGGTGGAAGCTCATTTTACCATATCCAGTGGAACAGCTAGAGAATAAGAAATATTTGGGCTGTGTTGCATTTGAAACATTGAATCCAGTTTCTTTCCAACCAGCCAATCAGCAAAGCCCCAAATCACACACTGGAAAAGTTACCTTTGATGCATCTTCAAAGCCTAAATGTTTCATTTTCCAGAAGGACTGCTGATTCCTTTTAGAAGTACTTTTACAAGGAGTGGTTTACCTTTCAGAAATGGACCTTTCTTTGTTGCTCTGCTACTTCCCAGCAGTATGACCTTGGCAAAGTTCTCGTGGAATGTAAAATGGGGATAAGAATGGTCCTGCTTTACAGGGTTAATGTGGCAATTGAGACCATTCATGCAGAGTGATTAGCATTGTTAGTGGCATAGTAAGTGCTTAGCAAATATCAGCTTTTATTATTGGTGTTATGATCATGACCATTACTATCTTTTGACATAGACTAGTTCAGAAGACATTGGATATGGTCTTGGAAGGAGTGACTAGGATCTGCCCCACAGCTTTCTGATTGCAATGCATATGGCCTTAACTGCCTTTCAGTGCAGGATGCTACTGCATTGTAGAGGATGGATAAAGAAAATCAGTAAGAAGAAATCGTATGAGTTGCAGAGGAGAGAGCAGAATGACATAACTGTGGTTGCAAGTGAGTCAGGGGTTAGCTGTGTCTGCTTTGGAAGTCTTGGGTGGGTCAGATTTGGATTGGTATTAGAACAGATGGGCCTCAGAATCACCTGAGAGTTCAAAAAATTGTCTACTCTGGGTTCCAGCCTCGGAGACCCTGATTGATATAGGGTAAGGATTGGAATTCGTATTTTTTTTTTTTTTTGAGACGGAGTCTCGCTCTGTTGCCCAAGCTGGAATGCAGTGGCCAGATCTCAGCTCACTGCAAGCTCCGCCTCCCGGGTTCACGCCATTCTCCTGCCTCAGCCTCCCGAGTAGCTGGGACTACAGGCGCCCGCCACCTCGCCCGGCTAGATTTTGTATTTTTTAGTAGAGACGGGGTTTCACCGTGTTAGCCAGGATGGTCTTGATCTCCTGACGTTGTGATCCGCCCTCCTCGGCCTCCCAAAGTGCTAGGATTACAGGCTTGAGCCACTGCACCCGGCCTAGAATTCGTATATTTTTTAAAAGCACCCAGGTAATTCTGATATACAGCTGGGTTTGAGAATTACTCGATGGAGTGACCATTTATTACCTAATAATTCTGTAAAACATTTCCTAATCATTTGCTATTTAATATAAGATGGATGATGACATAGGGATCGGAAAACAGAGAAAGATTATTGGTAGTGTATAAAATGGAGAGCCTGAATTAATGGAATTTAATTTTATGAGAGTTTTGAATTTAATCCCGTCATGAATCTATGCTGTTATTATCTAGGATCCTTGCCTATATTTAGATCATTTGAAATGAAATAACAGAAAATTGTGAAATCAGGAACAAAGTCCTGTTAGAAATGTAAAATACTCAAAATATGAACCTAGCTATGATTGGATTTAAAACTGAAAGGTAGATATTTTCTCCTGACGTTTGAAAATGTTTTCAACTTTTATTGCTGTTACTGGAAAAGAGAAAGAACTTAGCTAGGTGCATGTCATCGATACTTGACTGGGTCCAGGTCATTACTTAGATGATTTAATGGAAGGGCACTGGGTTAAGAGTCAGTAGACCTGCGTGGAGTCTCAACTCAGATACTTCTGTTTGCAAAACCTGAGTTCGTTACTTCACTCATCTTTTTGGCATATATTTTCTTATCTGTAAAATGGAGACAATGTTATCAGCCTCTATCCTGCATGATATTGTTGGGGGTGTAATGAGGACATGTATGTGTTAGGAATGTAAAGCTGTGATGAACACAGAGAGTGACCCTATGTCTCTGCTTGCCTGGGGCAGCCCCAGTTTACACCTGATGTTGGGTTTAATTATTGATAGCACACTCTTTAACTCTGAGGTATCCCAGTTTGGTTGATAAATTATATGGTCACTCTGTACTCATAACACCCATCCATTTTTACTATTAATCTTTCAAAGTAGAAAGGTTTTCTGGCCCATTCCTGTGGCCCCAGATCCCTCACCAAGTAATCAAGCATTTCTTAGATGCTTTCTGGTAATTTTCTTCGATTTTATGTAAAGTTCACCTCTCCAACTACATTGGTCAGTAGATAATAATTGTTTTTGTTTCTTCACTCTTGAATAATTTTCTTGTTTATCGTGGTATTAGCATTTTAAACACTTTAATTGCCCGTTTTGGTTGGTGCATCTTAAGAAAGTAAATTCCAAGGGCAGGCAGAGGACAGAGGAACCCCAGCGGGAGATGGCTTTGTGGAAGAACACTAAAAATGAAGAGTACAGTTTGCTGGCTGATGTTCTGACTTGGTTTTTTGGAATCTAAATGCCCTATGTTGATTTTTTTTTTTTTTTAATTTGAGACAGAGTCTTGCTTTGTCATCCAGGCTGGAGTGCAATGGCGCAATCCCGAGTCACTGCAACCTCTGCCTCCCAGGTTCAAACTATTCTCCTGCCTCAGCCTCCTACTGTAATATCAGAGCTGGGATTACAGGCGCTTGCCACCATGCCTGGCTAGTTTTTGTATTTTTAGTAGAGACAGAGTTTCGCCATGTTGGCCAGGCTGGTCACGAACTCCTGACCTCAAGTGATCAGCCCCCCTCAGCCTCCCAAAGTGCTGGGATTCCAGGCATGAGCCACTGTGCCCGGCCATATGTTGATATTTCTAAGTACAGTGTAACCCTCCAAAGTGATTGGGAAGACCACAAAAGCTCTAGATGAAATTTCAAATGCTCTCTCTTCCCCCAGAGAAATTTAAGAGCTACCATCAGAAAAACTTTTCGTTCCTCAAATAACATTTTCTTTTACCTTTTTTGACAGTGAGCAGCACATTTGATCATTGTTTCTCCCCTACCTTTTTTTTTCGACCCCTAGGAAACTCAAAGCCAAATTTGTGGCCCATCCTTCATGTCTATGTGGAAAGCAGTAGCCTACAAATAACTTTCCACTAGCCTTGACTTTTTGTCCCATGTTAATCTCCTTAGTCTTGGATTTTAAAAATATGTATTACTGTTTTATTCAATGTGTTCTTATAAACTGCCTTGGAATCTTGTGGGTTAAGTTAAAGATTAAATAAATAACGAATATAAAGATGGTATCATAGTTTCAACATTATTTTCATGAAATTGTTTGAAATTTAGAAGGCACAAGCTTTTGTGGTACGGAGACCTTTACTGCCTGAGAATCAATAAAGAATATACTTTGATCTACCATTCCACCGAGCAGGTCACCTCCCACCAGAACGGGGCTAAAGAGAACAAATTAGCACCAATATGTTGCCTATTAAAGCTCTTGGACAAATGATTGGTAACACTTAAGTGTATGCAGGTGGGAATAAGAGCAGGTTCCTGTTTTATTTTTTTTGAGACCCTGTCTTATTTTTTTGTGTGATGGTCTCACTGTTGCTCAGGCTGGAGTGCAGCGGTGCTATCACAGCTCATTGCAGCCTTGACCTCCCACGCTCAGGTGATCCTCCCACTTCAGCCTCCCAAGAAGCTGGGACTACAGGCATGTGCCACCACACCTGGTTGTTTTTTTTTTGTAGAGACAGGGTTTCACTGTGTTGCCCAGGCTGGTCTTGAACTCCTGACCTCAAACGATCCTCTTGCCTCATCCTTCCAAAGTGCTGGGATTACAAGTGGGAGCCACTGTGTCTGGCCTAGAAGATCTGTTTTCTTTTCTCTGAATAGTTCTTATGACACTGGCTCTCCGTCTGTCCGTCTCTGTCATTTTTCCCAGCTACCCTTTTTTCCTTGTTTTGTCCTCTTCTCCCCTCCATCCTAAAACTTTTGATCACAAGCTAGTTTCCTTTCTGTGTCATCCTGTCCCCTCTACTAAACGCTACTTCACCCCCACCTGCTTTCAGCTGGGCTTGCCTCTGAGACCCTCTTTCACCATGGCTCAGGTGGGGTGCATGTGTCAGCTTCTCTGTCAGCAGCTCTTGTGAGCAGCAACCACTGCCAACAAGCTTCCTGAAAACTAGGAAAAGAGATACACCATTAAATACCAAGCAGTAATTTGGAAACAAAAGAAAACATCACATTTGATTGGAATGCCTTATGTTGCATCCAGATAGTTTGGTAGGAAGGAGAAATTAAAATGTCGCGGATAGCTAGCATAATGCTAGATAGCAGTAGCAGTAGAATCTCAGTTCTTTTGTCTTTTTTAAATTAGCTCGTTCATTCATTCATTCATTCACTCACTCAGCAATCACTTATCTGTGTCTGTTATATTGCCAGTAGTGTTTTCATGGGTTTGGACTTTTATGATTGTGAGACCTAGGACCTGGCCTGGGAATTTAGTACTTGCTTGCTTTCTGGGCTGGAGAAAGACTGCCTCTGATTATACAGTTTCTCCTATGCATAGAGGTTATATTCATAAATACAGTGTACACTGAATATTTATTTTAACGGGGAGTGTGTGTGTGTGTGTGTGTGTGTGTGTGTGTGTATGTTTGCCATGGACATACACACAATATATTCTAAAGATTGTGGGTGTGTACTTCCATTTTAGCAAGCTTGAAATACAGCAATTTGAACATTGATTAAAATTATTCGAATACTATTTTACTAGTAAAAGAATAAAAACCTGAAGACTAGGCAAGATAGGAGCCTTAACCACTTGCTTCTGCTCTGGGGTTTTTGGGACCTTCTCCCAGAAGCACTAATTTAAGTAAAACATAATTAATGTATATTTTCATCAATCTGCGTAGTAAAACTTCTGCTAATTGGAACAAATGAGAAGGACGACTTGCCTGAACATGTTGAAAGCTGCACAGTAGAATATGTAAAAAGGAATGGCACACTTGGAAATGGTAGCTCAGTAGAGAACCCCCATATCATGTTGAGATGAATAAGGACAGAGCTGAGTAGATGCATCATTTTGAGAGGGTCGCCACCCTGAGAGTAAGGACTGGAAAAACTAGCCTTATGTATGGCTTAATAGAGGTTTAATGTTTAAGAATTTGGTAAGAATTACTTGTGATTAGTGCATTAAAGTTTTAACCTGAGCAGTACTGACTTGACTTCTCTTTGTGTTACCAATACTACTCAGAGATAAATGGGTATTCCTAAAGTGTCTGGAATGTTCTGTCTGTTAAGGAGGTCAGTAGTCTACTTTGTCACTTTTTTTTTCTTTACCAGTTTCATTTTTGCACAGATGGTACAATGCTATATACACTTTTGAGCATGTCTCAAGTTCCATATTGGAAAAACATAATTTAAAAGGATTTAGGCTAGTGAGAATAACAGAGTAAGAGTCATAATTGTATTTCAATCAGTGAATACAGTTTTGGTGTGAGCTGAGTCTACTTTGCTTTTTAGTAGTCCTTATTACTTCGTAGTAAGGGGACATGTGCGTTTCAGCAGTATGTGTGTTTTATAACTTCTGTGCCTTTCAGGGGGCTCCACCTATAAAATTAGGGAGATCCTGGCATGTCAGGGCTGAAGGTGCATTCATAACACATCTTGTTTTTTTTTAAGTTCAGGGGAACATGTGCAGGTTTGTTATATAGGTAAACTTGTGTCATGCATGTTTGTTGTACAAATTATTTCATCACCCAGGTATTAAGCCTAGCACCCATTAGTTATTTTTCCTGATCCTTCTCTCACCCTTCACCCTCCACTAGGCCCCAGTGTGTGATGTTTCCCGCTGTGTGTCCAAACACATCTTATTTGTATGCTCTTATTGAACCTGGGGCTCAGGGAGGTGAAGGGATTTATTATAGCAGAGCCTTTAATGGGTCCAGCACTTTTTCTAAATTCTACTTTGCTGTAAGTCTGAGAAAAGTCCAGAAGTTTATTGTGCTAGAACAATGTTATTCTTTCTTGCAGAATCATAACCTTCTCGAACCCAGCCTTTTCATTTTCTAATAGCCATTTCCTCCTTTAAGGATGCCAGGAGGAATATATAAGTATATTTAGATAGAGTGTATGCATACATCTCCACATCTTAGAAACACCCCCACTCCCAACCCCATGTACTGTTATTTTCATTTCAGAACTAGAATTAGGCTGTGGAAGCATCTGAACTATTTCCCTCCGTATCATCTTTTCTCTTTTTACAAAATACAATTTTACCAAAACAAACCCAATTATATAGGTGTTACTGGAAAGTTTACTGTACTTTGGATCCAGAAATATTCCTTTTTTTTTTTTTTTTTTTTTTTTGGTGCTTCTCCCCACTGTTTAAAGGAGAAGTCTGCTGGACAAGGAGTTTTGAGTATGTGCATTTAGTGGGTAGACAGTGATAAAAGGAAAAAGAGAAACAAGCACAGGCATGAAATGCAGTAGTATACCCCATTCTGTTTTTCCTTTAAAGCTTTAAGAGGTAGCGTGGAATAGCAGAAACAGTCCTTTCCTAGATTTCTGGAGATCTGGGTTCAGGACGTGGCTTTTGCCATTTACTTACTCAGTGAGTCATGTCACCTCCCTATGTCAATATTTATGTATTCACTCACCACTTACTGAGCTTTGTCTATCATACACTGCAGATACAACAGAGAATAAAACTGTCACAGCCCTGCTTTCTTGGTGCTTATGTTAAGACAATGATAGTGACTGAGAATGAGGTAGTAGCAGTGGAGGCGGCAAGAAATCGTGGGATATAGTACATATTTTGAAGCTAAAGCTGATAGAATTGGTGATGGTTTAGATGTGGAATGTGAGAGAAAGACGTGTCAAGACTGACTGCTGGGGGGTTTTGCGCCTGCAACATGGTGAATACTGGCATTTACTGAGAGAGTGAATGCTGGGGGAGGAGGGCGAAGGTGTGTGTTGATGGTGTGGGAATTCCAGGTTGCTTTTTATATAGATGATGCCTGTTAACTTCTAGGTAGAGATGCTGAAGAAGTAGTTGGAATTTATTTATTTATTTGAGATGGAGTTTTGCTTTTGTTGCCCAGGCTGGAGAGCAGTAGTACAGTCTTGGCTCACTGCAGTCCCCGCCTCCCAGGTTCAAATGATTCTCCTGCCTCAGCCTCCCAAGTAGCTGGGATTACAGGCATGCATCACCACGCCTGGCTAATTTTGTATTTTTAGTAAAGGTGGGGTTTCATCATGTTGGTCAGGCTGGTCTTGAACTCCTGACCTCAAGTGATCCACTCACTTTGGCCTCCCAAGATAGTTGGATATTTGAGATTGGAGTTCTGAGATAGAAATTTGGACAGTGTTAGCATATATGTGGCATTTGAATCATGCAACAGAGTGAGATCACTTCAGTAGACAGAGAAAAAGTGACTATTGAAGCCTGAGTGCTTGGGCCACCGACGTTTGGAGACTGAGAAGTCGGGGAGCTCCCTCTGGCCTCTGAGAATGAGAATGCTAGAACCTGACCTCTTTTCCTCATTTAGGTTGTTTGTAGGGATCATGTGAGATATGTACACATAAACACACATCAAAAATGAGTTAGTGCTTAATTACATGACTAAATATAGGAGTAAGGGAGGTTACATGGAGAAATCACTTTTCACTTGATTTTCTTCTCAAGGTCTGTTTTGTGGGATTGGATGAGGTGTGTGCAAATTTGTTATATGGCAGAGGTTCCCAGTGTGTAGGTGTGTAAGTCTGGGATTCAAGGGAGTGAAGACAGGGAACGTATTTGGGAAATTTTACAGGGTGCCTACCATACAATGTCTGTTTTCAATACTATTATTTCTGTCTTTATTAGTCCAAAAATATATATAGCAGTGGGATCCATGAGCTATTACCTTTAACAGGATTCTCATACTAAAAAAATTTAACACTGATATTTGACATTTGTAAAACTATGTACATTTATAAAAACATGTATACATACTAAATGTGAATTGGATGCAGTTGACATTGTCTGTTCTTGTGAACAGATATCTGCTTGGGTTCCCAGGTTTTAGTAAGCTGTTTGAACTTGCCTCATCTCACTCTGCTCTGCCCCTTCTCTGTCACCATCCTCCCACTGGAGATGAGGCAGGGTTTCCTGAACCGTGGGCTCTGTTCTGGGAAGACCCTATGGCCAGCTCCTAGAGAAGACTTGCAGAAAGATGTGAGATGAGAACAGGAAGATTAAGTGGGATGAAGGGGAAAAAACCAAGAAGACCAAGTCAAATAAAGGCAGAGGATCATTTGGGAGGGAGCTGAGGAAAGGAGCCTCCGCTGTTTCCTAGGTGACCATATTTTCTCCCCCTCTTTGGATTATTTTCTTTGTGCCTACCTGTTTTATCAGAATTGCAAGGATTTTTCCCAGGTGTTTGGGTTGTTGAGTAATAGGTAAATATAACTTTTTCTGGGCATTACCTTCTAGAATACCTGCTTGAAGGTAAAATTGCAAAAATGACTCTTTCTCCCCTACTTTCATGAACACTGTTTTGGTCTGATCTTATTATATTGAAATCTTAGATTTTATCTCATGCTTGTGTTTATCCACTTTTACGGTTGTGTGTGTGTATGTGTGTGCGTGCGCGCGTGTGTGTGTAATGTGGATACATGTGAATGAATGCCTTTTTCTAGAGAATCCAGTATATTAAGTCATCTACCCAGTAAGAAAGGTCTTCTGAGATTGATGCTCTCAGACAAATCTATAGAATTTAAGAAATGAAAGAGAGCATAGGGAACATCGGATGCAGACTTTTCCAAATGTATATTCCTTTAAAAAAGAAGTGCCTTGGTCTGATGATTTTTTAAGAGTTGGAGACTCACTACGTTTATTAACATATGAAAGGATTAAGAGCTCCTGCTGTTAAAAATATTTAACTCTGTTTAACCAGTGTTTCTCCAATTTTCTCACTATGGACCCTCATTTTCCTTGTCTCTCTTTTTAGAAGGATATGTACGTAGAACAGTTACTATCATTGCACGGAAGTACAAGGTTCCAGAAAACATAATTTGGGAATGCTAATTTAATTCTTACCTTTAAATTGAGCTTGATACTTATTTCTGTTGGTTTGTGTTCCCATATGTAGTATGAGCAGGTTGAATGAATTAATCAATTACTAATGTCACTCCTGACTGTGACATTTTCTGGTTCTGATTTGTTAAATCAATATTTAAAAATTATATCTGTTTCTATATTAACGAATCTTGTCTTTTTTGTTTTTACTAGAACCATAGTGCCTAATACAGTGCCTGCCACATAGTAGTGTCTCAGTAAATGTTACTGAACAAATATATACCTGTTAGATTCAAAGCACTGAACTAGCTATGTCTTGAGGCTGCAGAGAAGAATGATCTTGTTTTTGCTCTCAAGGAACTTGTAGTCAAGTCATTAACTTTCCTAAGAGCATGGAATGTGCCCTGGAGAGGTCCCAAATTAGAGCTTGATTGTGATAATCTGTAGGACGGAGATATATTGGACATTATTTCTGACCCTGCATCAGATGTGTGAATTACAGCACAGCTGGGCTATGTTAACATAACTTTCATGACAAGAAGTGTCTTTCAGTAATAGTCACTGCAGCAGCCACATAGTCGTTTTATCCCTGGCAAAGACTTTATGATGCTATCAGCACGAAGAGATAAGAGCTAGTATTATTCCCATTTTTACAGATACAAGAGCTAAGGCTCAGAGATTTAGGGACATGTCTAAGTTGACATACCTCCTGACTGAAAAGCCAGAATTAGGACCCGGGTGTGTGATTCTAAACCTTGTGCACTTATCCACTAGGCTTCCTGTCTTCTCACCAATCCTAGTATCTTTCATTATCTCATTTGTATTAGAAGCTCACCTTGAACAGGCTCAGAGAATTGCACATATCCAGGCTTCATTGTGTCCCTGCTCTGCTCCCTCTGTCCCCATGCCACGAGGGCTGCTTTCTTTACAGCTGATGTGCTAGCTAGGGTGAGTTTTGGAGCAGGTAATAAAAAGTTTACAGATTTTGGGCCAGGTGCAGTGGCTCACGCCTGTGATCCCAGCACTTTGGGAGACTGAGGCGGGCAGATCACCTGAGGTCAGGAGTTCGAGACCAGCATGGCCAACATGGTGAAACACCGTCTCTACTAAAAATAAAAAAATTAACTGGGCGTGGTGGCAGGAGAGTCAGTCGAACCTGGGAGACGGAGGTTGCAGTGAGCTGAGATCGCACCATTGCACTCCAGCCTGGGTGACAAGAGTGAGACTTCGTCTCAAAAAAAAAAAAAAAAAAAAAAAGATTTATAGATTTTCTGCAAAGTTGGATATATTCATGTCCATTCTTACATTACCAGTCTGGGGGCAAGTCCCTCTGTTTTTGTCAGGACTAACTCGGCTGAATGTGATTGAAAATCCACAGTGATAGTGGCTTACGAACAAAAAAGTTCTTTATCTTGCTATTATATAAAAGTTAGAGGAATACTCATTAGGATGGTATTATTTAAAAAATAAACAACAGCAAACCTGGAAAATAAGTGATGAAGATGTGGAGAAATTGGAACCATTATGCATTGCTGGTGGGAATGTAAAATGGTGTAATTGCTGTGGAGAACAGTCTGACAGTTCCCCCAAAATCAAACATAGAATTAACATATGGTCCCCAATTACACTCATAGTTGTATACCCAAAAGATTGGAACACAGGAACTCAGCAGATACTTGTACATCACTGGTTCCTAACAGCAATAGTCATTAGGAACTGTTGTTCCATTCACAATAGCCAAAAGGTGGAAATAATCTGAGTGTGTACCAACCAATGAATAAACAAAGTGTGGTGTATACATACAATGGTATATTCATCTATAAAAAGGAATGAAGTTCTGACATATGCTGCAACACAAATGAACCTTGAAGACACTATGCTAAGTGAAATAAGTCAAACACTAAAGGAAATATTGTATGATTCCATTTAGATGAGGTGTCTAGGGTAGTCAAATTTATAGGAACAGAAAGTACGGTATGGGTAACCATGGGCTCTAGGGGAGGGAGGAATGAAGAGTTATTATTTAATGATACCAACTTCCTGTTTGGGATGATGAAGTAGTTCTAGAAATGGATCGATACTGGTTATATGAATGAATAATGAATAATAACATTGTGAATGTATTTAATGCCACTGAATTGTACACTTAAAAATGGTTAAAATAGTAAATTTCATGTGATGTATTTTTGGGCACACGCACAAAACATTGGAGGAATGTGGCCCACGCTGATGTGGTGACTGTTGACAGAGTTCAGCTCTTTCAGCTCACATGTTGCCATCTTTTGGGTATG
Organism: Rhinopithecus bieti; assembly: GCF_001698545.2. Classification (NCBI taxonomy): domain Eukaryota; kingdom Metazoa; phylum Chordata; class Mammalia; order Primates; family Cercopithecidae; genus Rhinopithecus; species Rhinopithecus bieti. The sequence goes on from NW_016806642.1 coordinate 4,521,075, forward strand.
TTCTTTGTCCTCACCAGCCATGTTGGCAGCATCCGTATTCCAGGCTGCAGACAGGAGAAGGAATTAAGAAAATGGGGTGAAGGCCTTACAGTAGCCTCCAGGACAGAAGCTGCTACACAATACTTTTGCTTATATCTTGTTGGCCAAACTTACTCATGTGGTCGTATCTTGCTGCAAAGGAAGCTGGCAATTGTAGTCACTATCGTGAGCATTCTTGTGCACAGCTAAAAATTACTGTTGAAGGAGGGGAAGGACAATGGCATGCAATCAGCTGTCTCTGCCACCCCTGCGTATTGGGGTCTGATGCCCATTCACTCCCCTCTTCTGACTTTTGGTTAGTAGCTTATCCTTTTCCCTGGCCTTACCTTCATCCTTTAAATCCCTTCTTCCCATTATTTAATTGTTCTCAGGTCTCTTCCATCTTAACATGCCATCACACACACACACACACACACACACACACACACACACACACACACTCTCTCTCTCTCTCTCTCTCTCTCTCTCTCTCTCTCTGTCTCTCTCACAAATCCATGAGTAAAGGCACCACATGCCCAGTGCTCATGTTATATCCTCAGATCCTTGTGCAGGGCATACTACCTAGGAGTTTTTCAACAACTCGTTGTTGAGAGAGCAAGTGGATGAGTGAGGGGTTGAAACATTTCCCTCTAGCTTTTATCCTCGGGTTGACAGAGAGATGCTGCTGCTGTCTGTCTTACAACTATGGCAAAAATGACAGGACTGATGATTTTACTCCCTTTAGTGCTGAGGAGGCTGTTTGGAACCATGAAGTAGTTCTAGAAATGGTTCGTGCTGAGAAGAGCACTAAAGGGAGTAAAATACACATTGGTTCTGGTGTTGTTGCTTACTAGCTACAATGACATTTGGGAGATTAAGTAATCTCTGTGAGCCTCAATTTCCTCATTTAAGGAAGTGAAGTCTCCATTGAACTCACAATGATTAAATTAGAAAACTGTGGTAAAAAATATACCCCGATAATATTATTTTGGCTTCCTATGGTGATTTTTAAGATTAAGGAGTATTATCATCCCTATTTTATTTCTCTAAAATGATATTTTAAAAAATGTAAATGCACTATACAATAGAGTATTATTTGGTCACAAAAAGGAATGAAGCATTGGTGCATGCTACAGCATGGATCCCCTGAGGACATTCTGTAGGTGAAAGAAGCCAGACACACTCATTATATGATTCAATTTCTATGAAATGTCTAGACTAGGCTATTAGACCAGTGGTTGCTAGGGGATGTGATAGGGGAGAATGGAGAGTGACTTGGGGTTTCTTTTTGGGGTGATGAAATGTTCTGGAAGTAGATAGTGATGATGATTGCACGCTTCTATGATTACACTAAAACCCACTGAATTATGCACTTAAACAATAAGTCAAAAAATTTAAATGCCATTATAGGGCAATATAATTATAAGAGAATTCTTTTAAAACTGTGTCTAAGTTTTGGTTCAGAATTTGTCAGTGATTCTTCTGTAACAGAAACCAACATCTGGTTGGTTTTTTAAGTTTTTTCATCTGCTGGCTGACCTGACTTGACATACTGTATTAGAATTTATTTATCATTCCAGGCCTACGCACCTCTCAGCACACTGGGAAATCTCAGGGCATGGTGTTCCATTAGGAAGAAGAGTAAGCATGTGGGCTCCTTTGTGGGTACCACGGTGGAAGGGAATACAAAGTAAGAAGTTAAATAATTCCTCGCAATTCAGTTTGGCATATAAACTACACATTTAATATTATAAAACAGTTTTATAAATTCACCTGGTCTATGGTGTCTGCATGAATTAGGTGAGTACTTCTGGAAGGAGGTGGGGATAGTCAGAGAAGGCATGCTGAAAAAAGAAATGTTTAAGCATTTGCTCCTTACACAGGCATTTATTGAATATCTGTCATGCCGTAGGCATTGTTATTTGGTGCTGTATGTACCCAGATAACAGCTGCAGTCCCTGCCCTCAGGGAGCTCAAAGACAACGAAGACAGATGATTCTACAGACAGTTAGGGATCAGGATGTAAGTGCTACTCCAAAGGTAAGCACAGGACTCTCTGAATGCCTCACTTGGGAAATGGGAGAAGTCAGGGAAACCATGATGGAGGAGATGGTTCCTGAGCTAGGAACTGAAGGATGAGTGGGGACAGCAAAGGCTTGGAGAACAAAGTCGTGCTAGATTACAGGAACTGCAGGTAACTCAGTACGTTTGGAGTTCAGGGTGCAAATGGGGATGAGCCATGAGAGGTTGATTACAAGTAGCCTTGTAAGCCATGTAAGAAATAAAAGAGTTTTAGAGCATGAGGTTTTCAGATTTGAAGTCTAGAAATAAGACTGGCTGCATTGTAGAGACTTGGAATAGAAGCGGATGAGAATGAAGGCAGAAACTTTCAGGAGATTGTAACGATAATTTGGGAGATAAGTGGATAGAGACAACAGAGTTAGAACGATTAGGGCTTGCTCCCCAAGTGAATATGGTGGCAGTTCATAGGACTCCAAGATATCTGTCCACTTCACTGTCTCACTTCATCTCAGTCTGACCCCAGCCTGCCTTCTAAGTCTTGTCTTCTTCTCTTCATGAAATGCTTGTCTTAAGTCTTGTGCTTACTGTCCCCAGAACTGGCTTGGTGATTTGATGTCTGTTACCTTTAATTACAGCTTTCTCTTCTCCTAGAATGGAGCTCATCTGTTCCCTTTACCTTCTTAGATCTCTGACTTACGAATCCTGTGGAATAATTCCATGATACAATGATCTCTTTGTCCTCTGAAGTCATAGCATGTAATATCTCTCAGTCATTGACAAATAATTACATTTTGCCTTGTCACATCTCTTAATTGCTTTGAATTGCTAGTCAATCTTGAGCCACTGCAGCAGGCAGAGAGGTGAATTGGCTCTCTGAGTTCCTACTCCCAGCCCTAATTTCCTGTATAACCCAGGGGGAATGACTTTCTTCCCCTCGTTAGTGTAGTAACACATATTTGTTGCAGAACACTTAGAAAATCTTTAAAAATGTGCAAAATGAAGTAACCCCTAATATCATAAGCACCTTGGAATACTCACAGGTAATTATTCTTGTAATGTCCTCCCCATCCATTTTATCACCGTTTCTTTAGGATTACATGTGTGTGTCTGTGCATCATAGCTAGGATCATCCTATACATGCTGTTTTTCAATTTGATTTTTTCATTACCATATTGTAAGGTTCTTGTGTCAAAACGAAGGAGAATCTTCAAGTCCAAATTGAACGTGGAGCTAAATTGTCCTCAGGGAAAGTTGTACAGATGAGTATCCCATATCTGAAATGCTTGAGACCAGACATTTTTCAGATTTCAGATTTTTTGGATTTTATAGTATTAGCATTATGCTTACCTATTGAGCATCCCAAATATGAAAATTCAAAATCCTCCAATGAGCATTTCCTTCAGTAAATGTTGGTGGTCAAAAAGTCATATTTTGGAGCATTTCAGGCTTCAGATTTTTTTATTTGGGTTGCTCAGCCTTACCAAAAACTGAAGAGTGACTGTCTCTGGGAGCAGGGGAACTTTGGCTTTTCAGTGATATCTTTCTGTAATGTTGAATGTACACATTTATGATGAGCCTAAATGATTTTTATAGTTGTCACCTCTAGTTTATAGATGACAGTAATTTATACTTCTACCTAATCCAGGCTTATATTTACTTTTTTTTTGAGACGGAGTCTCGCTCTGTTGCCCGGGCTGGAGTGCAATGGCCGGATCTCAGCTCACTGCAAGCTCCACCTCCTGGGTTTACGCCATTCTCCTGCCTCAGCCTTCCCAGTAGCTGGGACTATAGGCGCCTGCCACTTCGCCCGGCTAGTTTTTTGTATTCTTTAGTAGAGACGGGGTTTCACCGTGTTTGCCAGGATGGTCTCGATCTCCTGACCTTGTGATCCGCCCGTCTCGGCCTCCCAAAGTGCTGGGATTACAGGCTTGAGCCACCGCGCCCGGCCTATATTTACATTTAAAAAGAAGTATAACATCAACTTTACTGACTAGAGAAAGAATTTTAATTTACTGAAATTTCACCTTTTCAGCATGATTGAAGGTCCTTTTCCCTTTAGTTGTTTCCATTTCCTTTGCTGTCTAATGACTTGGATTTGAGTCCTAGGTAATAAATACATGTGATCTTTCACAAGTCACGTAGTGTTTCTAAGCTTTAGTTTGCTTATGAGTAAAATAAGAGGAATGATACTTCAAATTATTGTGAGGATTGAGATCAAGTATTGAAAGTGCTTTGTAAATTGTAAAAGTGTATGATTATGTTTATTGATTTTTTATTGATTTTATATTAGTCAATGGTCATGAGCAGTTAAGCCAACTTTGCTTTTTTAAAATTCATTTGGAGAAAGACTAAAAAGGCAGAGGTGCCTTCATTAATATTTATTTTGGTGCAATGTGGGATCCATGAGATTTGGGTTTGTGCCACATTTCTGCTGCTAATTATTAGCTATATATACAGCTGAAATGCACTGAACAAGCACAGTTTTGGCCAGGCCCGTAAATGTTCGGGAAACACCTGGCTGGACATACATCAGAGAGCTTGGTGAGCTGAGAAAGCATTCATGCAAGCTCCTGGAGACTGTTTAATTGGATGGCAGTAGAAGGAAACTATTTATGCAAATTTTACTAACTGAAGTTCTCCCACACCCTTGAGACCACATTTCACAGGCTTGTGAGATGAAAATTGGTCGAAATCAGGTTCTAATAATCTCTTTGTCATCTGCAGTCATGCCTGAGAAGGTCTGATACGGTCTTCTGAATCAGTCAAGGGAAGGTAGAATTTCATCCAACATGACTTTGGTGCAATTGCTGTATTCAGCTCCCTGAAAACATAGGTGCCTTAAGTTTATCAGTTATCCAGAACACTGAATTCTGGATAATAGAGGAACAGGGCTGTGTAAACAACTTTACTGAATAATAGATGGCTGCCTGGCCTCCAGCTTCTGACTCTGTATTCCCTTTTATCCAAGGACAAGATGTTACAAAAATAATCCAGAGTGACTCCCAAGGGCAGCCCCATGAACTCGCTGGTCCCTCCGACTGTGCTAGCAGAGGAGGATGAATCACCAGCAGCAGAATGTTGACTCCCCCAGTGCTATTAGTGGATGTCCCAGCCAGACGCGACAACCAGGAAGACAAGCTTTGGGAAAGTTTTTTCTGACTCATTAACATCATGATTTACACAAGAAAACCTCTAGCTTCTCATTTTATTTTATTTTTTTAAAGAAGTTTCCTTTTTGTGTGTGTGTATAGCAAGGTGGGGCGAAGCTATGGATCCCTCAAATGAATATTCAAATTAGCTCTTACCAGTAGCAGTATTTGAACTGTTTGCTCAGTTAAATTTTATTGTCCTTTCTTAATGTATAGTGCCTATATAGCCATCAAAAAGTAGCTGATTCATTAAGAATCTTTAAAAAGGATATTATTTTTACACAGTTGAATTTCAGATGTCCTGTGCCCATGCCTTTCCTATCATCTCCTATGTGTGAAAGGCCCCACCCCACGTAGCACACCTTCACATACTGGGGACTTTCCTCTTTCTGAGGAATTCACATGAATCTGGGGATTTGGGTTCTCCTTAGGTAGTGTCCCCTCGGAGGAAAATCCAGACTCCTTAGGGGGGCATTTGTAACCTGGGCCCAGTTTTCCTCCTTACCTCATCTTTTTCGGTTCTGCACAAACCTGTTTAGTTTTCAGTCAAGTGCCTTACCCTCCGGCTTTCCTCCTCCTTCTTCATTTTTTTTTTTTTTTTTGAGGTGGAGTCTTGCTCTGTTGCCCAGGCTGGAGTGCAGTGGCACAGCTCACTGCAACCTCCACCTCCCGGTTCAAGCGATTCTCCTGCCTCAGACTCCCAAGTAGCTGGGACTACAGGTGCGCACCACCACACCTGGCTAATTTTTGTATTTTTAGTAGGGACAGGATTTCACCATGTTGGCCAGGCTGGTCTCAAAGTCCTGACGTCAAGTGATCCACCCACCTCGGCCTCCCAAAGTGCTGAGATTGCTTGCATGAGCCATCGTGCCCAACCCCACTTTCCTTCTTTTGCTAGTTCTTCAACTTTCCCTTATTTGGGATGTTCCCCTCACTCAGCTCCTGTTTTCATCCTGCTTGTATCCCACCTTCTTCGTAGTGATAGTAGTAGTATTGCATGCCTGCTGTGAGCCAGTTTTCCTACTGTGTTTATGTGTATATTTTTCCAAGAGTTTAAAATAAGCCTGTAAAATAATTATGATTCTCCTTATTTGCAAATGAGAAAACAGTCAAGAAAGTTAAAAATTATTCAAAGCCAGCTACTAAGTGGCAGGGCTGAGGTTTTCCTGAGCCTGAACAGTCAACCCTACCATGTTGGTTTTCCCTGCTGTCCTCTGGATCCGATCAAACTCACTGCACCAGCCCCACTCTCACACCTTCTCCAGAAGTGCTCTTTTCCCTTGGTCGGGTGTGTCCTGTGTTTGGCAATCAGTCAGGTATTATTACCTTGCTACGTGCTTGGGTTGCTAATTCTTCTTTGGTGATATATCTTTTCTTCTTACCGAGCTGTGCTTCACAGGCTTTACACAATGCGTTTTTGTTGATTTTACTTAATTAATGATGTCCTGGAACAAGTGAGTTATTTCTCCTAGTTATATTTAGCCCAATTAGTCATTTACGTCCTACCATAATATTTGCCTTCACCAATTGCTAAGTAGTCTTGCAGTCCTCCAGTCTTCTTTTTCTACACTTTTATTCCCGGGAAGGAAAGACAAAAGAAGCTCCATGGGTGGAGTCTGTAGTGTATCCCATCCCCCGCAAAGAAACCAACAGAAAAATTAAGTGGAATGAAAGACCAGGCATTGCCACTAAATAGTTTGGTACTTTGAAATGGATGCCAGTTTGGCTAAATTCAAGTGTTGTCTGTTAGACAAGGGCTGTTTGTAAAAGAATTGTGAATGTAGACATGCTCTGAACTGTGCTTCAAGGATGCAAAAAAATGTCGTTGAGACTGCCTTCCTATGTGCAGAGTGGAAAAAGGAGCATTTATCTTGAGAAAGAATAACTGCATCTGATCACCCTTTTCAATTCATTGATAGAGAAATATAATTAAAGATTCCTAACCTATTTCAGGATACCCATCTACCGTCTATATCTCCAGGACTTAGATAGCTTCCCCATTGCCGAGTAGTTCCCACTGATAGGCATACACTGAACTCTTCATTCATGATAACCATTGTTTCCATGAAATACATTGAAAATTTTGCACAGTTGCAAGGTACAGAGAATGGATTTTGAATTCTTTAGGTTGTACGAAGCATCCCTAGATGTGATCATGAAGTTAGACACCTGGGACTGTGGGAATAAGTCATGCATAAGAAGAGTGGTTTGGCAGAATTTTAAAAATAGACCTTCCATGCTTTGTGGGTATAGTTTCTGCATATTCTTGATCTTTGTGGTACCATTATATGGCTGTGGGAGGTAATCAGCTGAAGAGCTTTCTGGAAGGAGAAGCTTACTGTGGAGTGAAGACTGTGAATATGCATTGTGCGGGTCTCAGTCCGGCTGTTTGTATTGAAACATCAGAAGCTACACATTGTGGGAAAAGAGAAGGAATCTTCTGGTAACCAAAGAAGTTTGAGGTGAAATATGTCTCACTGTTTCATATTCAGCTGGGGAATGTCTCACTGTTTTATATTCACTTTCTTATATTTGCTGAAATAAAAACAAATATAAGGTAAATTTGATTAGCAGTAACCTTGTTGGGTCCTTTAAAACAGTGTTTTTCAAACTGTAGTCTGTTAATCTTTACTGGGCTGTGAAATCTGTTGTGGGTCTTGTTTAGCATTTAAAAATATATTAAATGTAAGAAAATATAGAATAGAAGGTAGAGGGAATGGCACATAGTAAGGGTCAATATCTTTTTGTGAAACTTATATGTCATATATACACATATATACTATAAAATATATTTTTTACTGTGGATCATGGTCAAAAAAGACTGAAAGCTATTTTAAGCATGGCTGTCAGCATAGGTTCCTAGGATATCAGACAGTGATGTGTAACCCTAACTGGATTCTTGGCTGAATGCTAGGGGAAACTGGGGCAGACTGAGGAGGAGTGAGAGGTGGCACAGTGGCTCCGGAGGCGCCGTGGTGACCTGCCAATCCTGCTGTGCCCTGATGCTGCTGCCACCTTGGTGAAGACTAAGTGCATTACTCATTATATGTATAGGGTTCGCTGAGAGCTCTGCCAGCAGTTTAAGATTGGAGTCTTTGTTGGCAGGGCAGTTTCAAAGCTGAACATAACAAGTGGTTACAGTTTTTTGGTTGAGGGGGCCAAGTGTAGGGGGCCCATGTAGAGAAGGATTTTCTTGAGATCTCCTCTGTTTTTTTTTTTTTTTTTTGATACGTAGTCTTGCTCTGACGCCTAGGTTGGAGTGCAGTGGCATGATCTCCGCTCTCTGCAACCTCCATCTCCTGGGTTCAAGCGATTTGCCTGCCTCAGCCTCCTGAGTAGCTGGGATTACAGGCACCCACCACCACGCCTGGCTAACTTTTTTATTTTTATTTTTTAGTAGAGACCGGGTTTCACCATATTGGCCAAGCTGGTTTCAAACTCCTGACCTCAAGTGATCTGCCCGCCTTGGTGTCCCAAAGTGCTGGGATTACAGGCGTGAGCCACTGTGCCCGGCCTCATTTTGTTTTCTCTCCTAACTCATATTTTGAGGCAATAGCTGAGTACCTTTGGTGCATAGACTGGAATGGACATTTGCCATCTGGGGGGTTGTCTAGCATCTGAACCTTCACTCTTTGTTTCTAGAGTGGTCTCCCATTGTTGCTATGGAAGCTGAAGGAGGTGCATACACATAACTGAGGGCAAACTAGGTTCAACCTCTTCGATTCTTCTTTCTCAGGACTTTGAATCTGGAGGGAGTGGTGCAAACATAGAGGTGGCTTGAGATCATTCCTGGAAGCAGCAGAGTTGGGAGTTCAGTCCTGGTGGAGGCTGTGCAAGCAGTGGTGTCCTTATCAGGCTGTTCCTCTGTCCTTCTGTCTTTCCCTTAAACTCGCTTTACCCTTAGGTAAGCAGAGCTGGTTTCTGTTGATTATACCCAAGAACACTGAGGGGATACAGGAGCCATGTTAGATTGCTGTCTGCCCTAAGTGAACTTAGTATGTGACAGGTGAGAGGAAGTAGATGAATGCTTGGTAGACACAAATAGTAAGATTTAGCAAGGGGTGGAAGGATTCAGGGTTGTTTCCTGTGTATTCTTTTAATTATGGGTACCTTCAAGCTTTGTCAGATGGCTTATCAGCAAGAGATTCTATGTCTTTACATTGTGACATTTTGGAAATACATGTTAATAAAAAATGAGCTGTGTTAGGTACAGCACAAAATGGTTTCAAACCTTTATAAGTTAGGGTTTCTTTTACTTCTGTTTCTTTTTTCAGTTTTAAGCGTTTTAAAAGCCCTGTGTATACTCACAGAAAACTGTTTTCCTAGTGGGTGTGAGCATTTTATTTTAGCATTAAGAGATTTAGGGAAATCTTGAATCATCACAACAACCCTGTAAAGTAGATACCTCTGTTATTCCGAGGAAACAAACTCAACAGAGGTTAAGAAACTGGCCTGAGGTCTCAGACCGTGGGTGTTGGAGCTGGGCTCTGGACCCAGGTTAGGGTGACTCCAAGAGCAGGCTTTTCACTGCTTCTATAAGGAACTATGGAGGGCATCTAATACTTTTTCATTATGCAGGATTTGAGCTCAGAGAGGTTAGGAGACTTGCTCAAGACCAGGCAGGTCCTAGTGGATCTGGGCTGGAACATGGGCCTCTTTCTGATTGGTAGGAAGAAGCTTGCACACAAGCTCTGTCCCTATTGCAGCCTCCCCTCCTTTCCTTGCTGTCTGCCTTTTGCCTGCATGATTCTTCCTGGTCTGCATACTCTTTCCTGTGCAATTGTCCTTGTGATTTTCCTTCTTCCTGGCTTTTTTTTTTTTTTTTTTTTAAGAATAGCTGTGCCTTTCCTCTCTCTTTTTCAGTCTTCTCCATTTCTGAAAACTGAGAGCAGATTCCTCTCTCCTTGATCCCCTCTCAGCCCAAAGCATGGCCCTTGTGCCCTCTCTTTTTGACTCCCATGGTTCTTAATGTCCTCACAGCCTCTTCCCTGGGGTTCCTGTGTATATGTTAGTCTTCCCAGCTGTCAGTAGATTGTAAGACTTTTGGCATGCTCAGATACATATGTGTTACTTCTTTGGATTCCCCTAAGTCCCACACCTTGCCCAGGGCAGAGTGGTAAACAGAAAGGGGAGTGAGGCTAGAGCTGAGAAATGTGTTTGAGACCTATCTCACCTCTCACTGGCCAGTTGACCGTGGGAACGCCTTAGCCAAGTCTTCTCATCTGAAGGGGCTGTGAAACTCGAATGTGGTTATAGATGTGAAAGCCCTTTTTAAGCCATAAAGCGCTATATAAATGCAAGGTTTTATTGCGATGGCACAAGTGCTTCAGAAGTATTTTTGGGATAAATGATTAAAAAGCACATATTGTGGCTGGGCAAGGTGGCTCATGCCTGTAATCTTAACAATTTGGAAGGCTGAGATGGGAGGATTGCTTGAGTCCAGGAGGGTGAGACCACCTTGGGCACCATAGTGGGAACTCTTTTCCAAAAACAACAACAGCAAAAATTGCTGGATGTGGTGGTGTGCGCCTGTTATCCCAGCTTCTTGGAAGGCTGAGGCAGGAGGTTCACTTGAACCCATGAGGTCAAGGCTGCAGTGAACCATGATTGTGCCACTGTATTCCAGCCTGGGTGACAGAGCGAGACTCCGTCCCCCCAGCCCTCCCCAAAAAAGCACATACTATGAAGACAAGCCATTCTCCCCGCCACCCCATGTTTTGAGTGTCCATTTGTGCCACCAAACCTTTGACCCTGGGGTAAGGATATGAATGGCTTCACTAAATCTTATATTCATTGCTCTTTAATAACATTTTGGATGTATTAGTGGTAATTAGTTTAAAAGAAGAAAAAGTTTTTTTTTTAAAAAGGAAAAGTAACAAAGTCTCTTGGTACAATGTGGCTTTTAGGAAGACACTTACTGACTTTAAGCAAAGTACTGCATTTTATCAGAAACTGTCTCTCACTGAATGCAGGCTCGTTGGGAGCAGTGCGAAGCACCGAACCATTGAGCTGGCATTGATTATTTAATCATCCCTAGTTTATTGTAAATGAAGCAGCACTTACGGTTCTGGGGTATTCCTGGAATTGCTGCTATAGTTAGAAGTGAGTTATTCTGCGTGGCAGGAGTGGCATATAGAAAAGCCATAATTCTGACTTTCTGACAGGAAAAATAGCAGATTTCGTATTTATATGATGTCGTCCTTTTGGCTGGAATCCATCAGCTTTACAGTCTCTTGTGATGCTTTCATCAGAACTGTTATTCCACATCTCAGCATGGCAGTGGGGTTCCAGTAGCAATAGATACAAGTCATTTTCCATGGCTCTATGGGTGTGAAGCCACTGGCAGTTTCCCTGGCTTGTTGTGTAGGTTTGGCTGTTAGAAGGCTCCCTGTCCACGTGCTGCTAGGACTTTCCTCTCACACTGTGGCAGTGGTGCCAGGGCAGAGCATTAGTAGTGGGCAGGAACACAGGGAAGGCTGGGGCACTGCAGTGATTTTTTAAATGACAGTTCTTTCACTCTACAGAAGGAAGAACGTTGGAGTAAGATCAGTCTCCTGGGTGGTTGTTAGACTATGAAAAGTACTAAAAAGCCAGAGAAGACAGTGGTGTTGGTGATAGGAACAGTTCAGAGCAGTTTTTCCCGGCTGTGGAAAGAACAGGGTCCTTGGAATCAGGAGTCACGTGTTTGACTCCTGGCACTCTCGCTGATTAGCCTAAAACCTCTTATGCTTTTTATGAGAATTAAGTGCAAGTGCCTAACTCCAGGCACAAGATATTGAAATGCTTAGTAGATACTGTTTTTTTTTTTTCTCCTTGACTGGGACTGTATATTTCATCAAGCTGTAATCAAGTTAACAAATTATTGTCAAAATATGAGTGCTTACTGCATACTAAACTTTGTTAGGCACTTTATATGCATTAACTGACTTAACTCTTAATAGCCCAGTGAGATAAATGCTATTTTTATCTCCCCACTTACACCAAGAACATTGAGGGTTAGGAATATTAACTAACTTGCCTAAGATTGCAACAGCTAGTCCGTGGAGATGCCAGAATTCAAACCCAGTTCGCAGTGACTCCAGCCCGTGCTCTTTACTGCTTTGCTGTGTCATCTGAGCTTTATGAAATGGGGCTTTGATTTGTAACTAGGCTTTTGCTCAGAATCCCTATTTAGACTTTGCTCTTCGAAGCAGATTCATAGCCCGCTTCAGTCCTCTGCCATAAAGACGATTTTATATTGCATCAATACGTTTTTGGACACTTACACATCTGTAGCCTCTTGCAAAGAGGGCATTATAGGTACTTGATGAGGAATTTTGGAAAGTTTTCTTTGTTTGTTTTTAAAAAGAGACAACATCTTGCCATATTGCCCAGGCTGGACTCAAACTCCTGGGGCTTAAGCAATCCTCCTGCCTCAACTTCTCATTTAAAAGATCTTTTTAATCCTTGCACCAATCCTCTAGGCAGGATTTTTCCTCTTAGGTTAATGGGTAGGGAAACTGCCTCAGATGACAATGACTTGCTCATGGTCACACTTGCTAGTATAGAGTCAGTGGGAACCTACACACCTTGGATTACTGTGCTTTTTTCATTGCCTAATGTTGCTTACTTTGTATGTCATCTTTCATTTACAGCTGTTGCTGAACATACTTCTTGATCACCTAATTTGTGCTGAGGATAAAGCACTAAACAAAAGACCAAAAAAAAAACAAAAAAAAAAAAAAAAAAAATGCTGGTCCTCCTATAGTTTTCATTGTTGTAATAGGTTTCCTCACCGAAGTTGACTGATGCCTGCTGTAATAGTTTATTAAGACTTAACACTTTCAGTCTTAAAATTTCCTAAGATATTAAGAAGCTGATTTCAGGGCATTTTAAATTACATATTTTCTTTCAGTTTTCTGAGTTCATACCTTAATTCATCAGCATTTTATTTGCATTTTCTACTTCAGAAATCAAAAGGTTTGATTCCTTTAAGGCAAACACAAAGTAATTCGTTGTAGGTGTGATGATTTCTTTAGTGAAAATGATGAGATATCCATAGTATTTTAATTCTTGTCATTGAGTTTCACTGTCAACCAATCTGTTTTGACTGTAAAATCTGGCAGTGGCCCTTGGCCAAAGCGGTCTCATTCTGATGAACATACTTATGAACATTAAAATAGTCTGTTTTTTTTTTTTTTTTTGAGACGGAGTCTTGCTCTGCCACCCAGGCTGGAGTGCAGTGGCCGGATCTCAGCTCACTGCAAACTCCGCCTCCCGGGTTTACGCCATTCTCCTGCCTCAGCCTCCCGAGTAGCTGGGACTACAGGCGCCCGCCTCGTCGCCCGGCTAGTTTTTTGTATTTTAAGTAGAGACAGGGTTTCACCGTATTAGCCAGGATGGTCTCGATCTCCTGACCTCGTGATCCGCCCGTCTCGGCCTCCCAAAGTGCTGGGATTACAGGCTTGAGCCACCGCGCCCGGCCAAAATAGTCTGTTTTTCTTTGTCCACTATCCAAAATGTATGTTCTTCCCTTGCAGAGATACCAGTCTTTAAAAAGATGCCCTTGAAAATTTAAGAGTTCCAGTGTTTTCAGACAGATTTTTGGAATTTTGCATCTTGGAAAAGCTTGTGACATTTTATCTATTGCAGTGAGGCTTTGTTCCAACTCACAGAATTGTGTTTTGTTTCTTTTATTTTTTCCCTCGTTGAGAAAGTATCAGATATACTTGTCTTTTTCATAAGACTGTGGTAAACTAAAGCAATTTGAGTAACCCACAACATTTCCTTGATTTTTTTTTTTCATGTAAAGCAGCACCTACAAAATTGAGCTACAAAAGTAATCCTTTGTAATGAAAAGAAAGGTATTTTCTTTCAAATCCTTGACAATTTTATAAATAAATTAGGGTGGAAGAATTCACTGCTATCATTAAAAACCTTCAGATTACTCATCCTGGTCCTTCCTGTTCTTAAAGCTTCTTTATAATTTGAGTTGGGAATTGAACCCAGTGAATCATGTTCTTTTAAAGGGTATTTTGTGATTGCTCCTGGTGAATATTTCTAGCATTCATGATTTTCCTTTGGTATATTGCAGCAAGAAACTTGAATTTATTTCTTGGAATTATCCAAAGTGTTTATTAATATAAACTGATCTTGCTCCTTTTCTGCCTGCTCTAAAAATAATCAGCTAGATCACGTTGTCTGGTTTATTTTAGAAGAAATATTATTTGGATGAAGCCATTACACAAATGCTGTAGCGCAAAAAAAAAAAAAAAAACCACTTGTCATCCTGAATGAGGACAGTTGTCATTTCATATAAAGTGGATCAGCAGCCTTAGGTTTAAAGTGCTTAGAACAGTGCCTGCCATGTCTTCTAAGTGCTATGTGGGTGTTTTCTATTTTTATCACCAGAATGGCAGTTTCCTGAGAGTAGCGATTTTGTCGTTATTGAATTGACATTCAAAAGCATCATAGTTAATGCATATTGTCTAGAAATTCTGTTGCTACTCTTGTTTTCTCAAATAGTTTAATCTCTAGGCTAAGCAGCACAAATGTATACCATTTTACTGTCCTGTTCAGTAATACTGGAGGTCAGTTTGAAGATTAGGTATAATGTGATTGCAATGTAGTATTACTTACAGAAGAGACAGAATGATTGGAAAACCAAACTCTTCTTGATTACTGGTTTTTGTAGAATTCTAGTTCTAGAACAATCTTAGTGGTTTTAGTTGGATCCTTGAATCTTACGTGAGACTAAGAGAAGTTCATGACTCCTAAGCTGAAGTAACACATGGTCTGATGGTGCATATTAAAAAGCTTTGTAAGTTCTGGCCGGGTGCAGTGGCTCACGCCTGCAATCCCAGCACTTTGGGAGGCTGAGGCAGGCAGATCGCGAGGTCAAGAGATCGAAACCATCCTGGCCAATGTGGTGAAACCCCGTCTCTACTAAAAATACACAAATTAGCTGGGCGTGGTGGTGCATGCCTGTAGTCCCAGCTAGTCGGGAGTCTGAGGCATGAGAATTGCTTGAACCTGGGAGGCAGAGGTTGCAGTGAGCCGAGATCATGCCACTGCACTCCAGCCTGGTGACAGAGTGAGACTCCGTCTCCAAAAAAAAAACCCACAAACAAACAACAACAAAACACCTTTGTAAGTTCTAAAAAGGTTTATGTGGTAGGCTTTCTGAGTGGAGCCTGAGCCTGGTGGAACTTACAGGTCTCTTCCTGTCCTCAAAGGCTCTGAGTTGTGACCCTTTCCTGGTTTGAGGCATGCTTTTCAGTACTCCCCTCTGGTCAGTTTTCGCTGATCCTCGGCAGGTGGTAATGGTGTGCTGTGGGGAAACCTGGGGTAGACAGGCTCCAGACATGCAGTTAGCAAACACTGCCTATGGACTGGCTAGTGCTGTTGGGTGCCCAAGTGTAAAAAGGAGTATTGTGAGGTTTTCCTGTTCGAGCAACTGGAGAGACCAGTGTAGCTCCTTTCTGCTACAGGACCTTTCCCCTACACATGCTGATCCTTTTGCTGAGACTGCTATCTCCCTGTTGGCTTCATGCCCCACCTCCCTGGACATCCATTGCATCTTAGCTCAATGTCCCTTCCCTCCTGAGCCCCAGACCAGATGACATTCCCTCTATTTTATGTTCTCTACTTTTCCTTCATAGCATTTTAGCTCTTTGTAATGACCTCTTTCTGTACATCTTAGTTTGATTCCATTCTTCCTATTGACTGTAAGCTCCACGTCAGCAGGGACCGTATTGCTCTTGTCCTTTGAATTAGCTTAGTTTCTGCAGAGCTGTTTGAAAATACTTGTTGAAAGAGTAAATGTCTTAAGTGTAGCATCTGAAGTCCTGCTTCTGAGCAGAAGCAAGTCATTAGCATGTAGCTAGTTTCTAATTGCTGTTTTGAGGCAGGGCAGGGTGTTTATTCACGTGATTAAAACAATTGATTATGTTAATTTTTAAAAAACGTTCGTATAATGATTTTAATCTTGTTAAAATTGGCCATACCAAAATAGCCAAATCAAAGTCATCACAATCAAATTCATACTTGTCTCCCCTGCCAGGCTTTCCGTCATTACTTTTACTTAAGTCTTACCCACTGCAGAAGGCCTTCCCCAGCCAGCCCTTGCCAGTGTTAGTGACCAGAGCTAACAGCATCCTGACGCACTCACACTATTGATTTTAGGTTGCTTTTGTGTTTCCATTTGTGCTGTCTCCAACCTTCTATTGTAAGGCCGTGTGGGGATGCTGGCCTGGTGGCCTCAGAGGTAACCTATCTCCCTCTCCCCCTTTGCTGCTGCCCTGCAATGCCTGGGACTACGCTCTTCCAAAAACTGGTTTCTGATAAAATGTGTTGAGCGGCCAGGCAGAAAACTGAGGTGATAATAATCACTGTTAATTTGAGAACAAATTTTGAAGCACCGAGGTTGGTGCCTTATTATTTGCAAAAATAATTTGATTCTACTGTTAAAGAATTTGTGAGAAGCAGCAAGGAAAGCTGTTGAAATAATACAAAGCTCTGTGTGTGTGTAGACAAGGTTGGGGGAGGGTAATTCTAGAAGGAATGAGAAATTAAAGTGTGCATTTTTGGATGCCCTAAACTATTGTTCACAGAATCAAGAGAGGGGTTGTTGATGGAAAAAGCACAAAATCTTCATTTACATTGGACAGGACACTCCATCTCAGGAACCAGAAATCCCTGGCTTCCTTTCTCGATGAGGTGAAGTTATTATCCTCTTTGACGTTTGCACCCTAAGATGTCTCTCTGTCCTCTTGATGTCCTGGGTCATTTTTTTTGTTTTGTTTTTTTCCTTCTTCCTCCCAAATGCTTTTTCTTGCCTGCTTATGGTTTGGGCTGCTTCCTTAATGAAAATGCCCTCTTATTTTCAGATGCAATTACCTCTGCCACTGATTTATTAATTTTTGTCTTTAGCTCTTCTCTGAAGAAGCTTTAGAAAGTAGAGAAGAAAATCCAGTCTGCTTCTTGGGGAACACTGGACAGCTGAATAAATGCAGGTATGTAGATTTGCATATTTTTAAAAAAGGAAAATATCTGGCTTTAAAAAAATTGATGAAACCATGTTCTTGAAGCTGTAGGGCTATTGGTGCTATTGCCTTTAATTTTTAAAAATTGATGTATTTATTCATTCCCAATGTTGAGTATGCTGGTTAAAAAAAATCCCAACTACGAAAGTATAGGAGGTACAGAGTAAAAGTTAAACTTCCCTTATAATCTCTCCTAGATGTTCACCACTGTTAACAATTTATTGTATGTTCTTCCAGATTTTTATATGCATGTGCATAATCATATTATACATGTTGTGAATATACATGATCATACTATCCATATTATGCTTTTTTCACTATGCAGACTGTCCTGTGCATCTTTCTGTGTTGATTCACATACAGCTTTATGTTATCCTTTTTGACAGCCACATAGTAGTCCTGCCTGTTTTGTTTAGTGAGTCCTCTCCTACTGGACATTGTCAGTTGGATTTTTTCCTATTTCAAACAATGTCACATCTTGTAAGTATATAATTACATGCGTTTGCCTGTTTATTTCCTTAGAGTTAAAGGGTTCAACACTGTCTTTGGATTCTTCCCCTGTCACGTCTATAAAGAATCTCAAGGACAAAGATTTATCTTGCATTATGAAGCAGGCTTTTAGCTACTCTGTTTTCCATCACAGTTTTTCAATGTGGGATGGGGTTAGGGGTTTAGTGCCAGGTTTTCAAGTGGTCTTGCTTGTTGATCTGAATTTCAAGGTAAATTACGAACTTACTCTTTCAGGCTGGTTTCCAGAAGATTCTGGTCTTCAGATTTATTTGGAAATTAAACAGTTAAAATTGAAAACCTCTCAGTTTGTAGTGTTGAGGCATATCTGGTTAATGCCCCTCTTTTCAGAATCTCTCCTCACCCGGGGATCTAATAGACCAAGCAAATGAATTTGGTGAAGAGAACTGTGACTGCTGTCTGCCCTGTATGACTTTTCTTGTTTGGGGGAGCCTCCTTGGGTCATTCTGCAAGCACCCACTATGTGTAAGCCTCTGTGTTTCTTATGGATGTAGAGACAGATGAGTCAGTTCTTATCTCAAGGAACTCACAGCATGTGCAAGTTAGAGAAAGACAGATAGGCATATGAGTAAGATACTCAAATTTACTGTGGTTAGTGCAGTGGGATAAGTTTAGGAGCAAGAAGCGAGGGCCTTAGGGAACGGGATGGAGGTTCAGAGAAGGCTTCCTGCAGGAGGCGATATCTGAGCTGAATTCTAAAGAAAGTTTAAGTGTGCCATGCAAGGGATAAGGTAGAAAGATATTCCTGTAGAGGAATCAGTGCAAGTGAAGGCAGGAGGGTGAGAAGCAGCATTGGGTAGGGGAGGATACGGTAACAGTGACAGCCTTGTGGGTTTCAAGCATGAAGCAAGAAGCTCAGAGTGATAGAAGATAAGGTGAGGAAGGCTGGCTGGCCAGATGATGGCGGCGGGGCTCTGTTTCAGAGTCTCAGAATTACTCTGTAGATTAATGGGAAGCCCTTGGAGGATCTGATATGTGTTATGGAGACATTAGGGGTTTAAGTGAAGGTTGGCTTGGCAGACAGGTTGTGTTAAGTGAAGGTTGGCTTGGCAGGAAGAAAGTAGTAGGAGTGTGGGGTCAGCGAATTAGTTTGTAGCCCATTGGTACTGGACAAGAAGAAGAAAGAATGTGTAGGACTTTCCCTTGTTTCTTTCCTCCTTTCTGGCCTTGCCCAAGGCTAAGTTGCCGAGGTTGGTTGTTGGCCCTAGTTGCCCTCCCTTTGGAGGGTGCTTCTGTGAATTACTTACTTGCAAGCTTCTCACCAGGGTTTTCTAACTGTTCCAAGCAAGGCTTCCTCCTGCCCTGCTGCTGTGTCAAGGTCCTCCTGCTCCTCCTGGGGTGATAGGAACTGGGCTCCATTCATTAATTGTTATGGCCCTTCCATGTGACTTACGAACATGAATTGGTCATCATTTTTGTGCACTGTCTCAGGTGGGGATGTGAAGAGAGATGATATGGTTCATGCCCCCACCATGCTTGCTGTTTAGCGGGAGATGAACATGAAATCAAAACGCTGATTCTTGCCATAAGTATGTTCAAAGCTTGCGTGATTCCAGTAGAAATAGCAGCAGAATTGGTAATTAATAATCAGTCCTTTAACATCATTGGTTCCAGAAGGGGCTACATTTTTCAATTACAACCTGGGTGCAAACGGAGAAAATAAATTCAGGCCATGTCTAAAATTATTCTGATTTTTGAAAATATGGTTTGACCATATTTTCAAAAATACATAATTAATGAATTACAATTCATTAATTAGTATGCATAATTATTTTCCATGGTTTCATCTCTTGTAAGATCTGACATGTTTGGTTTCCAGGAAGGGAAGGGGCAGGGGAGAGGTACGTATCCAACACCAAATGTTTCTGCTTTTTTACCTTCAGAACACTCCCTTTTGCCATAAGAACTTTTAGTGCATAGAGTGACCACATAGTCTTGTTTTCCTTCCACAACAGTATCTAAATATAAAAGAGGACTGCAATGCCATGGCTTTCTGTGCTAAAATGAGGAGCTCCAAGAAGACTGAGGTGAACCTGGAGGCCCCTGAGCCAGGGGTGGAAGTGATCTTCTATATGTCGGACAGGGAGCCCCTCCGGCTGGGCAGTGGAGAGTACACAGCAGAGGAACTGTGCATCAGGGCTGCACAGGCATGCCGTGAGTACTGGCAGCTGCCCAGGGCTGGGGGTTTCACCAATACACCGGTTCAGAAGAAGATCTGGGGGTCTCTGCCCCTTGGAGCTCTGCTGAGCAGAAAGAGTTGTGGACTCTGGAGTCAGAGGTTCCTCCCTACTTCCGCCACTGCCACTTGTACGTGACCTTAGGCCAGTGATTCTAATTCTGAGGGTTTCACTTTTCACTTTCTTCATCTAAGGAGTGGCTTCTTTCTGCTTTGTCACTAATGAACTGTAAGATACCAGGGTATGACGGTTGACTTCTGTGTATCCAGGCTCAATTCTCATTTCCCCACATCTGTACAATTAGAATAATATCAGCACTAGATGAGGTGCTACGTAAAGCACCTGGGACTAAGTAAGTCCCTGCTCAGCAAGTAGCATCTCTCAATAGCTGAATAATTATTCAAAACTTCTCCTAAAAAGTTTGACCCCTCCTTCTGCTGCCATGACCTGCCCTCCTGTGCATGGTGCTGAGTTGAAGTGAGAAGCTGAGTGTTACTTTACGGCTTAGTCAAGTTGCCAATTTGCGAAAAGGACAATGAGGCTCTCAACAACACAAGCTGTTTTTTCTCCTTTCAGCTGAGAGTTGTCTTAAAGTTAGCCTGTTGCCCTCAGAAGGTGGGAAACCAAAGTCCCTTTCATCCTTTGAACTTAAGGACATTGGCAGTTTTTGCTTGCCTAATTTTAAGTGACAAGTTAAATCGTAGAAATTAAAAGTTAAATCACAGATCTAATCCACTTGGATTGTGGTGATGGTTGTACAGCTCAGTAAATACACTGGAATCTGTTGAATTGTACACTTAAAACTGAAGAATTTTATAATATGTAAATTATATCTCAAAGCTGTTTTGAAAAGTTTCGATCAACTCATTTAATGATGATGAAGTAGCCAGTTGTGATGCCATACAGCCTGATCCCTGCTTTACTTCTCCCACCTTTCACCCTCAGAACAACTCGGAGGGGATAGGATGGTTATTTTAATAATTGCTTATCTTGTTAGTAATACAGTTTGTTTAGAAAACCTACCTTCTTTCTGATATTTGTTTTTCTGCCAAAAATGCTTCACACACCAGAGTTTCAGTAAAAGGGGAGAGAGGCTCATGGTATAGGGAAGAGCGTAGTAGGCTCTTACTAACTAAACCTGACACAGGATAAAATGGGCTGAGGTATAGATTATTAGTGGGAAAAATCCAGTAATATTGCAAAGTTATTTTGACTAGGCAGCAGCGTGTACAAATAATCATCTTTAGACAGCAGCTTTAAATGTATTTGTAATTATCAGAACACCTAGATGTAAATCAGTGGTTCTAAAGTATTTTTTTAAGACTTTGTTTCTTTTATTTTCTCCCTTTCTCCTTGAGATTTGGTTTATAGTGTTTATTCTCTTCACCAAGCTTTTTGCCATCAGCATAGCAGATATAAACCTCACTCAGTTTGTAAGCAAGGGTCATTTTTGCGGTCATTGGCTGCCGTTAATGAGGGACCAAGGAGCTGCTGGGAAAGAGATGAGAGGAGAGAGCCCGTGAGCCTGAGGATAGACACAGTTGCTGGGCCTCCTATAATTCTGGGCTCAGGATCAGCCAGTTTGGGGTGTTGGTTTCTAGCCTACCTTATAGAAAGTGAGTGGTGTCTCTTCTGTAACTGGCTCAACAGAATATTGCAGAAGCTCATTTCAGAAATACGTACTGAATGCCACAGGTTCTTGTAGCTCTCACTGTTACCATAGAAAGTGATGTTTGAGGGCAGTATTGTTTTCTTTCCTGTTTTTCACCTCTGTGGGGTAAAGTTTTGTTCTTTTAGTTCTTATTGCTTCACCTCCTCAGTAGCTGTGTCTTGGTTTGATTCTCAGCTCTGCACTTTACTAGATGAGTAACCTTGAATCAGAGTAAATCTCAGGAGACCACAGATTCTTCATCTGCAAAGTGGTCAAAACAGTATTTACCTCATTAGATATCAGGAGGATTAAAGGGTAATACTTTTTGTTTAAATTTAAAATTTTAATATTTTTTAGAGATGGGGTCTTGCTTTGTCCCCTAGACTGGAGTGCAGTGGTTCCATCATAGCTCACTATAGCTGTGACCTCGTGGGCTCAAAAGGTCCTCTGGTCTTAGCCTCCTAAGCAACTACGACTACAGGCATGTGCCACCGTGCCTGACTCATTTTTATTATTTATGGAGACGAGGTCTTGGTATGTTGCCCAGGTTGGTGTTGAACTCTTGACCTCAAGTGATCCTCCTGCTTTAGTCTCCCAAAGTATTGGGATTACAGGTGTGAGCCACCAGACTCAGCCAAAAAAAGAATTTATTTATTTGCTTGTTTGTTTGTTTGTTTGAGACAGAGTCTTTCTCTGTCACCCAGGAGTGCAGTGGCACGATCTTGGCTCACTGCTACCTCCACCTCCCAGGTTCAAGCGATTCTCCTGCCTCAGCCTCCCGAGTGGCTGGGATTACAAGTCCACACCACCACGCCCGGCTACGGGGTTTAACCATGTTGGCCAGGCTATTCTCGAACTCCTGACTTCAAGTGATCTGCCCTCCTGGGCCTCCCACAGTGCTGAGATTGTAGGCGTGAACCACTGTGCCCGGCCAAGATAATAAATTTAGAGTCTGTTAACCTGATGCCTGACACTTAGCCCTCAGTAAATGTTAGTATTGTTTTACTACTCAGCACTTTTATATAAAGAGATATGTCTTTGATCTTTCTGTTTATGGGTAGTAATACTGTTAGAATCAGACCTGTGTTAGAATTACAGACAGTTTCATGAATAAAATAAGTTACACTTCAGATATGTAAGTGTTGGTGCACATTCAAATGTGGATATGTATAAAGACAGGCTGAGTTTCCAACCCAGTCCACAAAAGCCACTTTATGAATGAAAACCTATAGCATATTTGAATTATATGTCCCAATAATACTGAATCCAAAAGCTGTTTGCCCATGTTCCCAAGGAAAACTTCCCTTTAAAGTTTATCTCCATGTTCTTGGTTTATAAGAAAGACTAACTTCTGAAGGGTAACTGTTCACATTTCTTGAGAAGCATGGATTGAGGTGTTCAGGAGAGCGCTAGATAGCTGCCAAGGTGTCTGTAGCTTCTTAACTCAGTGTCTGCGTTGGAGAGAGTCCAGGCCTGGGTGGACTGGGCCAGGGAGGGGCCCTGTCAGTGTCAGTCTCACTGCAGATGTCCGATTTGGGAAACAAATGTCTGTTACCTCATATTCTCCCAGGTTTTTTGTCATTTAAGTTTACCTCATCTTAGTTTGAGGCCTGGCTGCTTATGAAAAAATACCAGTAATAGCTGATTGTTGGCAGTCATTTTCCCTCCCAAACTGCCTATGTTACAGGTTCATAAAATTTTAATCATGGGCGTAGAAGTGAGTGACTTCATAATCTCCCTGGTCTTTCCCATCATTATCGTGTTGACGGAGGCAACTGGTGGAGTGGAGAGGCAGGGGAGCACTGTTGGGCCAGCTTTGTGAAGCCATATATCTTCTTGCTAGTTGGCTACTAAATAAAAAATATTTGTGATAATCATACAGAGTACTTAAGTATATTTATTATTAATGGTAATAGATTTTAATCACTGACAAAAATCACTTTGGTTATTATTTATTCTAATATGCGTTTTGCATACTACTGCCAGGAATTTGTTTGCATGTTTGATATATAATCGCAGTGTGTTAGAATTGTTTAAATGCTTTCTGTAGGAAACAGATGGAAGATTTCCCCAACTCCCAGAGTGTTTCTGATTAGCAAAGTGCACATCAGGCAGGATCTGTGAACCTCTCAGATAGGGGGTTTTTAAAAGCTGGATTTGATAAGACTCTGCCACGGATACCTGTAATGAAAAATGTCATCAGAGTTTTATTTTTAAATGATCTAAATTTGGTTTGCCAGGAGCTACAGGGCATATTTCTGGGGAGTCATAGTTCTTGATGATTATGATCAAAACAGCCTGACTGAACCTGGTTGGAAATCTGTTTGCCCTAAGAGGATACGAGTGACCCAGATTCTTTGTGAATTCCTTATCTTTGAGAGAGTTCCTTATCTTTGCATATATTGGGTTTAGAAACAGATGGCCAAATGTATCTGCCTTAATATTCTGATGTGGTTTTTTACTTTTCCTCAGGTATCTCCCCTCTTTGTCACAACCTCTTTGCCCTGTATGATGAGAACACCAAGCTCTGGTATGCTCCAAATCGCACCATCACCGTTGATGACAAGATGTCCCTCCGACTCCACTACCGGATGAGGTATGGGAAGTACTGACCTGGTACCTGCCTGGCTCCCTCTGCACTGAGGGACAGTGGTCAGCCTGGGGCCCTGAGTCACTTACCAAGAAGTATTGTAGTCATTTTTGTAATTTGTAACTTTCGTATTTGCTTGATATGAGAAAGGACTTCTTCAGTATTTGGAATACAATTCAAGATGAGTTTGATCACCTTCCTCTGCCACATTTTAGAAAAGAAATCTTGATAATGCAGAGGATGTTTTGAATGGAATTAGTGTCCTGCAGCAGAGATTTTCAAATGGGTAATCATAGTTATGAATTTAATTTAGTGGATTCACAGTTATGAATTCAATTTAATTTATTGAATTTAAGAAAAAGAAACAGGAGAGAATAGATAATATCAGCATATATACATAATATATTTTTTAACCTTTTGAGATATGTTTTATATATATATACACATATATATGTATGTATGTGTGTATTATATATAAAGGTCATGATATAAAATATTTTTCTTACTAAAAGTTGAAACTAAAAAGCTTGAGAAACATTGCCTGAAGGGTTAACTAGAAATTCTAGGTTGGCCTTGCTCTCTGGGAGTGGATATTTTGACTATTCCTAGAGGATTTTTGACTGTGGAGCTGTAATTTTTCTTCTGATGGGCACCTGCCTTTTTCCCCATATTTCAGACTTTGTGAGATGTCACAGTATATCCCAAGGTGACACAGTCAGTACTTCAATAGCTGCAGTCTCCTGAGTTTGTAAACAAATTTGTTCAGTAACTAGAATGGAAAATATGTTAGTTAGATACTTGCTGAGCAGAAGTTAACATGTGTGTTTAGCAGTGGAGATTATAAATAGGGTGGATCCTTTTTGAAACGCAGGTTAACTTACATAAGTATTAAATCAGTAGATTAGCTCAGATGCTAACAGAATGCAGGGATTTGCTAGAAAAACCCTCTGAAATCTCAGAGGCTCTTCACAGTATCATAGCTGTTATTTTTGGGAGAATTTGGCAGAGTTGTCACCATTACAAAATGACTGGGATGTTTTTTTCAGTGGACACTGAACCACATCTAACTTTCTTTAATAATTATCCTAGAGCCGACTTTTTCCTGTTTTTTTCTATACTTAACCAAAGTCTCATCTGGAGAGGAAAGCTGTGTGCCATGGAGATTTCAGGTCCCAGCTGAGCCTTCTGGCTATTGGCTTTGTTTTTCCACATGTAATCTTGCTTTTTGTGGCCTGAGGATTGACTGTGTGATCAGCATGAAATGGGTTGTTGCAGTTTGAAGTCTGCAGGGGATATGTCACTGGGCTCTAATTCTCTCCCTCTAGGTTTCTGTACTCAGCTCAGAGTCTAGAATGGTAACTTTTAGGACTTGGAAAAGACCTAAGTTACCTAATTCAACTCTCATTTTTTTTTTCAGTGGAAAAACTAATACCCAGAAAAGGGAAGAGAGTTAACCCAAAAATGTACATCTAATGAATTGTCTTACTAGCTTTACAATTCTCTGTGAGGCATTAGTCTTGGTTGTCTGAATGTCTGGCTATTGAAGTCTGTCTTTACTGTTCCCTCTTTCTATTAGCTGCCTGGAAGTGCAGAGTTGCTTCACTTTTAGCACCTTGACTCTGTACCCGACATTGTGCTTCAACAGGATATTGCTTTGTTACCACAGGCTCTTTGAACTTGAAAAAAAAAATACCATCCTAAGCTAAAACATTTGCCTGATGACAAACTACAAAAATTTTGAAACCTCATAATCTCACCACTAAAGGAGGTATAAATGAAAATAAATGTTGGTGATTATTTCAGTGGAATACCAGCTCTAGTTTGGGAAATATTCTTTTATTTCAATTATCATTTTCTGTTTTAGATAATGCTTGTGACAGTTGTTGTTTTATAATATATTTTAGCATAAGACAACATTCTGTATTCCTTTTCAAAAGTATTTTCTTACTTTTTTAAACAATTGAATTTCACTGTCCATCAAAAAATTTTGTAGAAGTCTAAAGAGAATTCTTTGTGTATAATATCTGCATATAAACTTAAAATATGCAGTTATCTGTACATAATTTTCTCAAAAACTTGCAATGCATATCTCTGATTGATGTCTGTTTGTCTTCCTGCTTTGTTCCTCCACGTCATTCTGAAAAATAATATAGGCAGGTATCATTCTATATTTATTAACGTCGTTTAAATTTTTTTTTCCATTGGCATGCTATAGTATCTGAAATTTTTGTGTACCAGGTTTGATGAACACTTTGATAATTAATTTTAAAAAGGTGTGTGGAATGTCTGTCTTCATTGTGTCTTTAAGCTTGGCCTTATGGGTGATAAGGAGGGTACTGATTCTTGTAGTCACAGATTTAAAGTTTTGTTAATATTTTTGACATCTTATTAAGGAGAAAGCTGTCGGCCTTATTTTAGACTCCCTGATCTTCTGTTTACCTTTAGCCTTTGTTCTAGTGGAAAAGCTACACATTATGTTTGGTCTCGGCCTGGTGCTGTCTGAGTATCTGACCTAAAGGGTTCCAAGCCAAAGATGGTCCCACAGGGCTCTCAGCAGCCTGGAAGAATATCCTTGTTCAGACCAGATTGAAGATTGTGTTCTGCCCAGAGGGAGTTTGTTGGGCCCTCATCTCTACCAGGTCCAAGGACTGTTTCTCACAGAGACTCAGTAGGATGTGGAAGAAGAAGGCCGTGGCTCGGTCAGCTCAGGGAACATCTGCCTTTTTCCCCTCCTGCCACCTCCCCTGGCAGTGGAGGGCGACCTGTCTGTCTCCTTGGCACCTCGCCAGAGACTCTTCTCTCTTGGACAATACCCTCTATCCTCGGGATCCTTTTCTTTCCTTCTCTCGGGAAACTTTGCATATTGTGTCTCCTTCTCATTCTCTTATCACTGCCTTCCTCCACCATCAAACAGCATTTACCCCTCCTGTTGGCCATTCTGTCAGAACCCCTCTTTGAACCTTTGTAGCTGGTTCACTCCTTCCTTCCTGCTTGTCCCAGGGAGAGGATCGTGGCTAAGTTCTCCTGGGCATGTGCTCTGTTCTACCCTTGAAGAGCAGTGCCAGGCCTGGGTACAGCATGAATGGCAGCCTCGCTGCCAGCTGATAGCCTTAAGCTTTTCACTGTCACCAGCATGTGGTCCCCCTCACACATGCGGAGGGTAAGGGAAGAGTCCAGCAGCTTCAGAGGCCTGATGTGGCTTATGCTGCCCATGGCTCTGTAGATGTGTGATTCTTTCTGTGTGTGACAGAGACACCAAAGCCCACAGTCAAATTCTCAGTCACTTTCATAAGTTACAGGGAAGATGGGCTGTTTAGAATCATTGAAGATTATAAAAATGTTGGTTTTTACCTTTAAAGTAAGTTCTTTGTTTAATCCTTTCCATGTTAATTGCCACTCCCCGAGTTTATTCATCTTTTGTTTAAAGCATGTGTTCAGGTACCAGGCACTGGGATTCAGTGGTGAGCAGGACAGCTGCAGCCTCTGTTTCCGCACAGCTCATGCCATTGCTTGAATAATGCCATAGGCATCTGCTTCTCTCTGCCGCTTCTATCTTCCATGGGGCTTCCCTGCCGGGACAGCATGCCTCATATGTGCTTGGCTTTCGTTCTCTGCTCTGCCTGCTTTGCATAGTCCAGGTTCTATAGCCTGGCATTTAATTATTCTGTTCCAGCTTCCCTTCCTTGGTACTTTTTCCCCTCCTGCCACCTCCCCTGGCAGTGGAGGGCGACCTGTCTGTCTCCTTGGCACCTCGCCGGAGACTCATATGTCCAAGGACAACTTATTCTTTAAGCACAGTGCCTAGACAACTTATTCTTTAAGCACACTTGTTAGGGGCCCATAAAATGCCTAATTTCACTTAAAATCAGAAAACATAGTTGAGAAATATAACTTGTAATATTTCTTATGGAGGAAGGGAAAAGTGTTTAGGGCCTATGAAAGTCACAGTGTAGACCTGCTTATGACACGTGCCCCATTGTGGGTTGCTGGATAGTTGCTACTGGACCTGGCCGATTGCTCCCAGAGACAGGAACTCACGGAGTGCGAGAAACATGCCTGAGAGCCCTCTGCATCCCAGTCCCTAACTCGGGGCCTGGCTTGTTTTAGGCTCTGCAAACATAGCACAGTGACAGATGTTGAAGTGTAGCAGCAGCTTTTTGCAGGGAAAGAGGGAGTTGTATTTATTGCTTCTCTGTGACATGGTTCTTTTCTCATTAGTTCATGTGGAAGTCAAGGGAAAGAGACCTAGGTACCAGCTGAGCCTATAGCCTAGAGATGGCCTGGGCTGGCTTGGCTCAGTCACTTCCCTTAGTCACTTCCACACATTCCAGAACTCATTTTGTTTTTCTTACAGGTGACAGAGGAAGTTATATATGGAGGGTAGGGTTAGAGGCACCAACCCCCTGTGCAATTGACAATCCATATATAACTTTGACCCTCCAAAACATAGCTACTAATAATAGCCCACTGTTGACTGGAAGCCTTACCAATAACATAAACAGTTAACATACAAATAGACTAGTAACCTGTATATATTTTATGTATTCATAATGTACCTTTTTCTGAAATTTTAAAAAATATTTCTATGCCACACAGTTCATCAGTTAGTTTTTTTCAAACTGTTGCAAATCTCCAAAAAAATTTTCAACATATTTATTGAAAAAAAAAATCTGTGTATGAGTGGACTTCTGTGGTTCAAACCCATGTTGTTCAACGGTCAACTGTAGTAGCTAAGAGAACAGGCTTTTGTAGTTTTAGGTCACCTAGCCTCTTGGACTCTCAGTTTTCCTCATCTGTAAAATGAATGAAACCTACCTTGTAGAGTTGCTGTGAGGATTAAATAACATAATATATATATGTAAAGTGCTTGTTAACTCGTTTCATGATGCTTGTGGTGATGTTTGGGCAGCTCTCTTTTAAAACCCTATTCATCATGTAAAACACACCATCAGTTTAATAGCAGCAATCTGGGAAGTAGGAAACACTGCCATGTAAGCTGTATATCTTGATTGCGTGATGAAACTAAATTGCAGGAATGTTAAAATGTCAATAGAATCAGTCTTGGATTCGAGGTAGAATGGGCTTAGCAGTGCGGCTGATGGTAAGCATGCAGGGAGTTGTGGCCAGCACGGAGTTCCAGTCAGCAGGTGTTTCCCTATTCTGGAAGCATAGTGAGAAGTCAGAGGAGCTGTCTTTGTGATCTTCGGGAAGTCACTTTAGCTCCCCGAGTCATAGAAGAGGTGCTGATGGGACACTTCTCACACAGTGCTAGTAAGAAGGAAAGACATGGTAAGGGCTGCAAGGGGCAGGGTTGTCTGCCTGCTTCTCAGGGCACTTCAGCCTCCGGCACTGACCACTGTTGGTGAACCAGGACGCCCTGCCCACATCTGGGTTCCCTTTGCCACAATTGGCATTCATTTTCCTGCCTTCCAGGTTCTATTTCACCAATTGGCATGGAACCAACGACAATGAGCAGTCAGTGTGGCGTCATTCTCCAAAGAAGCAGAAAAATGGCTATGAGAAAAAAAAGGTTCCAGATGCAACCCCTCTCCTTGATGCCAGCTCACTGGAGTATCTCTTTGCTCAGGTAGGAAGTTTGAGCCCAGGAGAAGCTGGAGTTTGTGGGGTGGGAGAGGCATTGTAGAGCTCGACTCCCTGGTGCAGCTGAACTTGGTGGTGCTAGGGTGCTTTATGGCCTGTTCTGGGTAAGTTCTTGCCACACCTGAAGTTGCCCCAAGTGAGGAGACAAAAGGCAGCATTTCAGCATTCCAAGAGGCTGGTTATCCAGCTTGTGGGCTTTCGGGCCTCCCTTCTTTCTTATTCCTTTCTTGTTCCCCCCCTCCTACCATTTTATTTTTTATTCCTATTAATAGCCTTGTGTGCAGAGGTCAGAGGGAAGCTCTACTTGAAAGAAGATGTAATTCAACAGGGCTGAAGAAGGCACTTCTCAGCAGCCGTAGTAATGTTTGGGGAGGAAGGAGATGGCCACTCTGTCACTGGTGGTAGGGTAGAAAGATTACACGCTAGAAAAAAAACAGAAGAGAAGTTAGAATCACCTGAAATTACATTTACTCTGAGATTACTAAGATTTTTGGTAGTATGCTTCCTGATTTTAACACGCAAAATTAGATACTGTGTAGATTTTGAAAATATTTTATGGTTTATTTTGTTTTATAAACTGCTTTTTTATTCATCTGATTTTTTTTATTGTTTGTCCTTCAAATGTCAATTAAAATATTGATCTTTGTTGTTTTAATGACTTTGTAACAATTCATTTATTCAGCAAATATTGACTGGATGTCTGTGTACTGTTTGCCTCAGACATTTGTACCTGCTAAGGTGCTAGAGATGTTGGAGTGAACAAGACAGACATGGCCTCTGCATGCATCAGATGTACATCAAGTTAGAAAACAAGCAAATAAAATGATACATAGATAATACATAAGAAATTATGGAAAGTACTGTGAAAGCAGAAGCTTGTGATAGAGAATATGGAGAAGGGGGGTTGAATGGGAAGACCTAATTTAAATCATATGATCAGAGAAAGTCTCTCTAAGGAGGTAACATTTATAATGAATCCTGAAGAATAAAAAGGAATCTGCAATTCTAAGAGAGGGGCGAGGGATTATTTCTTCCATTTAGGGTGTCTCAGCAGCAGCACTACTGACCTTTTGGGCCGGATGATTCTTTGCTGTGATGGCCTGCCCTGTGCATTGTAGGATATTTACCAGCACCCCTGCCCTCCACCCAGTAGATACCAGTAGCACTCTCTCCTTAGCGGTGATGACCAAAAGTGTCTTCAATATTGCCCAGTCTCCCATCAGCCTCAGCTGAAAAGATCTGATGTAGAGGGAACAGAATGGGGGAAGGAACTGAGGGCCAGTAGAGCTGCGAGGAGAGGCCATGTGACTGCAGACCAGAGAAGGGTAATGGGGAACGAGGCTGGAGAAGCAGGTGGGGGCAGATCGCATACACAGAGCCTTGTAGGAGCTGGCAAGGGGTTATACTTTAATCCTGAGTGTGGTGGGAAGCCATTTGGAAGACTTCATTTTATGTAAGTTTCAAGTCAATGATGATTCTTGTTATATGTGGAAAGTAGATTGTGCTGGGTCTAAGAGTACACTTCGAACATACAAGCTGAGAGTCTGCAGCAATGATCCTGAGAGAGAAAATGCTGGTTTGGCCTAGTGTAGCAACAGTGGCAGTGGAGAAAAATGAGTAGATCTGCCGTTCATCTTGAAGACAGAATTGGTAGGATTTGCTGTTGAGTTGGATGTGGAAGCTGAGAGAATTTGTGGAATCAAAGATGATGACTAGGTTTCTGTTTTGGGTGATGTCAGATGGATAATGGAGTCATTCCCCACACAGAGAAGGTCTTGGGGGAAGAGGGTGGGGAAAGGGCAGAAATCAGGAGTCCTTTTTCAGAGATGCCTGTGAAACATACAAGTGGAGATTTCAAGTAGGAAATTGAGTAATGAGGCTGGAGTCCAGAGGAAAAGCTGTCATTTATTTAACTTAGTCACCCGTTCCTGAACATTTTCTGTTTTTCTCATTTTCCCTATTATGCTATTACTTTATAGTCTGTTGTGAACAACTGCATGCGTAGGTGTTCCTGTACATGTTCTTTTTATTAATTCCTCAGAGTATACCATTATGTGTGAGATCACACACGTATCAGTGTATCTGTGTCAGAGTTACGTCCCACTGTAGGGCTTTAGTTACTAACTATGCATTATCTCCATTCCGTCTATGCCTTAGAACTGCCATAGAGACAACAGAGAAAGGGGACAGTGCACAGCTCCAGGCACATACTGTGTGGGAAAAAAAGAAAACTGGCCATTTTCAGATTGGTCTTTTTGGATTCAGCTTCCCAGTTTTGTGTATCCATAGCTGAGATTTATTCTTTACCTTTCCCGGGAACTGAGGTGTAAAGGAAGAGTGTGGCATACTTCAAGAATAAGCATGGCATTAGATCTGACCTTTTGGAGGCTCAGGAATAAGTGACTTGTAGCTTTACAGCGAATGTTTACAAAAAACCACAGCCCAAGAAGACAGTTTCAGGTTTTGCTTTGCTCTTCACACATTACTGGCATAGATCATTGTTCCTCAGAAGTTTTTGGAATGTCAGTGACCTTTCCTCACTTGAGAGAAACAAGATATCCCATGGTGAAAAGAAGAGAAACTGGAGCAGTGGGAGCCCTCCATCCAAAAACCATTAATCTGAAGTTCTTCAGGGAAAGAGAGTATCTCATGTATGCAGGAACATTTCTCCCAGGCTTTGTGCCTGCCTTGCTGCAAGCTGGAGAAAGGCTGAAGAGTTCATACTTTAGCGTTCTATGTACTTTAAGTCAGTTTTTGAAGACTGAGTGTGGCTGTAGTACGGCATTGAACAGAGGTCCTGGTCAGTTTTAGATTTATTCCCAGCCTACCACTTGCCAAGCCCTGAGCTCCCAGGGTACTCCGTTCTTCTACTCGACTTGGGGTTTTGTAACTACCTGACATTAGGTATTCCTATTCATTTATTCTTTTCTTTATTCTTAGAGTAGAATCTCCAGGAGATCAGGAACGTGGTTTAGTTTATTGCTGTATCCCCAGCACCTAGAATAACATCTAGCCCATAATTAGTTCTCAGTAATTACCAAATGAAGGAGTGACTGAATAGGGCTGTTTACCATTTTGTGCCTTAGATTCCTCATCTGTTGGAGGTGATGATGTTAACATCCACCTCGTAAGATGTTATGAGGACTTAACAAGGGAACCAAGCACTGTCTGGCAGCACTGAGGCTGGGTTTAATCAGTGGGAGCTGGCACTGGAATTACCGTTTTCACTCTATACAAAGCTGGGCTGGGCACTGCTGGTTAGCCTCGTTTTATTTTTTGTGTTTAAAGTTCACGTTAGTTCTTAGAATGCTGTGCACCTCCATCAGTGAGGGAGTATGTTTTGGTGATACATTTCACTATGGGAAACTCAAACGGCAGATGTGGGAAAATGTACACATGGTGATGATGCACTGTGGAATGTTCCCCTTTCTTTAGAACTACAACAGAATGGAGGGGAGAGCCCGGTCAACCCTGTACACCCAGCTCCTAGACAAGGCCATCTCAGCACGTTTGTGGAATTAATGCATGATCAGACCTCAGCCCAGTGTCACCTTCCCTTGCTCTGGCGCAGTCCAGGCCTAGTATGCAGTGTTTGTCAGCATCACCTCTATGGTGAAGGGACTTCATATGTCTGTACTGTTCCCCAGCATCTGGCATAGTGCTCAGTCAATGTTTGTTAAATGAATGAGCGTGGGAGGACATCTCCTGAGCCCCTTCATGCCCAACTCTGTTGAAAAGAGCTCTGATGCTAGAGAAACTGTCAGTCTGATTCGTCTCGTTTCTGTGCTGCATTTTTAGGCAGCACCTCCCTGTGTGGGGAGCCTTCCTCTCAAGATCAATAACAGGTGGGCTCTCGTGGTTTCTCCCCTTTGCTCCTAGGGACAGTATGATTTGGTGAAATGCCTGGCTCCCATTCGAGACCCCAAGACCGAGCAGGATGGGCATGATATTGAAAACGAGTGTCTGGGGATGGCTGTCCTGGCCATCTCACACTATGCCATGATGAAGAAGATGCAGTTGCCAGAACTGCCCAAGGACATCAGGTAAAGCTTCTCGCTGGCCGAAGTGTTGATTGTGAGGATGGTGGTGTTTTTACATGTTCTTACACATTTCAGCTTAATTACTGCCAGGGTTTGGCTGACCCTTGCTCTCTGTGAAACACAGATCTTATTTAGAATGTTGACTACATACACGTAGAATAATTATAATTGTGTCTTGATTTTGGATGTTGGCTGCTAATCTCAGAAATTTGTGCTTGGGTGAAATTTCTGGGCTGAGGATGCCAATAAAATTAGTGACCCCCAGGCCTTCTCCATCCCCTCCTTGCCCATGGTGGATACTGCCTTATATCACTGCATTTTTTCCTTTTGTTTTGGACCCATCTTAAAAATTCTTCTCAATACGGTTCTATAAGCAGCTACTACCATCCCCATCCTGAACTCAATGCGTTATAGATGTTCACTACAGAGCTGTTAATTCTAATGTGAGAATTGATCAACTACTATTAAATTTCTCAAGGAAACTGCATTTACTTAAAAATATAATTTGAGATCAAGTCTCTGTGAAGGAATATTTAAGTTCTGTCCATCTGTGACATCAGTTAGCTTTTTTTTCACCAGTGGGCTATTAAGATTGTCATAAATGAAGACAGTCTCATTTTGAAGAAGGGATTTCATAGCTGCATTGTTTGTGATAGGCAGCGTGCGTCTTCTCATAAGGTCGCTGCTTGTTTCTCCTTGGCTTGACCAGAGAGTCTAGAGCAGATCACAGCCCGCTCCTCAGTGATGCAGGGATTGAGTCAATACGTGCTCAACTGCTGCTTTCTCTTTTTCTGTGGCCTTCACTTTGGGCACTTTGTCTTTGTTTTTTCATAAGTTGAATTGAAAAATGACAGTTCTTCTCTAATTCTCTTTATTATATTACATTAATCTAAAAGAAAAATTACAACATTTGTTGAGGATAAATCCCAAACTTCACAATTTTCCACTGTTCTGAAGCCACTCCATGCAGCAGGGATGACCTGGGGCCAGGTGCTGTCTCAGTCCTGGAAGTAACAAGCAGACCAGTCTCCATATTTGTATGGCCCCCAGTGGACTTGTTCTTTGTTTCATGGGCACTCAACATTCTTCTCAACATTGACTCCTGTTCTAGCAGTATATCAGCTTTCTTAGATTCTGTTTGTTGTGGATGCTCGCCCACTAGCACCTGGATAGGTAACTAATCTTTCAGCTTACCTGTTGATCTTTTAAATAGTTTATCTGATTCATAGTCACATGGCAAACACTAAGTCTTTTGTATTAATTGGCCTTAGTTTGTCTGTGTCTGTGTCTGTGTGTGTGTCTGTCTGTCTGTCTGTCTCTCTCTCTGTCTCTCTGTCTCTCTCTCTTTTTTTTTTTTTTTTTTTTTTTGGAGACGGAGTTTTGCTC
Organism: Rhinopithecus bieti; assembly: GCF_001698545.2. Lineage (NCBI taxonomy): Eukaryota > Metazoa > Chordata > Mammalia > Primates > Cercopithecidae > Rhinopithecus > Rhinopithecus bieti. The sequence goes on from NW_016806642.1 coordinate 4,556,260, forward strand.
TTGTTGCTCAGGCTGAAGTGCAATGGTGTGATCTTGGCTCACTACAACCTCCGCCTCCCAGGTTCAAGTGATTCTCCTGCCTCAGCCTCCTGAGTAGCTGGGATTACAGGAGTGTGCCACCATACCCAGCTACTTTTGTATTTTTAGTAGAGACAGGGTTTCTTCATGTTGGTCAGGCTGGTCTCTCACTCCCGACCTCAAGTGATCTGCCCGTCTCAGCCTCCCAAAGTGCTGGGATTACAGGCATGAGCCACCGTGCCCAGCCTGTCTTTCTCATTTTTAAAATAAAAAATGTGATTTGTTTAGAAAAGTTATAAACCAGACATGCAAATAGAACATACAAAGCATCTCTCATCACACGAAGAGATAAGTGCTTCTAACACCTTGCAGACCGTTTTCTAACCGATGCTCAATCCTAATACCAGTGTGGAGATGTGAGTACTAATGTGCACAAGAATGGTGAAGCTAGCAAGCAAAAATGTAGATGCCCTGCCTTGGTGACCCAGAAAATTGGGCAATACCTGTAGCAATTCTCATTTCAGTGAAATCTGTGGAGCATGTGCTTTTCTTTTCTTTCCCAGTTTCTATTCACCTCCATCTCCTTACGGTGGTCATCTTCAGTGCTTTCTTACTCCATCTAACGTCCTCTGGGAGTAGATCTCCCTTTCCCATTTGGCAACATGTGGATTCATGGACTTAGATTTGTTTCTCAACTATTTTCTCCTAACCTATACATGAAAAAGAGATGTACTTTTCTACTCTCTTTTAGCTACAAGCGATATATTCCAGAAACATTGAATAAGTCCATCAGACAGAGGAACCTTCTCACCAGGATGCGGATAAATAATGTTTTCAAGGATTTCCTAAAGGAATTTAACAACAAGACCATTTGTGACAGCAGCGTGTCCACGCATGACCTGAAGGTGAAATACTTGGCTACCTTGGAAACTTTGACAAAACATTATGGCGCTGAAATATTTGAGACTTCCATGTTACTGATTTCATCAGAAAATGAGATGAATTGGTTTCATTCAAATGACAGTGGAAACGTTCTGTACTATGAAGTGATGGTGACTGGGAATCTTGGAATCCAGTGGAGGCATAAACCAAATGTAAGTGGCTGTTGGCAGTCGATCAAAGAGAACATTCCCATGTCACATAGCGTATGCTGTTTATCCTGCTGGAGTCATCTGTCTGCATGTCCATCACTCCCATAGGCTGAGTTTATTTAGGAGACCACGTATCATTCATCTTTTATTTCATCCCTTAGCACAAGGTCTAAATAAGTATTTATTGAGTTATGTAGGGAAATATAACAACATGTATAATATGTAGTAGTATAATAACAGCAGATAGTTCCTGAGTGTTTACCATGTACCAAGTTCTTTTCTAAGCATTTTACAGGTATTAACTCATTTATTTCTAAAAATAAAAAAACCTTTGAGGGAAGTATTGCTATTATCTCCATTTTACAGATGAATACAAAGAGGCACAGAGAAATTAAATTTGCCTGAGGTTATGACTAATAAGCATTTGTGCCAAGAATTGAAGTTAGGCCTCTGGCTCCATGAAATTGACTAATTGATTTTGCTTTATGGAAGCTTCTTTATGAAGCTTCTTCTTGGATGAAGAAATAGAGCAGAGTGGCTTAAGAGCATGGGTTTTAGAGCCATGTAGACGTGGTTTGGATCCTAGCTTCATGACTTATATGGCCTTAGGAGAGTTATTTCACCTTTATCAGCAGCTAGAAATTATTCATCTGTTAAATGGAGGTACTGTCTAACTTATAAGGTTGTGAAGAAACTAAATGACATTTAGCACAAAGCCTGGCAATTAATAATAAATGTTGAATAAATTATTATAGCTGTTACAATTATTATTACTGTAACTAATAATATTAAAGTAAATGTGGGTGGGTGCAGTGGCTCACACCTGTAACCCCAGCACTTTGGGAGGCTGAGGCAGGCAGATCACTTGAGCCCAAGAGTTCGAGCCCAGCCTGGGCAACATGGCCTAACCTTATCTTTACAAAATATACAAAAATTAGCAGGATGTGGTGGCACATGCCTGTGGTCCTAGCTACTTGGGGGGCTGAGTTGGAAGGATCGCCTGAGCCTGGGAGGTCAAGGCTACAGTGAGCCATGACCGTGCCACTGCACTCCAGCCTGGGTGACAGCAAGATACTGTCTCAAAAAACTAAATAAATAAAATATGAGACTCATTTCCTCCTCCTGTTTTATTCTCATGCTAAAACAATAATGCCTGATACTTACTGAGGGCTTTCTATATAGTAGGTATTGTACTATGTTAGTTAGCACTTGTCTAATCTCAGAGAACCCTGTGAAGATGTAAGCTCTCTATTTCATGAATAGGGAAAACGAGGCCCAAAGAAATGAGGTAACTAGTTAAATAATTGGCAGAGTTAAGTAATTAACCTAGATCTCTGGTCTCCAGGGCTCATGCAACACAAAATATTTTCCCTTGCACAGATATATATTATTCAGTGTGTAGATTATTTCAAGCATGAGATGCGTATCTTCTCTTGAAAATCCCGACTCGAGTACTGTTCTAAAGTCAAGACGATTGGTGATAGAAGGAGAAAGCTCATGTTCAGCCCAGTAGTAATTGGGAAGAGTATGTTATCTGTCTGTGTCAAAGCATGTATAGTAGTCTGGAAGTGAGGAGACCTGAATGTAGATGCATGTCTAGTGAGCAGTGATTTCCCTTTCTGAGTTTCCGTGCACATTGTGTGTTATATAGTTTAGACAGTGTGCTCATTAAGGTGTCTTCCAGATGTGAAAGCCCAGGATTCCCTGATATAACCCAGTTCTTTGGTCCTGAGCCTGCAGGTGCCAACTCCCCCAGTCCTTCTGCAAGTCCAGACCAGCTGGCTTTCTCCTTCTTGGGCTAGGCCCTGCATAGGTTTGCCAGCAGCATTGACCTTTTAGCAATAGAAAATGAAGATAGCAACTTAACTCTGTCCCTTTTATGTATCTTATCAGGTTGTTTCTGTTGAAAAGGAAAAAAGTAAACTGAAGCGGAAAAAACTGGAAAATAAACACAAGAAGGATGAGGAGAAAAACAAGATCCGGGAAGAGTGGAACAATTTTTCTTATTTCCCTGAAATCACTCACATTGTAATAAAGGAGTCTGTGGTCAGCATTAACAAGCAGGACAACAAGAAAATGGTAAGTTTGTCCCAGAAGCTCTTAAGTTTGGATCTGGTGATAAGAGGGAGAATTGCTGAGTTCCGTTCTGCAGCACATGATTTTCAGAGTTCCTATCCTAAAGAGAAAATAGGATTTTCTTATTGAAGCCAAAAAGTTCCTATTACCAAGGCATTATCAGTGTTTTAAAGTTACACCGATACATCCCAGTGCCTTTCTTTGGTCTCAGAAATGTGAATCCGCCTTAGGATTTGCTTCCCTCCCAAATATACATCAGCATCAATATTTAATTCACAAAGCTAGTGGATTTGAAGGAAAAGAAAACCAGCAAATGTCAGTGTTTCCTCCCAAGGGCTCTGGCACGGCCTCTCTGCTGAGCTGAAGTGCAAAGCAGGAAGCCCTGCGTTGCCCTCAAGCGAGCCTCGGCCACAGTGGCAGTCATCGATGTGGTGTCAGGCACACCCCAGTGACTCTCCGACAGAGGAAGGGGTGTTTAATCTCACTTCCTCTTTTTTGGTATCACTTGAGGACATAATCTAAACAAGCAGGAAGTGGGAACTCTGCCAAAATAAACCTGTTTGTGTCAGGGGAAGTCACAGCTGACAGCATGCAGAGAGAGCGGCTGGTGAGACAGCGAGCACTCTTCAGGTGAGTGGAACCAACACCAGGAAAGGCCACATTCTGCCAAAATGTGGCAGATACCGTGTCACAAGGATAACGCTCAGTGCTGAGGAAGAGCCTGGTGATACAGTTTAGGGCAGACAGTCACTCTCTTGTATTCAGAATAACTTGTCTTTCTGGTGTAACCTTTTGGAAAACAGTTTGGCAACCTGTTAAAAGACTTGAAAATATTTATATATCCCTCTGTTCAGGAATCTAGAGAATGAATCTATCTTCCAGAAACAATGTGAGAGGCAGGTTGTAGTTTATGAATAAGAATGTTTGTTCATTCCACTAGTATTTAAAGTGTCAAAATTCTGAAAATAACTTAAATATACAATAATAGGAGAATAGGAAAATAAATCACAATTTGCCTGAGTAGCAGAACATGAGGTAGTCAGATTGCTGAATTTTTTAATGACCTGGAAAAAAAGGTCAGGGAAAAAAGCAGGATATAAAACTTTACCTATAGAATGGGACCAATTTTGTTCAAGATATCAATAGGTATCCTTGGATATACACATACTGTTAGAAAAATAATCAAATATTAACAGCTACTTATTTATGGTGGCATTATGAATGGTTTTAACTTTCTTATTCTCCCCTCCTTTTTTTTAAAACAAAAAACATACATTAATTTTATTAGAAAATATAGTAAAACAAAGTGAAGAGAGAAGTGGAAGAGCTCAGATAGACGTTAGTAGAAAGGTGCGAAATGGAGGGAGAAAAGAAGTGCTGTTTATGGAGCACATCCTGGATATTAGGCGCCATGTTATATGCTGCATCCTGGATATTAGGCCCCATGTTATATACTGCATCCTGGATATTAGGCCCCGTGTTACATGCTGCATCCTGGATATTAGGGTACCCGTGTTATATGCTGCATCCTGGATATTAGGCCCCATGTTATATGCTGTGCCTCTATCTTGTCTGTCTTAGTCCTTATGAGAACCTTAGAGGACGGAGCATCAGCTGTACTTGAAATGAGGAATCTGAGACTAATCAAGAGACATGGGATCTTGCACAGGGTCACTTAGGGAGAAAGTGGCAGGCACTTGCCCAGCTCTGTCTGGTTTCTGCCTGTGCATTTTGCCTGTGTTGCTTTGGTTTCTAAGGCATTATCATCCTCCAGAGACCCTGAAGGGAGTGAGGGAGAGGCCAACATGTCCGTGATCTGGCTCTTCAACATGGTGCATGCTTGGTGCATGTTTTATGAGCCTGCCCCATCCTGTCCTGTCCTGACTGACACAGTCAAGTCTAGCAGCAACACAAGTTGGTGCACCCATCATGTAAGTCAGAGCTCACCCTGGCCACATGGGCCAGTGACTCTATGCCAAGCTACAGTGCTGTGGAGGGAGCAGGAGGACGGCAGGAAGAAAGAAATACTTGATTCCTCCATTAGTTGGTTTTTCTTTACCACGCTAGCCCTTACTATTGTCAGGCACTTCCTATTCTGAGCACTTCACAAATATCACCTCTTTTAATTTTCATGTCAACCCTGTGAGTGGGTATGTTAGGGGGAAACTGAGGCACAAAGAGGTTAAGTAACCTGTCCAAGGTCACACAGCTGTTAGGTTAAAATATTTGAAATTGCCAATATTTGACCATTTTGACCTATAAAAATGATGATTCCATATGCATAACCCTACTAGCAGGTGGCGAGGCTGCGATTTGAATCCAGAGCAGCTGGCTGTGGAGCCTGAGCTGAGGCTTGACCACTGCTCCATGCTGCCTGTTTAGAATCTGACACCCTCATTGTCCCCTCCCAGCCATGGGATTTCCAAGCCCTTTAATCAGGCAGTACTTTGAAGAAACCCTGATAGCAGCATGTTGTTAAGTCAGACCTTGATGTATCAATCACTTCTCTCTGCATCTCCTTGGCATCCCCCATTTCTGTTTAGACTCCTGCTCTCAGGAAATGTAAGTGCAGATGTGGTCTTGCTTATCATGTGGCTGGGTGAGGGGCTGCCCAGGCCAGCCTGCCCCTTGTTCCAGAGCATCTTGAAATTGCTCTTCAGGGATATCCTTGCTTGGTCACACCCACAAGGCAGCATGCTCAGTGTGGTTTCTTTCCTAAGGCACCATTCCTGTGGTGACCCTGCCCTCTCCAGGCCTCCTTGCCCATAGTCCCAGGCATGCTTCCTTCGCCATCACAGCTGCACTAGGCCCCTGACCTCTCTCCTGCCAAGTGGCTTGTCTCCCCTGCTCCTTTTTCCCTTCACTGTCCTCTCGTGTCTACCAGCTGCCACTCCTTTCTACAGGCTATGAAAGTCATTTTGCTCTTTTTTGAAGCCTCAGATGCTTTTTAATGTTTTTTGTGACTCAAAGCTCCAAATCATGGCTTTTGCATACCTTCCCTTGCCAGGAAACGTTCTTGATTGACCTCATAGTTCCTGTCAAATGGGCAGTCTCTTCAGGGATCGATGATCAAGACAAAACTACCCCATATCTACAACACAGGTGTCTTTCAGAACACCTCCCTTGATGGAAAGCCCCTCCCTCCTTCTCCACAGGTGTCTTTGCCTCTTCCCACTCTGAGTAAGATGCGCCGCTCCCTCCAACTCTCAGAGCTCCCTAGGCTTAATCTAGCAACCTCTTCACTGGGCCTGGGGTTATTCCTAGATTAAAATCTGGGAGTTTCACCTTATAGAGCAAGTCTGCTATGAGATGAACCACACTGCCTCTGTTTCTTTTCTCCCAAGCAGGAATAATGCTGATTCAGCCACTCACTGTTTAGTGCCAAGATCAGGGTGCATGCTCTGCCCCTTCCCACCTCTACTTTTATGCCTCTGCCACCTTGATTCAGGCTTCCTCTTCTCCTGTCTGTACCCGGGGGACAGCTTCTCTGCATGTCTCCCTGCCTGCCACAGCCTCCCCCACCACGTCACCCGCAACGCGCACACACACACACACACACACACACACACACACACACACACACACAGGTACACACACTAACCTCATCTGATAGTTTGAGATAATAGATAGGAAAATGTGTTGAACAGTGAAAATCCTATGTAAATGCAAGGGAGACTGGGCGCAGTGGCTCACAGCTGTAATCCCAGCACTTTGGGAGACCAAGGTGGGAGATCACTCGAGGTCAGGAGTTCAAGACCAGTCGGGCCAACATGGTGAAACCCCGTATCTACTAAAAATACAAAAGTTAGCCAGACATGATAGCAGGTGCCTGTAATTCCAGCTACTTGGGAGGCTGAGGCAGAAAAATCGCTTGGACCCAGGAGGTGGAGGTTGCAGTGAGCCAAGATCTTGCCACTGCACTCCAGCCTGGGTGACAGAGTGAAACTCCATCTTAAAATAAATACATACATACATACATACATACATACATACATACATGCAAGGGGTATGTTTAGTATTGATGAAAAGGTTTTCCCTTTGAGGTTCCCACTGGGTTATAAAAATCTTCTCACCGTGTACCTCCCTATAGAGTCAGCTGCTTAAGCTGATAGAGACATGATGTAACCATGGGGATTTCTTCTCTCTTAATAGGAACTGAAGCTCTCTTCTCATGAGGAGGCCTTGTCCTTTGTGTCACTGGTAGATGGCTACTTCCGGCTCACCGCAGACGCCCATCATTACCTCTGCACCGACGTGGCCCCACCGTTGATCGTCCACAACATACAGAATGGCTGTCATGGTCCAATCTGGTTGGTCTTAGAACCTTTTCAGTTGCCTTTGGTGTGCAGAGAGCCCATGTTTTAGTGACGGGGCATGTCATCATTGTTTAGGTCAGGCCAGTTGACCATGCTGCCTGGTACTTGCTGGCTGTCCTGCTTTCCTCCCTGCTGTTCAAGCTCTGGTCAGGCCTTCCTGTAATCTCCTACCATCCTTTTTGCAGCAGCCCCTCAACGCTACTTCTTTATGTGGATCTCTCCTCATAGTTTAACCCCCTCACCTCTTCATAGCTGATCAAGAAGTACTACACTTTGTGATTTCTTGCTGTGTCAAACAATGCGGGCAATTCAAGAACACAGCTGAGCATGCTGCCATGTGCCTGTAGTTTCAGCTCCTTGAGAGACTGAGGTGGGAGGATCACTTGAGCTCAGGAGTTCCATTTTAGCCTGGGCAACATAGCAAGATCCCATCCTAAAATATATAAAAGAAGAAAAAGAAAGATCAGACGAAGATCTCAGCATCAGACAGTGTAGTAAATGGAATCCCAAGGTGCCAGGTGAACAGTGGGGACCGTGAGGGTGATACAGCCTTAAGGCCAGAAGGGGCTGTGTGGGATGTCTTGTCCCACCTGCATCTCAGAACTGGCAGCCTGTGCTCAAATACCTCTGGTGATGAGCAATGTATGAGGCAGCCCATGGATTCGAGCTCTGACTGTGAGAGATGTACATACCTTTCTGATATGGAGCTGTAGTTGACTTCTCTGTAACTTCTGTCTACTCACTTGAATTCTGCCTTTTGAGACAATAGGGATTCTGTTGACTTTCTCCTTTTTTTTTTTTTTTTGAGACGGAGTCTGGCTCTGTCGCCCAGGCTGGAATGCAGTGGCCGGATCTCAGCTTACTGCAAGCTCCGCCTCCCGGGTTCACGCCATTCTCCTGCCTCAGCCTCCTGAGTAGCTGGGACTACAGGCGCCCGCCACCTCGCCCGGCTAGTTTTTTGTATTTTTTTAGTAGAGACGGGGTTTCGCTGTGTTAGCCAGGATGGTCTCGATCTCCTGACCTAGTGATCCGCCCGTCTCGGCCTCCCAAAGTGCTGGGATTACAGGCGTCAGCCACCGCGCCTGGCGACTTTCTCTTACATATGACAGCTCTTCAGGCAAAGGAAAACAGCCAGCTGCTGTGTTTCTTCTGAGCCTCTCTTTTCAGACCACAGAATATCTGGGGAAGCATCTCTTCTGCCACCTTCCACATGATGTGCTTCTTACCTTTTTCCCTCTTCCGGCTACCTTGTGGACAAGTAGCTTAGTAGCCACATGGCCCTGGCCTTGAGAGGCTCACAGACTCATAGGGAAACAGACACACAAAGAATGGCAGAGCAAGGGGTTGTGCATTCGAAAAGCGTCTTCTGCCAATGTCCCAGCCATGGTTGTGCTTCAGGGCCCAGGCACTCGCTCTTCCCTTGGCCCAGAATGCCCTTCCTCCAGAATCTGCACAGCTTCCACTTCCTTCAGGTGCTAGTCAGATATCACCTTCTCCGTGAAGTCTTCCTTGACCACCTTATATAAAATCATACCTCTTTCCCTTCTCCATCCATGTTGGCTGCTGCACTCTGCCTTATTTTCCTTCGGTAGCAGTCATTACCTCCTGAGATACTGTGTTTATTTACATAACATAACATTTGTTCCTGGTCTGACTACCCTCACTTTCTAGAGTATGAGCTTCCCAAAGGCTGGGGCTGCATTGCTCACTGCTTTCTTAACACACACAGGGCCTGGCACATTGTAGGCCCTCAGTGAGTATTCATTGAATGAATGGATATTTCATGTTTGATGGGATGCTGACATTCATTGCCTAAGGAGCCTGCTTAGAGTAGGCGGCATTCATATCTGATTAAAACGAAGAATCAGTGATGGCTTGCCAGGCCTTAAAGCGGGGAACGGGTACCCAGATGAGAGGTCAGCACATGCAAAGGCATGGCGCAGTTAGAAAGTACATAATGTCCCTGCCTCTGGAAACACATGAACGATGGCAGCCCTCTCTCACCAGTACTTAGCAAGCAGCACTCACCAGGTGCTAGTAACCTCATGCAGGGATGTATTCAGCCAGTGTTCACTGCCCTCTACATGCCAGGACTCACTGGTCCTGGGGATACAAAGAAGTGTAAGACAGTTCTGTTCCTACTGACATCTGTCCAATCCTCACTGATGTATTCACTCAGTGTGACCCCATGGGGATTCAACAGTAAACAACACGGCCTCCAGTTCCCACCCCCATGAGGTTTGTGCTCCTGCTGGGCTGGCTGGGGGTGGAGGGGAGGCATGGCAGCTCCTCATCACCAGCCTCCAGAGAGGCTCTTCTGTCTCGAGCTGGAGACAATGTCTGTGGGGAACGTGGGGACAAGCAGGGCTCATTGCTTTGGGCAGGAGGCTGAATCCTCTTCTCAACCTTGGCGACTTCATCAGTCCTGAGGCCACTCAGTATTTCCACTATGCTCATGGATGGCATCAGAGGGGATTTTAGGATCCTGGGCAGATAGTGTGATGGGGCTGTTAACACTTGAGGCAGCTCAGGAGAGTGGGTAGCCCAGGGGTTCACTGTGCTGTTTGGTGTGAGCTCTTTTTCCCTTTGCCTACTTCTCCCTCTAGTACAGAATACGCCATCAATAAATTGCGGCAAGAAGGAAGCGAGGAGGGGATGTACGTGCTGAGGTGGAGCTGCACCGACTTTGACAACATCCTCATGACCGTCACCTGCTTTGAGAAGTCTGAGGTCAGTCAGGACACTGGCTTGGACCAGGCCATACAGCCATGAGGTGTCCAGTGTAGCCTGGTTCAGGAGCTGCTGCAGACAGAACCACCCTTTGCAGGGTGGAATTGAAAAGCCTGGGTCTCTGAGGAGATCCCTGGGAGGTCAGGCAAGGGCCCCTGCTCTCAAAAGGAGACCACTCCCCAGCAGCCAGACCCCTACATCCTTCCCCTGTAGGGCCCTTTCCTTCTTTCTTCATGGGACCCATGGTGGGGGTCCACCATGGCTCTGGAAGATGGAACATGACCAGAAAACCAATTCACACCCAACACTTGGAAAGTATAGTGTCATTATTTAGAGTGGTTTATTTAGACTCGGTGCCAACATCATCTCAGACCCAGAGCTATGCCTGTCTACAGCATTCACTGGTAAAAACCAGCACCCAAATGCCACTTCATCCACATGGCCTAACACAGTTTTTTCCAAATGGTAGCTTCAGACACTTTAACAAATTGCCCCTCATCTTAGAACAATGAATAGAGATGTCTTTTAGTGACTGAAGCGTAGCTGAAGCTGGGGATGATGTGAGACACATTCTGAGGGCTAAGATATTCGCCAGAATTATTGACTTCCCCTCACTAGACCACAAATGCTTTTGTTATTCATGTAATTTAAAAAAATACAAAGTGGAATATTTTAAAAGACAGTGAGTTTTACAAAATACTTTACATCAATACACTTTAATCAGTACTGGTTAGGCTCCACATGCATGGGGAGACCTGGGACATGGAGGGGCCTTTGGCACAGAGGGCAGATGCAGGAAGGACAAGGTCACTGGTGAACCCCTGAGGCTGAACTCAGTCAAGAATGGGAGGAGGAAAGGGCGGAAGGAAGCAGCGCTGCCAAGTGTCCTGGGTGAGGCAATGCAGGGACACCACCACCTGCCCAGGCTCTTCCCCAACAGCTGGGCCTCGGGGCTCCATGGCTCAGAGCTTGTCAGGCTCATTGCCTTCCCAGGATGCTTGCTGTCTATTCATCAGTCACTGGAGGAAGCTTAATGTGTTTACGATGGAGGAGTGCATGAGACAGCCCAGCCTCCTCCTGAAGTGGAATTGGCCTGTACAGTACCAAGAGTGTCCATGAGTCCCTAACAATGTCACATCACCCGGGGAAAACAGCAGTCATAGAAATGATTACTCCCACCACTCACTGTGGCCCACCAGACCCTGTGCCAAGCATCGTACCTACTTGTGCTTGTTTAAGCCTTGTAATAGCCATATTAGGTAGGTACAGTTGAAGTAACTGTATCCCTAATCCCATTGTACTAATCCCATTGTACAGTTGAAGTAACTGAGATTTTGAATATCATCTCCTAGTTTACACCTTAAGTAAGTCTTTCTGGCCCTCATTTTTTACCACTAAAATAGTTTAGTTTGTACAAAAAGAGTCCATGAAGGAAAACTGCTTATACCTCCTATCTGGCACCACAGTGTCCCAGACCTGGGTCAGACACTGAACACCAGCTCCCAGTGTGGTTCTTCTCAAGTAGAGACATGGCCTGGAAGGGCTCAGTTTGAGGCGGTTCCTTGAGAAATTTTGCTATCATAATGATTACCTCATACATAATATTTGCTGGACTTTATAAAGTGCTTACTAAGTTTTTCGACACACCATGTTATATAATTGTAGCAACAATCCTATGAGGTTGGATTTTCATGAACTTTATCTTACAGGTGAAAAACCAAGTGACGCTTTTGTAGAAATAGCTACTGTGTCTGCTGTAGTATTAACTCCCTTTTATCAATGCCTTCTCCTGGACCTCATTTTATTATTTAGTTAGTTGTTGGTTGGATTATTTATTGATAATAAACTTTATTTTTGACTAATTTTAGATTTACAGAAATGTTACAGAGATGGTGCAAAATTTCTCTGTACTCTTCATGCAGCTTCCCCTAATGTTAATGTCTTATATACCCACACCTGACCCCATTTTAAACATGTAATTTCTGGTCATTTTCTGAATAGCAGGTGCAGGGTGCCCAGAAGCAGTTCAAGAACTTTCAGATCGAGGTGCAGAAGGGCCGCTACAGCCTGCACGGTTCGGACCGCAGCTTCCCCAGCTTGGGAGACCTCATGAGCCACCTCAAGAAGCAGATCCTGCGCACGGATAACATCAGCTTCATGTTGAAACGCTGCTGCCAGCCCAAGCCCCGAGGTTCGTCTCCCCATGCCAGAGCCAGGCTGTATCCCATCAGTAATGTGCTGAGACCCACATCGACCAAAACATGCTGGCTGGCTTAAACAAAGTGGACCCTCCCCACAGTTTCTAGGTGTTCTTTATTGAGTTTTATTACACTTCTGTGCCCAACTCACATCCAGTCCCTTGAGTGTGAGCATTGTCTATAGAAGAGGCGTATACCTTTCTCAGCATCTCATTAGGCTGCAGAAAGAGGCATGCTCAGCATTAGTAAGCAGAAAATAACTTCATTCTTCCTTAAGATAAAATGCCTTGAGAGGTCTCCTGTCACTGGTTTATTTATCGGAGAGATACTCCTGGCACATCTTTTGTGGGCCAAGAACCATGTCAGATGCAAACAATCAGAAATGCATAAGGCCCAGTCCCTGCTCTCTGGGGGTTTCCAGTCTAATGCCGATGTTACAGGTGAATGAGGCCACTGCAGTTTGTGATGGGTGTTTTAACCGACATAGATATCATACCCTGGAGTCAAACAGAAAGGGATAATCAAAATCCCTGAGTTCCATAGCACAGGGGGCTGCATGGAGGAGGCAGTCTTGAACTGAGTGTGGGAGGATGAGTGGGAGGTTGCCAGTGTGGTCAGGGCATCTCAGCACGTGCAAACAGAGGCACAGGTGGGGGCTGCCATGAAGGTGAAGGTGGAAGGGAGGGGCAGGTGAGGCTGAGCTTAGGGTGTGGGGGCCTTGGGTGCCATGCCATGGAGCTGGGTCTTTATCCTGCAGGCCATGGGGGAGGATCAGGGAGTGAAATGGAGCCCAGGGGTGAGCCACTCAGCTGTTCCTTATTAAGCCTCTTGAACAGTGTCACTAATGTTCTGCAGGTGGATTTGTCTCTTAGAATGTGAGGACTGGAAAGACACATAGAGGTCACACAGTCAACTGTCTTATTTTACAGATGGGAAACTTGAGGCCCAGAAGAGCGAAGTGGGTCTCATCAAAGGTCAGCATCAAAGAGGGGCTTGAGGGCCAGGCCTAACCTGCGTGCCCTAGCTGTTGAGAACTGTTGATTTTGCTGTCCTCACCTAAGATACTGCCCTGCATGCTTCAGGTTCTTCCCTTAGAAGGAGGAAGGCCTCAGAGAAGGAGTAGCGCAGTTGCCACTGAGGCCCCATGAGTGTCAGAGGAAGACCCTCTGAGGAGTCTTTATCTGGGACACATCTTGTTCTTCCAAGCAAACGTGTCCATGAACGCTCACACCACCAGGGGTGGGCAGAGGAAGCAGCACCAGGATAGAAAGGGACCTGGGTTCTTGATGTTTGAATCAGTTTTTGGTCTCAGCAAGGGGCTCGTCACTGAACTTGGTGAAAGAGGAAGGACTTGTGTTCTTGATCAGATAGGGTTTCCTGCCAGGCTCAGAGAATAACTGCAGCCTTTGTTTTCATGCTTGAGGATTTTCCGCAAAGGTAAAAACACATCTGCCACTTGACTGTGAGACCTCAGAGTGAGTTCAAACCTTAAAGCCCAACAGCCCTAGTTATTCACAGCAACACACTGGAACGAACCCCAGTTGAGGCTCCTGAAACTCAGTGCTGAATGTGTTTCCTGTTGCCTTTCCCACCTGACTGTGGGCTCTTAAGACAGGACCTGATCTCACTCACCACTCTGTGGGCTTGTGGGGAGGACAGTGCCCAGCACAGAATCAGCGTGAATAATGCCTGTCAGGTGAACCAGGTAGCAGGAGCTGCTGGATGGCGAGTGCCTACTGTGGCCCAGGCAGTTTGTGTGCCTACCTTGTTTATTTCATCTACACAGTAGCTTTTCGTAGATATTACAAACGTGATGAAATTAAGACTTTTTTTGTTTTGTTTTGTTTTTTTGAGACGGAGTCTCGCTCTGTGGCCCGGGCTGGAGTGCAGTGGCCGAATCTCAGCTCACTGCAAGCTCCGCCTCCCGGGTTCACGCCATTCTCCTGCCTCAGCCTCCCGAGTAGCTGGGACTACAGGCGCCGCCACCTCGCCCGGCTAGTTTTTTTTTTGTATTTTTTAGTAGAGACGGGGTTTCACCATGTTAGCCAGGATGGTCTCAATCTCCTGACCTCGTGATCCGCCCGCCTCGGCCTCCCAGAGTGCTGGGATTACAGGCTTGAGCCACCGCGCCCGGCCGAAATTAAGACTTAAGAGATGGTAAGTGACTTGCTCAAGGCCATGTAGCTAGTAGTATAGGTAGTAGGAATAATAACAGTAGCAATAATTAATAAGAATGGCTCCTATCATGTGAGCAGGGCTTACAGTTTGCCAGGCATTGTTTGGAGATCTTTCATGTTTTAAGTCATTTAGTCCTCACAATAACCCAGAATATGTTGTTATCCCAATTATACATACCCAAGATCACTTAGGTAGAGGATGAGTGGGGATTTGGACTAGCCATCAGCCTAGGACTTTAGAGCAAGGACCAATTCTGACCTTGGGAGAGTAAGAATAAGGCCTGTGTGTGAGGCTTCCTTAGATAGGTCCCCCAGAGCTCTCTCTCTTCCCTCTGCCATCTGCAAATTAGAGAAGTGGTGAAATCGTGAAAATTAGACATGAGAATGTTGTGTTGGTTCTTCGGCTCCTCTGCCCTCCTAACCACGGGGTTTTGATAGCCAGACCCTGATCTGGGTTTCTCACTTGAAAATGCAACTAAGAAACTCTTCATGGGATAAATAAAAAGCAAAGTGAAAAAGCAGGAGGCCACTCAGAGTGGGCGTGATGGCTCAGCAGGTCCCGCATCTGTGGTCCTGGGTCCTGTGTCCAGCTCCACTGCCCATCTCCAAGTTTGAGGGAGGCCATGTGGAGAGCTCCATAAGGACCCAGGGGGCTCCTGGGCCCGTTTTCCACCGGTCCTTTTAAATCCTCATCTGTGCAGTCAGCTCTGACACTGAGGACTTCTGCAGTCCACTGCCCAGGCCTCCAGAACCCTGATGATACAGGAAGGATGGTAATAGTGACTAAGACGTAATGCCAGTCATAATCACGGTGGCAGCCAGTCAGGGAGTGTTTTACTCCATACCAGGCGCTGAAGGCAGCCCTTGCGTTGCGTCATCCCATTCATCCACACGGTAACCTATGAGGGGCACAGCTGTGGCCCCCATTTTTCTAGTGAGGAAACACCTTCATGGAGGCACTGTGGCTTCCCCCATTCACATTGTTGACCCTGGTGCCATGTTCCCTGAAGTGCCCATGCAAAGAATAGTCCATAATTGGCTTCGGTTCCATTCCCCTCTCTCGTTTCCCAAGCGGCTCTGCTGCCTGGCCTCTTGCCTGCGGACACCAGCCACGGGGCCCCTTCTTGATGCCTTTTCTCCTGAGTTGAGTTGAGCCTGAGTTGCCTCTGAATCGGATTTACCCCAGGTAACAGGGTGGAGTCAGGAAAACGGTATGGAGGGAACAGCCTCTGGAAAAAGGAGTGCCCAGGATATGAGAACAAGGGGAGCCTCTCCCTGAGCCCTGTTTCTGGCACCCACATTTGTTCTCCCGATTAGGGCCAGGTATGTTGTGGGAAGGGTAGAGACAAGAGCCATCTCTGACTTCAGTGTCAATCCGAAGATTATGAACTGCCTGGCCTTGGGCCAATTACTTAATCTCTTGGAATCTCTTTTCTCATCTATAAAATGGGGATAAGAATACTGTGTATTCCATAGGATTGTCATAAGACAAAGGAGTTAGTGTGTATGTTGCTCATAGAACAGCGGCTGGCACAGAGAAAGCAATCGGAGCTTAAAAAATTAGAAAGGAAAAGAACGCCCTGTCCTGAGGGATAGCAAGGTTTAGAGACGTGGCCCTGTGCGGGGACCCGGCACTCAGTATCCATTGCCTCCCAGCGGTGTGTGTGGTGGCCTCTGTGGGTTATGCCTGGCTGTTCTTACAGATGTTCTTTTAGGAACTTCCTTCTGTTCCAGTCTAGGAATCAGGACTTGAATGGCTACATTTTCTGCCCTAACTCGTTATTGTCTTCTAGTGTAGGAAAGAGGAAGTGAAGGGAAATGCATATTTGTTGTCATTTTCCTAACATTCCTGCTTCAATTAATAAAATTGATGAATACACACAAGTCTTCAGGGATTCCCGGAATACTTTCCCTGCTAGTCAGGATCTGGAAGGTCCCTTCTTGCCTTACGATAACCTCGTCCCTTGCAGTAGTTTCATGGTGGAAAAGATGATTTCTGTGGATTGTGGATTTCCTGGCCTGGAGGATTTAGTAATGTGTTGGGTTTCTGTTTGAATCAGTAGAATCTGGGGGATAGTCTACTTAAACCTGCACATTGAGGGGGCATTTGGTAAGCGCCTCTCCGTGTCAGGTACCGCTCGTACCAGGAGCTTCAGACAGGACACTGTTCTGGGTCACCTGCCCTGATCTTCTGGCTCAAAACCAGTGTTTGTTCACCTCCTCCTCTGGTTCCCGTCATGCCCTGAGCCTGGGTACTGCTTCTTCCTTCCACAGCTCTCATCTTTAGAAAGACGCCAGTCATTCATTCACACATTTAACAAATAATAATTGAGTGCCTGCTATGTACCGGGCTGTGGAGGTGGAGCAGAAAATAAGACAGACACAGTTTCTGACTTCTTTTGGTTTCCAGTCCTACATTTTAAATTTTAATTTCGTTGGGGAAACTGTTTCTGACCTTTCTTACCAGAACAGATCTTGCTGTACCAACCTTGGAGCATCACACACCTGTTCTTTAGAGGAGCTGAACAAATTGTAGCTTTCCATTTAATTGGTGATTTGGGAGTTTTGGCTCTGTCATCACCCTGTGAGCTCCTGGAGGGTAGGAACCATGTGCCTGTTCAGTAAGCACTTGTTGAATGACTGAAGCAGCAAGTGCCTGCACACGGGTCCCACGGCCCCGGCTCAGTAGACGCTGGCTGTCCGGGAACTCAGATCTTGGGTGCTGCGCTCAGACTCCTCCAATCTCTTCCACAGAAATCTCCAACCTGCTGGTGGCTACTAAGAAAGCCCAGGAGTGGCAACCCGTCTACCCCATGAGCCAGCTGAGTTTTGATCGGATCCTCAAGAAGGATCTGGTGCAGGTGAGTCACAGCTGCAGGGTGTGGGCCGGCTATGATCCTGCCTCCCTGTGGTGGAGCAGCCTGGGAATCTGGGGCAAGGAAGGCTATGTTTGGAGAAATCTTAGTAGAAAAAGAACAGGGAGACTTTCCTTTGATGGCAAAAGCCATACAACCAGTGTCTCCATCCTCCTCACCCTTGCTGATGCTCCTCAGAGACATGTTTTGAGGAAAGTGGTTTGGTCAGGCTTTCTGGGGTTCCCTAGAACTGCAGGGACCTTCTGTGGTGAGGGAATGCTGAGGGGGTGGCAGGGCAGGAGGTGGCTCTCCACAGGGGAGCATGGCCATCACCCCTCGCTGCCTGCAGCAGGCTGTGTGACCGAGCACCTCCAGAGTTCAGTCCTGCACTTTCTGATGATGCTTCCAGAAGGAGCAGAGCTGGGGAGGAGAGAACACAGGGAGGGAACAAGAGGACATGCACAGTCTAGGCCTGAAGGAGAGCTATCTGGAGAAACAGATCCCAGCCTTTGGAGGCCTTTTTGCCCAGAATCTACAGGGGCTGCCCTGGAGCTGTTGCTGGTGGTGTGAGACCCAGGGAAAGCCCACTTTCTGTTCTGCCGCCGCACCCTGGCCTTGTTGCATAGAGCCACGCGTTGGGGTATCAGGGAGATGGTGTGGCAGCCTTGGAGGGAAGCAAGCATGGTGCTGCTCACCACCTGGGGAGATAGCAGCACTTTGGGGGTGTTGGAGGGTGGGGCGGAAGCTGCCTGCTGTGAAGGAGCCCGGGGAGAGTAGCACACGGGGGTTTGTTACTTTACCTTTTTCAATGAGTCCCTGAGATTGTTGGGTGGGGCTTGAGGGAGTGGAAATCCACAGCTAAACTGCCTAACTTCCATCGTGGTACATTTCTTCACCAAAGGGCCATCATTGTTCTCTATTCCTCTTGTGGTGTCAGAGCTATGTCCTGAGATTACAGTCACCAGAGCCACAGTTTCATAGCCTCTTTTCTGTGTAGAACTTACATAGTCCGTGGGGCCTGCCTCCTTTCCCTCCCCTCAAGCCTCCAAGCAGGTAACCACCATCCTCCATGCCTTCCACATCCACTTAGCCAACAGAGATCAAGCATTACATGTGCCATGCACGATTGCTGCCTCAGCAGGCTCCTGTCTATTTTGAGGGGGTAATCACATTCGCAAGAGTCAAGTTCCAAGGTAGGGAAGTACAGGAGGATGTGGACCTAATCTTGAGAGGACAGAGATGGCTTCCTGGAGGAAATGGTATCAAAGCAGTGTCCCAGACCAGGCACAGTGGCTCACACCTGTAGTCCCAGCACTTTGAGAGGCCAAGGTGGGAGGATCGCTTGAGCCTAGGAGTTCAAGACCAGCTTGGGCAACACAATGAGATCCCATCTCTACTAAAAATAAAAATGAGAAAGTTAGCTGTGCGTAGTGGTATGAAGCTATAGTCCCAGCTACTCAGGAGGCTGAGTTGGAAGGATTGCATAAGGCCAGGAGTTTGAGGTTGGAGTGAACCATGATTGTGCTGCTACACTCCAGCCTGGGTGATAGAGCAAGTCCCTGTCTGGGGGGTAAGCAGGGTCTCATACTGGAGGATGAGCTCAAGTAGCTAGGCAAGGTGGAGGGAGCAGCATCAGAGGAGGCTGAAGTGGGCCATATGGGCCTTTGTGGGGCCCTGCAGAATCCTGACAGCATATGGTATCATGACTTGGCCACGGGAAGAGCAATTATTCTGAAAGCATATGGCTTTTACGGGATGTTCTGGGAATACAGCTTCCCATAACCTTGATGGATCACTTCATGACAGATGCAGCTTTAATGAATAGCCAAAGACCTTGCCAGGATACAGCAGACAGGGTGGATGCATCGCCATTCGGCTCTGACAGATGACAAATGGTGGCATTTGTGCAAATTAATATACCTGATTAACAATGGTGTATGTTCCTGTGGGGGATAAGACTGATTCCCTAGGTATAAGCTACAGTCCATTTTCTGCATTTCCAGGGGGTCCTCAAATAATAGAATAATGGACCTTCATTTTACAAGTTTTGTGGGGCTAATGTCAACAACTTGACAGTGCCTAAGTTTCGTGAATCCCATTTCGATTTACAAATATTAGGAATTTTAAAATCAGAATTATTGCAACTTGAACTGGAAGGGTCCTCAGAAATAGATCATGGTGCAGCCAGGGCTTTGCACGATCATCTCATTCAGTCCTCCTGCCACTCATCCGGGGGTGTTGTTCCCTTTCACATGTCAGGAAATCCAGGACACATCGCCCTGGTCTCCACCATCATCTTCACATTGCCATCTCCTCTGTGAGGTTGCCAGGGCAAATGCAGGTGTACTTTGCACCACTAACTTTAAATCCCAGCATGCATGCATACACATGAGCACACACACTGGATAGATGGATGGGAAACACATGGTTCCAGTGTGAGAAACTGTGCCTACCTGTGCCAGAGGGCTTCAGATAACACATGGGCCCACCAGATGGGTTTCTCCCGCCCCTGTATGCCTGAATCTGTATCAGGAGCCTCCGTCCCTGTTTCCTGGTTTGATTCTTATCACAGCCCTATGAGGTCAGTACCATTATTACCTCCATTTGCAGAAAGTGGGCAGAGATTTCCCCCATGTCACATGGCCAGCGGGTAGTAGAGCTGGGATTTGCAAGCCTCTTCACAGGGTAGCACAGCCTGTGAGTAGAGGAGCTGCCTGGGGGCTCCTGTCTTGAGTCTTCTCTGGAGGCCTGGGGTGGGACCCATGTGGCTGGCCGTTGATGGCCCTGTTTGCAGTGTCCTGACAGGTTAGGACTGTGTTTTGGCCAGAGGCTGTTCCTGGGGGTAGAAAGCAAGGAGCCGTTTAGGGAGTAGGAGGACTGTCTCCTGGGGCCCAGCAGATGTCACCACTGTGTTTGGCAAATAGCTTGTTGTTTTCTCAGGAGACCTGACAAGGACAAGGTGCTGGGGACCATGAGCTGGGGCAGGGAGCCCTCTTGCCTTTGCCCCATCCCACTGATAGTCCATGTTCCCACTGAGGAGCCATTCCCAGACGGTCCATCACTGCAGGGCACAGAGAGGTCACCCCAGCCTTCTGCTTCCTCCCTCAGGGCGAGCACCTTGGGAGAGGCACGAGAACACACATCTACTCTGGGACCCTGATGGATTACAAGGATGATGAAGGAACTTCTGAAGAGAAGAAGATAAAAGTGATCCTCAAAGTCTTAGACCCCAGCCACAGGGATATTTCCCTGGCAAGTGTCTTCCTCTGAACTCCTCCCCTCCCCTCTCCCGTTTCCAGGGCCAGTGGAACACGATGGGTTGAGAAGAACCCTTGCACTTCTTGTGGCCCAGTGGTTTTCAAACTTGCCTTTTACTCAGAATTTTTTTCTCCACATATGATCTTAGTGGACCCTGTGTGTAGAGTGAGGTGGGTTGAGCAGCTCCTCACACTCATCCTGTGCCCTCCCTTCCACCCCCACCCCCCCCACCTTTCGTAAGGACAGGTCCAGGTGGCCATGCTGTGGAGCCCCAGGACTGGCCAAATGGTTCAAAGTTCCTGATACAGTCCATGGCTCTCAACGCACAGTCTGGAAAATTAAAGCCCAGAGGAGTAAAAGGACTCACCCAGGATCCCACAGACTGTTAGAGTGACACAGTCAAATATTGAAAAGAGATCGGCTGCCTTCATTTTCCCTTTGTTCCAGCATAGTGCTAAACATGGGTATTTCCCAGAGCTGAAAGGAAGAGAGAGAGGTGGGCATGAGTATCCAGTGGGAAAATTCTTAGCCAGCTTCTCCCACCAGCCCTGCTTTGCATCCTGTTAGGTTTTCTAAAGAAATCTCACATCCCTGCCAGATTGGCCCAGAGAACAAGGCTTGGCAGTGCCTCTGGACAGTCAAGGCCAGGGGATTGATGTTCAGGGCCTGGGGTGGCGACAGTGGTGAGCTTCCCTGGGTCCACTGGCTTTTCCCTCAACAGAGCCCCTGGGGAGCAGCCCCCTCCAGGCTGGCCTGAGACATTCGTGTATCCTGCTTGCCTACAGGCCTTCTTCGAGGCAGCCAGCATGATGAGACAGGTCTCCCACAAACACATCGTGTACCTCTATGGCGTCTGTGTCCGCGACGTGGAGAGTAAGTGTGTTCTCTTTTGAAGGGGTGGGTGGCCTGGCTGGGGAGCCTGGGTGCTGTGGAGACGGTGGGGGCTCTTCCCACCCTCATGTTGCCCAGGCTTCTTGCCTTTCTTTGTGCTGTTGAGGAGTTTGAGGGACGGAGCAGATGATTTGCTTAAGTTAGTAGTGGAGGTGGAACTAAAACCGATTGCTTTTCATTCACTTGTGTAATGTTTTCTTGTCAACGCTGGCAAGAACCCTACACTGTGCTAGACCTGGGAGGCTGAGGTGAGTGAAATGAGGTCACGGCCCCAAGAGTCAGGCTCCAGGAGCTCTGGGCAGGTGAGCGAGGTGAGCGCACCCCATGGGCAGCAAGACGCTGGCCCCTCGAGTGGACTGGCCTGCCTTTCAACCGCAGGCAGGCTTGGCCCTTTCTTGGTTGTCAAGCCACTGAGCTGGTGGGCCCTTGGGCTGCTGCTGCACACTGAGATGGAGGGGTGGCCTTGGCCGCTGAGTTCCTGACATATAAGTTTGGAAGAAGAACGATTTTTTTTTAAAACCCCAAGTGACTTCTTCCCTGTGAAATCCGACAATGTGAACTGTTCGGTGTACTCACACAGGAGTCCTGTGGAGAGGGAGTTTTGCTGTGCGAGCGGCCTGACCTCGGCATTGCAGTGCGTTGTAGAACAGCAGCAGTGGCGGCGGCTGTTCCCAGAGCCCTTGTTCTGTGTCAGGCCCTCTGCCAAGGCTTTCCATGCCTTGTGACATTGAGCCGCCATCTGTTATTACAGATGAGGGAATTGAGGCTCAGAGAAGTGTCACTTGCTCAGTGCCACCCATTTAGAAGAAGAGCTTGGGGTTGAACTTGGCCTTTCCAGCTCTGAAGCCCCTGTACCTTTGCACCCCCCAAGGATATCTGTGTACTCTGAGGTCGAGTAGTGTTCACTAAAGTGGGCTGTTGTAAGGGGATGAAGGAGAGGACTGTCCCATAGACCAGGTTCCAGACATGGCTACTTTTGTGCTTATAGATATCATGGTGGAAGAGTTTGTGGAAGGGGGTCCTCTGGATCTCTTCATGCACCGGAAAAGTGATGTCCTTACTACACCCTGGAAATTCAAAGTTGCCAAACAGCTGGCCAGTGCCCTGAGCTACTTGGTAAGAATGTCCTGATGTCCATAATCGTCCCACCAGAAACCAGAGTGTCGTGGGAGGGGTGGCAGGAAGGAGGTGCTAGCCAAGCAGCTGGAGGGGCCTGTTCTTGGGTTCCATGGGTCCAGGGCTCTGTGGCTGGACAAAGGTGTGCCTGGTGCTTACTGAAGACGGTCATTTGGAGCCATTCCCTGTGCTCCATGGTTCTGTTTAGTGGGAAATGTTAGCACGTCAGAGGACCGACCTGCATACTGCAGATGGCAAGGCTGAAAGCAGTGCAGTAGGTGTTGAGTGAATGAGTGAACTGCCAGCCTCTATAGCAGCTGACACGTGTGGAGTGCTCACCATGGCTCAGCTGTTCAGGTGTTTCACAGATTCTCATCAGTGTCATGCTCATGAAACTCAGTGAGATACGCCCCACTCTTTAGCCACATTCAGTGATGAGGGAGCTGGAGCCGAGGGGCACCTGTGATGTGCCTAAGTCACACAGATGATTGGTGGCAGGGCCAGGCTGTCCGGATCTGGCTGTAGCTGGAGGTAGGAAGAGATGGCCTCAGGGACCAGGGTTGGAAATAGAGTACAGGAAGGAGCAGCCTGGTTAAACTTGCCCTTTTTACTCTGCAGGAAGATAAAGACCTGGTCCATGGAAATGTGTGTACTAAAAACCTCCTCCTGGCCCGTGAGGGCATCGACAGCGAGTGTGGTCCGTTCATCAAGCTCAGTGACCCTGGCATCCCCATTACGGTGCTGTCTAGGCAAGGTGTGTCTCCCCTCTCTTCCCTCTGGCCCCATCCTGAGTCGGGGCAAGTCAGCAGAGAGAAGGGCTGGGCTGGGGTTGGTCTCCTTTTAGAGAGTCATTTTTTTTTATTTTTTATTTTAGTAGAGACGGTTTCACCATATTGGCCAGGGTGGTCTTCATCTCCTGCCTTCTCTTAAGCCCTTGAACAAGCCCC
This sequence comes from Rhinopithecus bieti, assembly GCF_001698545.2. Classification (NCBI taxonomy): domain Eukaryota; kingdom Metazoa; phylum Chordata; class Mammalia; order Primates; family Cercopithecidae; genus Rhinopithecus; species Rhinopithecus bieti. The sequence goes on from NW_016806642.1 coordinate 4,579,933, forward strand.
CTTTCGTCCCCCTGCCCTGGGTGATGGTGCCCACCCTGGGATGTTTTGCTGATCCTGAGGCCAGGGTTTCAGAAGCCTGGCTCCACACGACCCTTCTGGGGAGCTTGGAGGCAAGGACCCATCTGCTGGCTATGACCCAGATTGATGTATCAGAAGTGCTGGGTGAGGCTTGGAGGCCTGCACACCTGCAGAACCCCCACGGGACTCATGTGGCCATGGGCCACGTTTGGACACACTGCTTGAAGTAGTTCCTTCATTGGCTCACTGTTCCGGCTGCAGTGACAGTAATTGAATCCCCAGGAGATCCTAGAAACTTCTCTGTCAATGTGTCTGTTGTCTTCCAGAGTGCATTGAACGAATCCCATGGATTGCTCCCGAGTGTGTTGAGGACTCCAAGAACCTGAGCGTGGCTGCTGACAAGTGGAGCTTTGGAACTACGCTCTGGGAAATCTGCTACAATGGCGAGATCCCCTTGAAAGACAAGACACTGATTGAGGTGAGCAGGTGTTTCCCAGGGCATGAGGCAAGTGAGGGCTTTCAGGCACTCATGGACTTCCCAGGAGTTGTCAGAAGCCTGGCACTGTGGGAAGAGACGGGCATAGGTTTGAATCTCTTCACAGGCCTAATGGGTGTGTGACCTCACAAATGTAACTGAACTTCCGTGAACCTTAGTTTCATCATCTGTAAAATAGGGATAATCAGTAACTCCTTGTAGGGTTTTTGTGAAGATTAAAGAATGCATAGAGAGTGATAGGCATACAGCACAAGCTCGGTAGATGTTATAGTATTATTTATCTGAGATTTTAAGCGCCTGTTATTCAGCAAAATTAACACGCAAATATGTATGGAGTTCCTATCTTGTATTAGGCATCAAGCTAGGGAAAAGCTGGGGGTTCACAATGAAGTAAGATAGAGGCCTTGCCTTCTCTTGAGGGCCTTAGGGTATGGTAGGGATTTAGGCTAAAATAACAATGGTAAGAATTCCAGAAAGAATACCTGAAAGTGTCACCCTAAGAGCCCTGCAAATTAGGTAGGAGGGTGTCATTACCCTCATTTGACAGATCAGGTAACTGAGACTCAGGTAGCCCCACTCACCTGGGTTCCTCAGCTAGAATGCAAAACAGGTTAGGTGTGGACCTGTCCTCCAAATGTACCTGTGGAAAAAGTAGAGACTCTGACTCCAAAGGGGTAAAGTAGTAAAAATCACAATGAAAGACCACTGTCCCTTCATCTCAGTTACTGTGATTGGAATGTGCTCCGGATGTTTAGAGGGGCAGCCATCAGTTTCGGCTGTGAGAGCCTGGTTTCAGTGCTGTGCCAGGAGCCTGGGTAGTTTGGTGTGCCTCGCCTTGAGTATCTGGAATGGGGAAAGGAGTAACAGTGATCAGGTGGGAAAGGCCATTTGGGTTCAGATGTTTAAAGTCCCTGATTCCAGGCTGCAGAGCCTACATTTTCCTGGGGGTGGCCTGGGACAAGGCAGGATTTGGGTGGAGGAGGGAGGGGCTTGGAGGTTGGCCTTGGGATGTTCTTCTGGATGCAGTAGCTGGGATGGACAGAGGAGAGACCTGGAGGCAGACAAGGGCCCTGAGGCTCTCAGCAATGAGAGCCCCACATCCAGAAATAGCAGCAGGAGTCCAGAGTGCAGGGTGGGAGATATTGAAGAGGTAGAACCTCTATGACTTGCCAGTTAAAGATGGTGCAGGACTTGGGAAAGGATCTTAAACCCACGGGGAAACCATCGGATCTACAGATCTGCTATTTGGAATTTTCAGCCGAGGCTTTTGGGAAATTCATTTTTATTTTTGACTTCCTTGAATCCTTGGAAATGAAACAGCATACCCTCTGTCATCAGCCAGTATTTATTGAGCACGTGCTGCGTACCCCAGGCTGAACAGCATACAGGGTGGTGTAAGGAAGGACCCGTGTCTTTGATAAAATAGGGGTCTCTCTCCACCTAAGTCCCCTTGGGTTAGATGGCCTTTCTGCAGGCTGCACTGACGCAGCGATGTGTGAGTGACACTCAAGGACAAGAGCAGCTCTCAGCTCCTTAATTCTAGTCCTCCCTCCTCCCTGTCCTCTGGGGCCTGCCCACCCCACCCCACCCCAGGGCCCATGGGGACCAGAGAGGAACTTAGTACCCTTGGAGTCCAGCTACAAAGTAGAAACTGGAATGCAGTAGTTTCACTTCATCTTCCAAAAGTAGCATAAGTTCTTTGTTTCTAAAGTTTAAAGTAATAAACAGTTGAAGAAAATTTTAAAAATGAAACTGTTAAAAAAAGAAAATAGCAATCACTACATTCTTGTCATCCCTGACCACTGTTAACACTTCAGCATTTTGTCTTCCAGCCTGTTTATATCTCTTTTTTAAACAAAATTGGGGCCATGCTAGATAGAGTTATATAAAATTCTGAGTTTTTTCATTTAATACTATGAGTGCTTTCCTGTGAGATTAAATCATAATTTTTAAAAATTTAACATGAGTTGTTTTGTTTAATTTACTTGACTAAATTTATATTTGGCATTTAAGTTTTCAGATTTCCAGTGTTCTATCTAATTCTGCAGGGAACATCCTTATACATAAGTATTTGTTCATATCTGCTTTATTTCTGAGTCATTCAGTCATTGAAATTAATGCATCAGAGGGTTTAAAGAATCTAAAGATTTTTGTACATGTTGCCCAATTGTATTCCGGAAAGGTTGCATGCCTTTACTTGAATGAAGCTCTTTGGGACTGAGCTATACTGCCCAGTCTCCTTGAATTTGGATTATTCAGTATTAGGACTGTGATTTCCCCTTCCAAGAAGAAGGCAACAGTAACAAACATTTATGAAACTTACCTGTAAGTGGAGATGTTGAGAATCGAATGAGGAACTGGCACTTCCATCTGACCTGCGGCTGAGAAGTTTGTAGGTGGTTCCTTTGGTTTCTTCTATGTGTCCCTCTTGTTGCAGAAAGAGAGATTCTATGAAAGCCGGTGCAGGCCAGTGACACCATCATGTAAGGAGCTGGCTGACCTCATGACCCGCTGCATGAACTATGACCCCAATCAGAGGCCCTTCTTCCGAGCCATCATGAGAGACATTAATAAGCTTGAAGAGCAGAGTAAGACCTGCCATGTGCTGCTTTAACCCAGCCTGGGGAGAAACAGGAGCCTGGGTGGCAGTCCCTGGCAATCGCCTGCCTTTCACTCTTATTTTCTTTTCTCTTCTGTTAGATCCAGATATTGTTTCAGAAAAAAAGCCAGCAACTGAAGTGGACCCCACGCATTTTGAAAAGCGCTTCCTAAAGAGGATCCGTGACTTGGGAGAGGTAAGTTACACCCGTGCTTCTTGCTCCTGACGGCAGAGCCCTCCGCCATTCACAGTGCCTCTGTCTGCACATACAGCTTCTCTCCATCCTTTTCATTCTGGGGCCAGGTCCATGAGCAAAAGCACCTTACTGCATTTGGGGGCCACTTTCATCACAAGGGATTGTGTTTTTCTCCATGTGACACCCGGGCACGGACGGAATGCATGTCACCGCCTGCACGCACGCTTGTGTATGCACACGGGACTCTGGGCAGCTCCCTTGAGAGACTTGATTTTTCTCTACAGGACAGAAGAGAATGGAAAGAGGGATAGATGGGGGAGTAGGTATAGATATGGTGGAATAGGAAAATCCCTGCCTCTGACTTTCCTGGGCATATATATCCTGTAAGCTTCTTTCTTTTTCTCCTGCCCCAAGAGACAGGGTCTGTCTGTGTCCCAGGCTGGAGTGCAGTGGTGTGATCATAGCTCACTGCAGCTCAACTTCCCAGGCTCAAGCAATCTTCCTGCCTCAGCTTCCTGAGTAGCTGGAACTACAGGCACATGCCCCCATGCTGGCTAATATTTTTTTATTTTTTCTTGTAGAAATGGGGTCTTGCTATGTTGCCTAGGCTGCTCTGAAACTCCTGGCCTCAAGCAAGGAGGCCTCCCAAAGTGCTGGAATTACAGGCATGAGCCACCATACTCAGCCCTGTAAGGCTCTTTAAAGGAGGGATAGGTTTATTGCACAGAATCCCAAAATAAAATACCAGCTTTTCTTTGTACCTTAAATGGGAGCTTCCAAACAGTTAATTGTGACTAGAGAAGCTACTGAGATTTGTGTCTTTATACAGATGTTCTGTAGTCTGGTTAATGAAACAGACTTGATACATCTCCAGGATCTGCTGTGTGCCAGCCTCTGTGCCAGGCATTGTCAGAAGCATGGCATCCGTAGTTCCCCCCACCATCCCCGAGGCCAGTTTCTGTATATAGTGAGTGCATCAGGAGTCAGCTCAGATTAGGGGACTTGGCCACTACTGTCGCTGTCAGGTGGCTTGGGTGGAACCTGATCTCACGTCTTCTAAAGACTCCTCATGCAGTTGCTCTTTTCAGCCACGCTGTGGGGCCTGTCCTGTAATGTGAGCCCAGAACTTTCAGAGAACGGCACAGTTGTCCTGCAGGCCCAGAAATAACCTTCATTTCCTGTGGGTTACATGTTCATGGAAGCTGGGACTGATGAGTTGGTTCATCGTCACCTGCTACTTTCCTTGTCTTAGTAACGGAGGGGACAGATTGTGAGGCCAAGAGAGCGCGGGGGCTGGAGCGAGCAGGTACAGTCCAGGTGAGAGGCTTCTGCCTGCAAGGCCAGACGGCGAGAACCCCTGGCCCTCAGGAAGGAATGGCTGTGAGCAGCAAGACTTCTCTGTGTTCTGTGGCCTACGCTGGGGCTTCCTTGATAACAGCACATGCATCTTTCCCTCCAGGGCCACTTTGGGAAGGTTGAGCTCTGCAGGTATGACCCCGAAGGGGACAATACAGGGGAGCAGGTGGCTGTCAAATCTCTGAAGCCTGAGAGTGGAGGTAACCACATAGCTGATCTGAAAAAGGAAATCGAGATCTTAAGGAACCTCTATCACGAGAACATTGTGAAGTACAAAGGAATCTGCACGGAAGATGGTATGTTGTGCAAGGCCGGGGTCTGGTTTAAAGATTTGGTGACTGTCTAGGGTCATGAAGACCAGTGCAGAACAGGCAGCCCGTGGCCTTATCTGGGCAGCTGACATGCTAGCTGGTGGTTCCCACACTCTCAAGGCTTCCAAGTCATATGTACTGTCAAATCCTTCAGCAGCTGCAGGGCTCCTGAGGAGGCCACCCAGGCCCCCTCCATCCAGGGGCTGGTTCCAGCACTGTCTCTCCACGTCACTTGCACTTATGCCTTATGAAACTGAGTCCTACTCCACCTTCACCCACTTCCCTGTTCTGATCCAATACTAGCCAGGGTGTTTCGTTTTCTAGCTGTCTAAATCAAAGTGGCAAGTAATATTTACTAATAATTGTATCTTATTTGCAAGCCAGTATCTACTCATGGTAGTGAAATTGACAGTGAGCTGATAATTTTTGAAAATGATCATTTGCCTGTGGTTTACAGAGCACTCTGACTGTTATCTCAGTGAGTGCTTATGCCTGTGAGGTAGGTACACCAGTGTTACCATCTCCATTCACTGCTGAGGATCCTGAGGCATAAGAGGTCAAGTAACATGCCTGTGATGAAGGGGTGAAGCTGACATCACTTCAGGGCCTCTGTCTCAGATCCTGTGCCCTTGCCTCTCCCACGGTTCCCTCATTTGGCAGCCTCAGACTGATGGGTGTTTTTTCTAAACAGGAGGAAATGGTATTAAGCTCATCATGGAATTTCTGCCTTCGGGAAGCCTTAAGGAGTATCTTCCAAAGAATAAGAACAAAATTAACCTCAAACAGCAGCTAAAATATGCCGTTCAGATTTGTAAGGTAAAAAATAAATAAATAAATAAAGATAGCATGTTATAGATTCAGACATCAGGCGCTCTGTCCTGGGTAATTGGTTTGTAATTTGACTCCAAGCAGGAAAGTTTATGATAATTATACTAAGTTTGTCTTTCTCTGCATTATTTAGATGAAAAGTCAGTCTCTACTAAGAAAGTCAATGGATTTAAATATGGTTGTTTTAATGTATATTTCTTTGAATCAGTTTGGTCTTAATATTCTTGCATAAAAGTCAGAACCAAAAAAATTGTCAGTGATATATGAATGAAATGACATTTCTATTTTCTCTGATGAAGTGATAGATAATACAATCTAAAGTGACTTTATCTATGTGCTTGACTTTACTTCTCTCTGTCAGGGGATGGACTATTTGGGTTCTCGGCAATATGTTCACCGTGACTTGGCAGCAAGAAATGTCCTTGTTGAGAGTGAACACCAAGTGAAAATTGGAGACTTCGGTTTAACCAAAGCAATTGAAACTGATAAGGAGTATTACACCGTGAAGGATGACCGGGACAGCCCTGTGTTTTGGTAACTGAATCAAACCGCCAGGTTTTATCAATGCATCATAGAGTTTACAGTTTTGATAGGCCCTTTCTGGCTATATTAATGTCTCTCATTCCTCTGGCCTAACTCAAGATTAGAGAAGGTTTAGAACATTTGGAATTGATTGATATTTATCTTCAAGAAACACACCTTTCCAGCTGTTTCATTGAAAGCAGCCTAGATAAATGCCTGAGCTTCATAAAACACCGTCTTCCAAGGAATGAAAGAAGTCTAACCACCAGCTCAACATTCCCAGGGCATTCATCTGATGCAGTTCTTAAAACTGTGAGCAGGTGAAGGGGATCTAGTTCCTTTCTTAAACACATCCATGCAGAGGGAAGCTGTAGGACAGAGTGGGCATTGCAGATTCAGGGAACTCCTGGACAGAGCAGAGCAAAACCTGTGGGAGACCTGGCTGTCTCTCATGAATCACCAGAGGCCCCCAGGTTAGAAGACCACACACTGGCTACAACCACGTCTCAGCCGGGAACACTGTCCAGGGGAGAGATTGCTTACATCTCTACTACACCCTGCCACATGACCAGTCAGCACTCCCCTAGGTGCATCCTACATGGACACAAACATAGACCTCTCCCACTTATGGAGCCTAAACGTCTTCATTCATTCATTTAAGGAAATGCATCAAGGTCCTGCTTTGTGCCAGTACGGGAGATATGGTGAACAAGTAGGCCGAGTTTAGAGTTGAACAGGCTAGGCAGCCAATGGCATAGAGCAGGAAACATACAGAACGGGTCGGCCTTGGTTTTCTGGAAGTCATGAGTATTCAGATGAAACCTGAAAGATTCATGTGGGTTTAGACAGATGGTTGCAAGACAGCATGCATGACTAGGAAGAATGAGACAAGAGCAGTTGATTTCCCAGGAACTGAAAGTCAGCGAGGCTGGATCATGGAATAGGTTTGCAGGAGGAAGCTTGAGTCATGGAGCTGGGACTTCATCTCAAGAGCAGTGGGATGCTGCTGGAGGGTTTAAGGATGGAGACTTGGTTTTAAAAAGACCACCATTGAATGAAGGGAACAAGATTGGAGCCAGGGAGTCTGATTTGGCTGCTTCAGCAGCTCAGGCCAGAGCCAGTGACAGCATGAACTAGGACAGTGTCTGGGATAGTGACAGTAGGATTTGAGAGAAGTGAGTAGGTTCAAGGAGTATTTAAGGAGATTGGGTGCAGTGGAATGCCTTCATTTTTGGCTTGGGCAAGTGGGTGTCATTCAGCAAAATAGGTAATGCTGGAAGAGGATTGGGCAGTGACGCCACATTGGGCAGTGAGGCCACTGGTATCTCATTTTGAGCCTGCAGGCAATCAGACCTGGAGCTCATCATTACATGGCCACCTCCTCCCGTACCCTGAGAGCATGTTCTCAGTGAAATGAAGAGCACAGACTTGTGGTATTTTAGGGCAGATGCGTGCTACCGAGAGCCTGTAAAGAATGCTGTACTATAGGTCAGATATGCACCATAGCAGCTTATACATGATACGTGTAAAACATCATCCACACTCAGATGCTCTATTAAATTATAAGAAAAACCAAAGAGGTGATTTTTCAGTTATCCTGTAATGTCAGTTGGAATGTGCCTCCCAGGAAATGAAGTTTTGTGTTCTGCTTCCTTTCAAGGTATGCTCCAGAATGTTTAATGCAATCTAAATTTTATATCGCCTCTGACGTCTGGTCTTTTGGAGTCACTCTGCATGAGCTGCTGACTTACTGTGATTCAGATTCTAGTCCCATGGCCGTAAGTCCTCCTTTTCTCTTCATTTGAATCCAGTACCCATTTAAAATGTGTCCATCCCTCTGCTTGGTTAACTTTTGTTTTTAAATGGAATCCAATCAATGTATTATAATGGAAAGTGTCACTTTCCCACTTAACGTGGTTTGCTACTTGACAGTTATTTGTGGATCTCTCAAGTCTTGCTTTCACAATGAGCCCAGAGTTCCATAGGATGGCCTTGACTCTCAAGGATCTTATCTGTGTAGAGATAAACGGCAGTTTTATGGGAAAATGAGCAAGTTAAGTGGGGTAGCATTGGGTAGGGACCAGCCTTGTCTGCGCCTCCTTCATTCCTAAATCAGATCATTTTCTTGGGACAGACTCCTTGACCAGCACAAGGAGTGGTTGGTAGAGTCTAAGACATTGGTTAGAGACAGATCATTGAAAGCTAATAAGGATTTTGGATTTTTATTTAAAGTTACTAAGGGGAAAAGCCTTTTTATTGCTACTTAAATTTCCAGTTGATTGTAGAAATTTCACCTTAATCTGTTTGGCATTTATGTAAATACATGCAAAGTTAAACGTTTTGTTTGGTTTTATTTCATATAGTTGTTCCTGAAAATGATAGGCCCAACCCATGGCCAGATGACAGTCACAAGACTTGTGAATACATTAAAAGAAGGAAAACGCCTGCCGTGCCCACCTAACTGTCCAGATGAGGTATCTATGAGCCACATCACAGTAATAACACTCCATTTCTATTATGTTTTCGCAGCTTGAGTTATCCAGAAATGGGTAGAGGGGAGAGCGAGGAAATGATGCAGTGAAGTCCTATAAAATAGTTTTCTGAAGCTGAATTTCACATAAGATAACTGAGAAATCGCCTTTGGGGATAGATGATAGCCACCAGTTAGGTTCAGAGCAAGGATTCCCTCCAAAAGCCAGCCCCTCTTTATCCACTTGCTTGCCCCAGAGGGACAGGTTTTGGTGTAGCCTTAGTGTGACAAATACATATAATTGCATTTTTTGTGTGTTAAGTTAGTTTATCCCACTTATTAGTAGCATTTATGGTATGTATTCAGTTTTCTAAGTGAATTGAGCCCTTTAATACTAAAAACTCTTGAGACTGCGTAAGATACACTGAACAGTATGAGTCAGAGAGTGAGGCAGTCAGTCTGGAAAGTTTAAGTCTGAACTGAGATTCAGCTTCACTCTCTAACTGGTTTACAGGAATGACCTGGATTTTACTGCAGTCAGTCAACCCTTGAGCTTCTCAAATGTTAAAATACTATTTATGAACTAGGGTTGTATCCCATTTTCTGTGTTTTAAACTGTTCAAACACTCGTTTTTCTGGTCTTTAAGGAGAGGTCATTTACATTTCCAAAATTATTTTCTTACTCTTGATGTTTCTATATATTTTTTAAAGTTCCCAAATCTAACATTTTACTGTTATTTCTTTCTTTTACAGGTTTATCAACTTATGAGGAAATGCTGGGAATTCCAACCATCCAATCGGACAAGCTTTCAGAACCTTATTGAAGGATTTGAAGCACTTTTAAAATAAGCATGAATAACATTTAAATTCCACAGATTATCAAGTCCTCCTCCCACAACAAATGCCCAAGCCATCTTTAAAAAATTTGTAACGAAAAAAGTTTGTGTTCTGTCCAAAAAGTCATTGAACTCATACTTGAGTACATATACATATATAAGGCACACTGTAGTGCTTAGTATGAATAAGGAGTTCCTCTTTAAATTTGGTACCAGTAACTTAGTGACACATAATAGCAACCAAAATATTTGAAAGCACTTAAGCACTCCTCCTTGTGGAAAGAATATGCCACCATTTCCTTTGGCTAGTTCACCATCACAACTGCATACCAAAAGGGCATTTTTGAAAACAAGAGGAGTTGACCAAAATAATGTCGGAAGATGATTGCTTTTCCCTGCTGCCAGCTGATCTGAAATGTTTTGCTGGCACATTAATCATAACGATTGATGGACCTAGCCCTCAGGTTTCAATATCTATACAGTACTAGACCATGCATTCTTAAAATATTAGATACCAGGTAGTATATATTGTTTCTGTACAAAAATGATTGTATTCTCTCACCAGTAGGACTTAAACCTTTGAGTTGCTTCTCCAGTGGCTTAGCTCCACCACTAGCACCCATTTTTGAGAAAACTGGTTCTACACGGGGGGGATAGCTGTGGAATAGATGATTTGCTGCATGTTAATTCTCGAGAACTAAGCCTGTGCCAGTGCTTTTCTAAGCAGTATATCTTTAATCAGAACTCATTCCCAGAGCCTGGATGCTATTACACATGCTTTTAAGAAATGTCAATGTATGTCCTTTTATAACTCTACCACTTTGGAGCAAGCTATTCCAGCATTGGTTTTGAATGCTGTATGCAAGCAGTCAGGACACCACGTACGCTGCACTGTTCTTACAGTGTTTCCATACTTACCACCAATCTACAAGGATTGATCCCTGTTTTTACCATCACCCTATGGTGCAACACTTGAAAGGAAAGACCCCGCTAGAGGCACTAATGAACTTCAGGATCCACTAGACAGTTTTCAGTTTGCTTGGAGGTAGCTGGGTAATCAAAAACGTTTAGTCACTGATTCAATGTGAACCATTAAGGCCTTTGTGACCAAGAGGAGTCTGAAAATCTTATGCTGTTTAGTATTTGTTTGATATTCTTACTTTTCACCTGTTGAGCCCAAATTCAGGATTGATTCAATGGCAGCAATAAAGTTGCCATTTAAATTTGTTCATAGCCTACAATACCAAGGTCTCTGTGTCAAACCTGTGGCCACTCTATATGCACTTTGTTTACTCTTTATACAAATAAATATACTAAAGACTTTACATGCATATGCCTTTTAATATTAAGATTTCATTTTCAAAGCATTTCAAACAATTTGCTAACATAGAAAAATAACAGTATAGTTTTGGGGGGAGGAGGGGGTGGGTTATGGTCCTTATTACCAACAAACACCAAGTGATTTGCACTTCATTATTGGGCCCAGTGATAATGGGACGCAGGCCAGTATGGATGGCATGTCCACTGTGCCGTAGTCCAGACACCTTTGTTTTACTTCCTTCAACCTCTTCCTGCTTTCACTTTGCAGCTCTGATGCAAAATTCACCATCTTTCCTTTCTTCTGTTTGCACTATAGTGGAGGTGTGACTAAGCACTGAAGAGGCTGAATGCAACAGGAAAATAGGAAGGAGAAGTGCAGGGTGTGAAAAACCCATTAGTCATCTGCTATATAACTGGATGATGCCTAATTTTTATCAGTTATTTATAGGTAGTATACTTAGAAATTACCTTAAACTTTGTAGCTGTCATTTTCCAACAGAAGCTAGTATATGCAATAAATTAGACCAAGTGAAATTCTTTACAAAGCATACAACATATGTACCAATTCTAGACTTCATAATTAAAACAAGATATCCACATCATAGTTAAAAATAACAAGTCCGCAAAGTGACAAGATATTTAATGATCTGACTTCAAAAAGCGCAGGATAGAGATCCCAAATTCCCTATCAGTTAATTACAGTCTTACAACAATAAACAAACTTAGAAATTTCTAGATGGCAAAAGGTTTCTCATGCATTTAATACCAAGGTCTTCAAGAAATGGTGATGTCAAAGTCATATTCCGTAAAGATAAAACTTCTTTCACAAGTAAATTGTGTTAACTGATTTTTCACCCTAATACACCATCAAAGAGTGAGAGAGCAGAGAGTGAGGTATAGCTTATTAGCTCAGAGTGGTTATACATACTGTGACTCCTTAAGACTCCATCAGCAAGTGCAGTATTGACTGCTTTACTATATTGTGGAAATAGGGCATTTAGTGATCAAAATAGGCCCCATTCTAGTCATTAGATCATTACTAGTATATGGTATGAAAGGAGCACAGAAACCCATGGTCCTTTCCACCTACAAGTCTGTCTCAAAGGCTAAAGGTCTGTCTTTAGGTGAATGAAAAGGAATAGTTGCTATTAGAATTAGTGCTATTAGATCAGGGATCAGCAAACACTGTGTATAAATGGCCAGAGAGTCAAAATTTTAGGCCATATGGTCTTTGCAGGCCATATAGTCTCTCTTGAAGCTAATCAGTTCTGCCATTGTAGCATAGGCGTGCCACAGACAACACGTAAATGAATGAGCATGGCAACGTCCCAATAAAATTTATGGACACTGAAATCTCAATTTCATATAAATTTCACGTCATAAATTTTCTTTTTTCCTCCAACCATTTAAAAATGTAAACATTAGTCTTAGCTTGCAGGCAGCACAAAAGTGGGTGGTAGACCAAATGTGGCCCAAGGCTGTAGTTTGCCAACCCCTTTATTAGATCGCCAAAGCTACTTTTCTTAAAATACCTTCTCTTTTTCACAGAAGGTATAAATGGTAAACAACATCTTAAAGCATCGGTAGTACTGGATACCTCTGACATCACTGTCACTCTCTTACTGGGTTTAATTTTGCGTGGCTGGTGTGTGGGTGCAATTGAGTGTGCATGTAGAGCATCTTTATAATATTACCATCAGCACATTTGGTACTTGCACCCTTGTAGTTCTAGGAAAAGTCTTAAAAATCTAAAAATGCAATTCTAGGGAAAGTAAATTGAAATGCACATTGGCTTATAGGAAACTCATTCTTCTAAGGCTCGGGAAACAGCACTGCTTCCCATTTATTGCTTCAAACTTGTATATATGGTGTGAAAATTATTCCCAGTCCTCAAGGAATATTGGAACATTGTTAGTTTCTCCAATGGATTGTAAGTTAGCACACTGATTAAGATGCATCTGACTCTAGTGGAAAATGTCCTCAATAGATGTCTCTTCTTATTGCTATTTTTTATTTGGCATTTCTGCCTGCTGCACAACACAGTTCCTTCTGGGAAATTATAAACCCGTATTTAAAGGATATGGCTAGTTTGAATGAAGTTAAGGCAGCGATGAACAGCAGAGATACTGCAGAGAACCTTAGGGGGTTATTAGGAGAGAGCTTAACTCAGTACACTCGCTTCTTTTTTAAGTAAGTTTCCATGTAATATGCTCCTGTGCCCTGAGAATGCTGGTCAACACATTCCACTGAACCACCTTCTGGGGCAGAGATGAGATATGATGAGCCTCGCTTTTCATTTCTTAAAGATGACACCTATGAGAAAATAAAATTACAGCTAGTTTTAAAATCTAAAGTTGGCTTGTTCATTGAAGATATTTATAAGAAAAGCATTCTACTTTGAGTTGGTAAATACAGAATAACAGGATAAATACCCAAACTCAAAAAATACACAACCCCTTTGTTAAATAAGACTTTTAAACTTCTGTATCAACATCACCTTTGGAACTTCTGCAGGACACACACAAACCAGTCTCACCACCTTCACTCCCAACCCCAACATTCTGGGAAAAGAAAAAAATGAGAGCACTGCGTGCAGTTGCTTCTGCTGATCACAGCCAGTTAAACCCACAGAATCAGAATATCAACACCGAATGTCAATCAAGCTGCATACTGAATTAGATGTTAAGTGTGTCTGGTGACAAGAGGAGTGGTGAGAATAAATCAGTAGGTATAGAAACTGACAAATGACATCAAGGAAAACAACAGGGTACATTCTAGAGAGCAATGGGAAACTCAAGAGCTTTGGTCTCCACAATAATCACCTGGTGAGCATATTAAAATGCAGATTTTCAGGCACCATCCCAGAGATTCTAACCTGAAAGTGGGCCGAATGTCCCCACAAGCGGTCACGGTGATAGCACAGTAAATCAGATGGTGTAGCACTGCTCAGCTTAATGCCTCTTAGTTTTAGCTTTTACAAAAATAAGTGCAACAAGCTTATCAAAGCAGAATTATGTGACTTAATATGCAAGAACTTAGAAATGACTGATGAGTAAAGCTTCCAGCAACACACAGGAGCCTTCTCACGTTGCAATTAAAACTGCAATTATTTTTGAACCAACAACAGTCACAATTTTTAAAAGTGCAGCCAGCCTCAGAGGGAACAGATGATACGTATCTCTCAACTCCTTGCTCAAGTAGTTCTCACTGGTCCATGTTAGGAAGAGGGATGACCAGACTTTGTCCTCTGGTACTTCATTTCAATGTGGCTTACCGTGGGGACAGGCCGATACAAAGCGTCTTCACACAAGCCAGTGTAAAGGAGTGAAGCTGATGGGCAAAGAATCTGGCTTGAATTTCTGCCTCGACTTTTTTTTTCCTAGTAGTAAAGTGTATCTGGGGTTTGTGCTGGAATATGTTGGAAGGGAAGCAGGTGAGAGGGTAGATGAAAGGAGACCGGCCGTAAGTTGATAGTTGTCGAAGCTGAGTTGATGGTGACAAGGGGTTCAGCCCTAGAGAAGGGCTGCTGCACCGCACAGCTTGCTCACCTCTTCGGCGGAGCCTCTGCCCCAAAAACCCTTCCTCCCAGTGTCCAGCCTCTTCATTATTCTCTCCAGCTGCCTTCTTCATTAGGGCCCCTTCGCTGGTAGGTGATCTTTCTGAACGTTGAACCCCAGCCACTAACACCGTCAGACCTTACTTCAGGTATAAAGAATTCTTTTTAGCAGCTTTCCTCCTCTTGTAAGTCATCAGTCCATTCTATAAATAGATTTTCCAAAGACTGGGGGAGGGAAGCAGACAGTTCACTCTGGGATCTGGGATGCTCCTGCTCTTCTCACCCACCTTCCCCAATTCTTCTCGCCATGTAATTATCTATTCTTTCGTGTCCTGGCATGCAGCAAAGCAGCAGCCTGGGTTTCTGTCTTTCTTTTTTTTTTTTTTTTTTTGAGGCAGAGTCTCACTCTGTCGCCGGGGCTGGAGTGCAGTGGCCGGATCTCAGCTCACTGCAAGCTCCGCCTCCCGGGTTTAGGCCATTCTCCTGCCTCAGCCTCCCGAGTAGCTGGGACTACAGGCACCCGCCACTTCGCCCGGCTAGTTTTTTGTATTTTAGTAGAGACGGGGTTTCACCGTGTTAGCCAGGATGGTCTCGATCTCCTGACCTCGTGATCCGCCCGTCTCGGCCTCCCAAAGTGCTGGGATTACAGGCTTGAGCCACCGCGCCCGGCCGGGTTTCTGTCTTTCTATACCATCTTCACTGTCAGAAGCCAGATAGGAAATTTATTTCATTCTTTTATTCAAAGGGCTTCCCAATGGTGCTACACCATTCACAGAACCAACTGAGACCTATGAGATCAGCAAAAAACTTCACTGAGCAGCACAGGAAAATATTAGAACAGGAAATGAAAGTGGGTGTCACTCATCTTACAATAAAGACAAAGCCTGCAAACATTACGTTGAGTAAAATAAGACATTCAAAAAGAGACAGACATGGTATGATTACACTAATGTGAGATATAAAAGTTAGTCCCAGTTATAAAAACAGAAAGTCAAATAATGTTCTCTTCAGGAGCTGAGGGAGAGAGCGGGAAAAGTACAGTTTATCATCAGATTTTCTGTAAAATGAAAATCTAGAGATCTGTTGCAAAATTATGTAAATATACTGAACATTACTAAGCTGTACACTTAAATATTTAATAGTAATTTTATGTTTTTATCACAATTAAAATTTAAACCTTAAAAAAAAGAAAATGGGTTTCACTACAGCCCTTGTGATACTGGGAGAAAGGTAATCCTTCTGATATGCCCTAACAAAGATATCTAACTTCTAGTCTAAGGACTGGTGAATGGGGAATGATGATTTAAAATTTTGAAACAAAGCTCAGTGCTCTGGGAGAAATACATTCCTACATAAGAACCACCACCACCACAACAACAAAACACAAAAGAGGGAAAGAATATAAAGTTAGCAAATATTTTTCCTTCTATTTTGTATTTGCAGGATATAGACATCCATTCCTTCATAAGTTATCTATTGCAGGCACTGGGTTTGCGTGCTATGTTTACCTGGATGAATGAAACTTGGACTATGCCCTCCCATAGCTCATATCCTAGGAGGGGAAGGAAGAGGAATGCAAAACATAATTCTAAAAGGGGACTTCCACTTTGACAAAAGAGAAATAGAAGTGAAGTGCTAAAGCTTTTCACAGACATGGAAAATGGGGGAGGGGCCTGAAAGGTACAGGCACTAGTTTCATGGATGAGATGGCATCTGAGTTAGGATTTGGAAGTGAGGTCATATATGGACATGAGGAGACAGGCAGTGACCCTTCCAGGAGAAAGGCAGGGCCTGTGCGAAGGCAAATGGCAAAAAAGCCAGGCCTGTGATGGTAGCAGCTGGCAGGCAGAAGAGGGCAGTGGCAAATGAGGTTGAAAAATGAAGCTGGACTCAGGGAGGGCTGGAATGCCAGGCTAAGGACTATAAACAGGACCATACCCTTGATCTTGGAATATGGCAAGATTAATAAGCAGGGTAAAAAGTATGGCAATGAAGGAGACAGGCATTATTAGGTTTCACCAGGAGGCTATTGAACTTCTCCCTTCACATGCATGTGAGCAAACACACACAGATTACATGTGATTTAAGACTTGATTTAAAATTTAGCATGAAACTTTCAGATGAGACAGAACAAAGTGGTATACTTAGAAAATCTGAAAACAATTTTTTTTTTTTTTTTTTTTTT
>NW_016806642.1:4596896-4598927 GCF_001698545.2 Rhinopithecus bieti
GTATTTTTTAGTAGAGACGGGGTTTCACCGGGTTAGCCAGGATGGTCTCCATCTCCTGACCTCGTGATCCGCCCATCTCGGCCTCCCAAAGTACTGGGATTGCTGGCTTGAGCCACCGCGCCCGGCCTATGAAAACAATTTTGATGAGCATTTATGCTTTGAATACTAAACAAAAGGAAGACCTTGAGAGAAGTTGTAATATTCTAGTTTTACAAGTCTAATATTCAGGTGGAAATCAAATAAACACAATAGTCATTTTAGAGGACTTCATCTTTAGCAGGGTCTTTTTTAGGGTTGGCTGAAACCACTCTATGAATAGTTTGCACCCAGTGGTTCCATTCTGTACTTTGGAAGTACAATCCAAGTCTAATACTTCCTTATCAGAATGGGCATAACTTCAACGGAGGCCCCTCACTCTCGTGCCCCTGGGCAATCCTACTATATCCCCACCCTACCCTGCCCACTTATCTCCCCTCCCCTAAGTGACTATTTCAAGCCTTCTCTTTTCTCGAAGCTCTAGCAATGCACCCTCATCTTCACTTTCAGCTGATGCTTTGCTTTCTATTTCACCAAGAAAACAAAATCGAAAGAGAAATCTTAAGATGCACAGTGACTGACTCCTGGTCTCTTTACTTACCCTCACTTCCTTGGTGATCTCATCCAATTTCATGCAATTCTCAATTATAGCAATTTACAGGAATGTGATGGTTCTCAAATATATACCTCTGCCCATAACTCTCCCCTCACCTCCAGACTTGTATAATGAACACCAATAGGGGAACATCTTCACTTAGGGATCTTACGTCTAAAACGTACCCATAAAACTTGCTCCACCCACCCAGTCTTGCCCATCTCAATCAGTAACAAATTCATTTTTCTAGGCCAAAACTCTTGGGGCCTTGGCTCCTCTCTTACCCTCGTATACCCCATTGACTCCACCTTCCAAAAAATGTCTCCAGTCCAGCCACATATCACTGCCTCTGCTGCTTCCAGGCTTGTCCAAGTCAGCATTTTTACTTGAATTGTACCACAGCAGCTTCCTAACTGACCCTGCTATGTTCTACATTCATTATTTAACACAGCAGCTAGACATATTAAACTATAAATACAGTCAATTATCCCTATACTCAAAACATTCCAATGGCTTTCTATCTTAGAGTAAAAGCCAAAGTCCTTACAAGGGCCTAAAAGGTCACAAACTATCTGTGTGCTCTGCCTCCCCCACCCCACTGTGACTTCATCTCCTATTCTCCACTTTGCTCCCTCCTCGTCTGCCCTAAAGGTTGCTTGCTGTTCCTTTAACAGACCAAGCATGTTTCTGCCTCAGAACCCCTGCACTTGCTGTTCCCTGTCCCTGGAATGCACTTTACATAGATACTCATGTAGCACACTCCCTAAAGCTCTGGTCTTTGCCCAAGAATCAGTTTTACAATGAACCCTTCCTTGACCACATATTTAAACTCCAAGTCTTCCCAGACACTCTTTAGCCTTCACCTTATTTTCTCTGCAGCGATCACTATTCCTTTTACTAATTATTTTCCCTAAATGTAAGTTCCATTCTTATAAGAATTTTGATGTTTTGTTCATTGCCATATCCCTAGTGCCTAGAACAGTCCTGTCATATAGTAGACATTCAGTATATACTGGTTGAATGAGTAAATGAATACCTTTCAAAAAATATTTTCTAAGCATGCATTCCCAATTCCTTCAGCAAATAGTCATGGGCTGGCCGGGCGCGGTGGCTCAAGCCTGTAATCCCAGCACTTCGGGAGGCCGAGGCGGGCGGATCACGAGGTCAGGAGATCGAGACCATCCTGGCTAACACGGTGAAACCCCGTCTCTACTAAAAAAATACAAAAAACTAGCCGGGCGAGGTGGCGGGCGCCTGTAGTCCCAGCTACTCGGGAGGCTGAGGCAGGAGAATGGCGTAAACCCGGGAGGCGGAGTTTGCAGTGAGCTGAGATCTGGCCACTGCACTCCAGCCTGGGTGACAGAGCGAGACTCCTTCTCAAAAAAAAAAAAAAAAAAAAA
>NW_016806642.1:4601583-4610660 GCF_001698545.2 Rhinopithecus bieti
AAAAAAAAAAAAAAAAAAAAGTTTACTGAGACATTGAAAAGAAGTGGACTTGTTTGGAATCTGCCTCCAGGTGCCAAGGACGCATCCATGAGGAGGTGACATACTCCAGAACTTGCTGAGACACTACAGAGGAAATTCAATGTCTTGGTCTGGATTTGGGGAGCTATAGTTGGACTTTAGATATAAATTTGGAAGTTTCCAGCATGTATAAATGGAACTTAATGTCATGAAACCAATATTAAATCATGTGTTCATGAGAACACAAAGGGAGTGAGTTATTAAATCTAAAACATTGATTTTAATTTTGTGATATGGATGTGGCATGATTTATTTGTTTGACATTTAAATTACTCTCATTTTTTTCACTATTCTGAACAATGTTACAATGAAAAACATTACAGGCACGGTGACTCAAGCCTGTAATCCCAGCACTTTGGGAAGACGAGGCAGGAGGATCACTGGAGCCCAGGAGTTCAAGACCAGCCTGGGGAACATAGTAAGACCCTGTCTCTCTACTAAATAAAAAAATAAATAAATAAATAGAAAGAAAAAGAAGACATCTAAATAGCTCCCAATGTTTGTCTATTCCAAAAAAAACTATAATGAACAAATATCCGGCCGGGCGCGGTGGCTCAAGCCTGTAATCCCAGCACTTTGGGAGGCCGAGACGGGCGGATCACGAGGTCAGGAGATCGAGACCATCCTGGCTAACACGGTGAAACCCCGTCTCTACTAAAAATACAAAAACTAGCCGGGCGAAGTGGCGGGCGCCTGTAGTCCCAGCTACTCAGGAGGCTGAGGCAGGAGAATCACTTGAACCCAGGAGGTGGAGGTTGCAGTGAGCCGAGATTGTGCCACTGCACTCCAGCCTGGGCGACAGAGTAAGACTCTGTCTCAAAAAAAAAAAAAAAAAAAAAAAAAAAAAAAAAAAAATCACAACGTAAGCAGTCATATTGAACAGCTGAAAAAACTCTTACATTTTTCTTTACATTATTGAGACTAATGACTATGTCAAACTGGAAAGATGCTTAAGATATATTTTGACCTATTTTACCTATTTTAATTAAAGGGGAAGGGTGAAATGTTTTGTCTTTGACAAATTATAATTAGATGTTAGATTTAGGTGTTTAATAGACATTTAATAAAGTGGCTTAAAAGCTTCTCTTTTAAGGTAGGCTTCTCCCAACCATTTGACATAGATGGACCTCAGAATCTGAAATTTCAAATTCAATTTGTACATTCATATTGACAGGTTTACATAGCTGACTATAATGCTATTATCACTGCTAGAATGTATACTACAATTTTTTAAATAATTTATTTCTGATTTAAGTTTTCTCAATCACAGTTCAAATATTCAAGACATACAGTTTTTGAGAAAATTAATAACTACAGCTCAATGGCAATTCTGTATAACTAACTAGAGACATGGAAGGGGTAGTGCATTTAAAACTGATTTCTAATTAGACCTAGATCTTGAAAAATTGATCTGATCTGTTTGCTTATAACTAGCTACTTTTAGGATCTCTAAAACACAAAATGAAAATGCTATTCTCTGTTTTGTACAGTTGAAGCTTATTTTTTAAAGAGTCCAAAATTTGTTGATTCACAAGGTTCACCAACTTGTGAACAACTATCACCACAATTGAATTCTAGAGTATTTTTATCACTCTCCCCTCCCCCAAAAAATCCTGTTAATCATACTCCCTGACTCCTCCCTCCTCCAGCCCCCAGTAACCACTATCTACTTACATTCTCTATGGATTTGCCTATTCTGGATATTTCATATAAATGGAATATCATATGTGGACTTTTTGTCTGGCTTATTTCACTTAGCGTAATGTTCACAAGGTTCGCCAATGTTGTAGCATGGATCAGTACTCCATTCCTTTCTATGGATGAGTAATATTCCATCACGTGGATATTACCACATTCTGTTTATTCATTCCTCACTAGATGGACATTTGGGTTGTTTTCCTTTTTGGCTATTATGAATGCTGCTGCTGTGCCAATGCATGTACACATTTGTGTATAGACACACATTTTCAATTCTCTTGGATATACCTAGGAGTCAAATCCTGGGGCCATCTGGTAATTCTTTAACATTTGACAAACTGCCACACTCTTCCAAAGCAGCTGCACCATTTTATATCCCACCAACCCCTAGCACTGTATGAGGATTCCCATTTCTCCGCATCCTTGCCTACATTGTTATAGTTCATTTTTCTTCATTCTCTTTTCTTTCAGTTTCTCAGACTGGATCATTTCAACTGACCTACATTCCAAGTTTGTTGAGTCTTCTTCCTGCTCTAATCTGCTGCTGTGCTGTAGTAAATTTTTCATTTGTTACCATATTTTCAAATATAGAATTTCTATTTGATTTTTAAAAATAATTTCTCTCTTTATTGATATTCTCTATGTGATGAGATGTTGTTCTCATACTTTTGCTTTTGTTTGTTTGTTTTGAGAAGGAGTCTTACTCTGTCGCCCAGGCTGGAGTGCAGTGGCGCGATCTCGGCTCACTGCAAGCTCTGCCTCCTGGGTTCACGCCATTCTCCTGCTTCAGCCTCCCGAGTAGCTGGGACTACAGGCGCCCGCCACCACACCCGGCTAATTTTTTGTATTTTTAGTAGAGATGGGGTCTCACCGTGTTAGCCAGGATGGTCTCGATCTCCTGACCTCGTGATCAACGCACCTCGGCCTCCCAAAGTGCTGGCATTACAGGCGCAAGCCACTGCACCTGGCCTCTCATACTTTTTAAAAGTTCCTGAGACGTGGCTCTCTTTAATTCTTTGAAAATATTTTAAATCTTTGTCTAGTAAGTCCAGTGTTTCCACTTCCTTATGGACAGTTTCTATTAATTACTTTTCCCTTTGTGTTTGGGTCATACTTTGTCATAAAATCTTTGTGTGTTCCTGTGTCCAGGATGGTATTGCCTAGGTTGTCTTCCAGGGTTTTTATAATTTTGTGTTTTACATTTAGGTCTTTAATCTGTCTTGAGCTGATTTTTGTCTATGGTGTAAGGAAGAGGTCTGGCTTTAATCTTCTGCATATGGCTAGCCAGTTATCCCCGCACCTTTTATTGAATAGGGAGTCTTTACCCCATTGCTTTTGTCAACTTTGTCGAAGACCAGATGGTTGCAGATGTCTAGCCTTATTTCTGGGCTCTCTATTCTTTTCCATTGGTCTATGCGCCTGTTCCAAAAGAGTTTCAACAAGGCGTAAATATATACTTCTACTGCTTCTATTCAACATTTTACTGACGGTTTTAGTGCAATATGGTTCCTTGGACATAGGAATGGGCAAGGATTTCACGATAAGACACCAGAAGCAATTGCAGTAAGAGCAAAAATTGACAAGTGGGATCTAATTAAATTAAGAGCCTCTGGAAGCAAAAGAAACTATCAACAGAGTAAACAGAGAACCTACAGAATAGGAGAAAATTTTTCCAAACTATGTATCTGACAAACGGCTAATATCCTGCATTTATAAGGAACTTAAATTTACAAGAAAAAAGCAAACAACCCCATTAAAAAGTGGGCAAAGAATATGAACAGACACTTCTCAAAAGAAGACACACATGCAGCCAACAAGTATATGAAAAAAAGTTCAATATCACTGATCATTAGAGAAATGCAAATCAAAACCACAATGAGATACCATCTCATACCAGTCAGAACTGGCCATTACTAAAATGTCAAAAAATAGCAGATGCTGGCAAGGTTGTGGAGAAAAGGGAACACTAATACACTGTTGGTGGGAGTGTAAATTAGTTCAACCATTGTGGCAAGTAGTGTAGCAAAATCTCAAAGAGCTAAAAACAGAATTACCATTAGACCTAGCAATCCCATTACTCCATATATACCCAGAGGAATATAAATTATTCTATCATAAATATACATGCACACAAAATGTTCACTGTAGCACTATCCACAATAGCAAAGACAAAGAATCAACCTAAATGCCCATCAGTGACAGGCTGGATATTTGGTACATATACACTACGGAAAACTATGCAGCCATAAAAAAGAACGAGATCATGTCTTTTGTGGGAACATGGATAGAGCTGGAAGCTTTTATCCTTAGCAAACTAATGCAGGAACAGAAAACCAAATACTGCATGTTCTCACTCCTAAGTGGGAGCTAAATGATAAGAACTTATGAACACAAAGAAGGAAACAACAGACTGCTGTCTACATAACGGTGGAGGGTGGGAAGAGAGAGAGCAGCAGAAAAGATAACTATTGGATACTGTGCTTAATAAATACCTGGGTGATGAAATAATATGCACAAAAAACCCCTGTGACACGTGTTTAGCTATGCAATAAACCTTCACGTGTACCCCCAAACCTAAAATTAAAAATTTTTAAATATTAAAAAAGAAAATCTGTTATAAATGGAGCATGCAGTCTGTTTTCATTTGAAATAATTGTAACTACTGTTCAATTTAGGTTTACCACTCAGATATTTGTTTTTATTAGACCTAGTTGTTTTTGTCTTTCATGGTATATTTTGGCTTAATCAAATGTTTCTATAATTTCATTGTAATTAAACTATTCATGTTTTAGCTATATCTCTTTGTATAATTTTTTAATGGTTGCTGTATGGATTACAATATGCGTTCCACAACTTATCACAGCCTACTTAGAGTTACTTTTGATGTACTTCATGTAAAACATAACCCCAAAACCATAATTTCATTTACCTTATTGTCCTTTACACTATTGCCATCAAATATACTGTATCTATATACATTATAAACCCTATATGTTAAAATTTTTGCTTTTAAATAAATTAAGAGAAAATATATAATCTTTTTTAGTCACCTGCATGTTTACTGTTGCCTTAACCCAGTGGCGGGCGCGCCCCCCCAGCCTCGCTGCTGCCTTGCGGTTAGATCGCAGACTGCTGTGTTAGCAATGAGGGAGGCTCCGTGGGCGTGGGACCCTCCTGGCCAGGTGTGGGATATATTCTCCTGGTGTGCCCGTTTGCTTAAAGCGCAGTATTGGGGTGGGAGTTACCCAATTTTCCAGGTGTTGTGTGTCTCAGTTCCCCTGGCTAGGAAAAGGGCTTCCCTTCCCCCTTGCGCTTCCCAGGTAAGGCGATGCCTCGCCCTGCTTCAGCTCTCGCTGGTCAGGCTGCAGCAACTGACCAGCACCGATTGTCCGGCACTCCCTAGTGAGCTGACCCCAGTACCTCAGTTGAAAATGCAGAAATCACCGGTCTTCTGTGTCGCTTGCGCTGGGAGTTGGAGACTGGAGCTGTTCCTATTCGGCCATCTTGCTCCGCCCCCCAACCCAGTGGTTCTCAATGGTGTGTGTGTTGGTGGGGGCAATCTAGGGGTTAGAGGACAAGGACATTGCCAAATCTCCTACAAGCACAGAATAGCCCTTCCCACTTAGGAGAGAATCATCCAGCCCCAAATGTTAATAGTACCAAGACTGAGAAACCTGTCTTAAAATAATGTGCATTGTTTTTATCTGGTTGCTCTCAAGATTATCTCTTTATAACTATAGTTTTCAGCATATTAACTATAATGTGCCTAGGTAAAAATTTCCTTTTATTTATCCTGCTATGCAGGAGGACCTCTGAGCCTGTTAGATCTGTAAGTTTTTTGAAGCAAATCTGGAAAATGTTTGACCATTATTTTTTCAAATAATGTGTGCCCCCATTATCTTTCTCTTCTTCTCCCAGGACTCCATTTACATCCATTTTAGACTGCTTTATATTTTCCCTCAGGTCCCTGAGGATATGTTCCATTGGGCTTTTAAAAATCTCTTTTCTTTGTGTTCTTCAGATTGAGTTGTCTTCATGTTAACCGAACCTTTTTTCCTGGCCTCTCCAATCTTCCGCTATGCCCATCCAGTGTATTTATTTCAGATACTATAGTTTTCAGTTCCAAAGTTGTTATTTTTTAGTTTATATCTCTTGGCAGAGATTCCGTATCTGTTCATTATTACTTTATTTTCTTTTAAGTTCCTAAACATATTTATAATAGCTGTTTTATGGTTATTGTCTACAAGACCAACATCTGGGTCACCTTGGGGTCAGTTTCTACTTTTTCTCTTAATTGTGAGTCACATTTTCTTGCTTCTTCAACTATCTAGTAATTTTGTTCTACTGGACATATTGATTACTATAATATATTGTAGAGGCTACAGATTCTATTATCTTCCTCTGATGAGTGTTGATTTTTGTTCTAGAAGGAGTTAAATTTGCTGAACTCAAACTCCAAACTCTGTCTCCTCTGTGCTGGAGAGGAGTTGAATCTCTTCTCAGTTCTTTTAGCCTTTCAGCTGTTTTCTACCAGGTCCCTTGGAGTTTCCCTCACACAAACACAGTTTAGGGGCCAGCCAACTGTATTTGGGTTAAGTTGACACACAGATTTTGAGGCTCCTTCCTATGCAACCCCCTCTTTTCCACAATTTCCCCCTTCACTTAACAGCCTTGCTAATGGTCCTGAACTCTGTCATCTGACTCCTTAAGCTAGTGAGACTGCAGCTTTCTCCATCTAGGGAGTGGTATCAGGCAAAAAGCTATAGAAACACAAATATCATACAGTGATGTTATCCTGTTTCAAGGAAGAATTCTCACATTTCCACCTGCTTTTGGTCATTCATTCTCTAGTGCTTTCAAGTAGTTGGTTTTCATTTATATTTAGTCCAGTTCTAATAATGGTTATCTGTAGGGAAATAGTATGATACAAGCAACATCATCAATACTGGAAATGCCAATTAGGTTTTTAAATCTGATAGTTTTATTGAAGATAAAGATTATTTTGTCCCTCTATGCCTTGACATATTTATCTCTCCTAATTCATAAGCAGAGCAGCCTACACAGTTTCTCTCAGATATTACTTCGAAGCCTGAAGAAACTTCTCAATGGTATAAATAATGTGGCCTTTGGAATCAAGAAATCACTTACCAACTGTATGAACTTGGAGAGATTATTTACCCCTTCATGCTTCTCCACTTGTATCATGAAGGCGGTCATTTAAATCTCACAAGGTTGTTAGAAATAGTAATCACTTATGTCACAAAGCATAGAGCAAGTGTTAAAAAGAAAACAAACACTTCTGGTTCCTTTCCCTTAGACCTCTTCCTTCATCCCAGCAGTGGAAATAGTGGAAGGAATTCCTAATACATGACCACCTTTTTCTATAATAGTTACTTTAGTATTCCATTAGTTAAATTCCATTTACTTTAATGTTCCATTAGTAACATTTAATTACGTTTATAAGGAAGAAAGAACATGAGAGGCAGAACAAATCCCATTTTATGAACAAGCGTGCGCAAGAAGCAGGGACTGTCAAAGGAGACACTGAACAGTGCACGGAGGATTCTTTCCCCCACCATATCTCTGGGCAAGCAAGTGTGGAGGCAGGAAGACATACAGCAATAAAAAAGGCATCATTATCCCAGAATTTCTCCATGTGTGAATGAGAAAGTCTTTCTATGTATATAAGTATATAATAAATCACAGTAATCTAACAAGCAAAACTGCTAAGAAAAGGCAAATTTAAAAGAAAAGAAAAGGTAAGTCCAAAAAATTTTAAAGTTTAAATATGTATTTAATGAATTTTAAAAAATTTACTGTGCTTCTGTTTATAAAAAGTTTGTTTTCTGAAAAGAAACAAATTGGAATTGTACAGGACTATATCTTATAAATTTTCCAATTAATGTCTTTATCCAAGTCATTACTTCAAATGTTATCTAATAAAGGACTGAAGATGAGTCTTATGAATCAATATAAGAGAATGCTTCCAGACTGCAGCAATTTGTGAGCACTGTTCTCTAAATACAGATATACTGTCACCTAATTACATCATCTACCCAACCCATATTTTCCCATCTTGTCCCAGGTATATAAGACATGTCATATGTTTCACTAACATCCTGCTGCACCATTTTTACAGAACTTGGGCTATTTCTAGTACTCTATTAAAAAGGCATAATCATAATTGTTCTAAGTGGCTTTCTTTTCTAAGTTTATTAGAGACAGGTCAGGCAAACACAGAGCTGCTCCAAGGAAATCAAAGTGGAGACAAGGCTCCAACAAACAGGATAGAGCTGAGAAGAAGCTGGCTGTTCTAGGACAGTAAGAGTCAGAACTGATAATTATAAGACTCTTATGATTCCATAATCACACAGGGCTAACATGATATATACTCAGCTTACACCGCTAAGAGTAAGCTGAAGAAGGGCCAAAGCAAAACTGACATATTTAAGTAATGACACAGGACATGTTATGAACATAATACTTTTATGTTATTGATTGACTGGTTCAGAAGTTAGCACAGTAGTGTCTGTAAATATGATCATCTTTCTACATCTACAAACAGTGGAGAAGAACAGAGGCATTCCCTTGGGTTTCTCAGGTCTATACTAGTGCAAACCAAAGGTTAGCAGCATTTTTCTATAAAGAACCAGATAGTAAATATTTAATCTTGCAGGCCACATAGTCTCTGTTGTCATCACTCAACTCTTTTATTATAGCATGTCAGCACCATAGACAATATGTTAATGAATGGACTTGGCTATGTTACAATACAAATTTATTTACAAAACCAGGTGGTGGGCTAGATTTGGTCTATGGGCTGTAATTTGCCAACCACTAGGTAAACAATGAGAGGTAAATATCTAGTGCAAAATGATACTAAATAATGTCTTGAACACATTCCCAAATTTCAAATGATGAGTAAGAAATACATAGATCAGTGCAATTTGATTTTCCTATGTTAATAATATAGGAACCACAATTTCATATTCAGTGAACTCAATATATAGTTGAACCAATTTTTCTGTGTATCCTCAGAACCTGGGAATTATTTACCTGTGCATAATCACCAAAAGGTGGAGAATAAGCAATGCACTTTTCCAATGTGTGTTGTGATTCATTTCCCTGAGAGATTACATCCAGAATGCTGCTTGCAATTCCAGTCTTATGAAGAGTGGTTTTACTTGCAGGGGCTAAAGGCAGAATCAACAAGTTTATTTTATTTAGGTTATTTTATTATACATTTATTTTATTTAGGTTGTTTTAAACAAATTATTTTATTATAAATTATTTTATAAATT
>NW_016806642.1:4612845-4623985 GCF_001698545.2 Rhinopithecus bieti
AGATGGGATCTCACTCTATTGCCCAGGTTGGAGTGCAATGGTGCAATCTCAGCTCATGGAAACCTCCACCTCCCGGGTTCAAGCGATTCTCCTGCTTCTGCTTCCTGAGTAGCTGGGATTACAGAACCGCACCACCACACCTGGCTAATTTTTAAATATTTTTTGTAGCGATGGGGTTTCACCATGTTGGCCAGGCTGGTCTCAAACTCCTGACCTTAGTGATGCCCCCACTTTGGCCTCCCAAAGTGCTGGGATGACAGGCGTGACCCACTGCGCCTGGCCTGTTATCAATATTTTTATTGAGATTTTTATTTTATATTTTATGACCAAATAACAAAAGCAAAGCTTATTTACCTCTGGTACTAAATATAATGTCAAACAAAATAAATGAGTTTAATAAACTCCAACTCCACATTTAGATGATGCTAGAAACACACATTTCTTCAAAATGTATATCAGTATATTTTTATGTAATTAGTTAGGTGTAAGGATTCTAATACGGTTGACCCTTGAAACAACATGGGGGTTAGTAGTGCCAACCCCCCACAAAGTGGAAAAATCTATGTATAACCCTTGACTACCCAAAAACTTAACTACTAATAGCCTACTGTTAACTAGAAGCCTTACCAATAGCAAACAATTAACATGTATTTTGTATGTTACATACGTTATACACTGTTTTTTTACATTAAAGGTGGAGAAAAGAAAATATTAAGAAAACCATAAGAGAAAAACATTTACAGTACTGTCGTATTTATCAATACCATAAATTATGTCATCTGTTTACAATATAGATCTGTCTGAAATGGTGGACAACAGCAGCTACAGACCTCAATCTGTGGTACTCATTAAGCAATTCGACTTTTACTTATAATGTCATGACACTGCTTCTTGAGAGCCCTTCTAGTATCACTAGTGGCATTTTTATGGATCGTAGGTGTTATTCAAGGTTTATGATATTGCACTAATCATGATGAAAAATACGCAAGCATGACGAGACATCACTTTTTACTGCAATAAGCAATTTACTGGAGAGATGAATGGCTCACATGGAGATGATTAGCAACACACAGGATTTTAAGTGGATACTCTCAACACTTGAGCTCATCGCAAAAGCAACAGGAAGTAGGCACAAAATTATCACAGTAGTACAGTATATACCACAGTTAATTTTATGCAGTTATGATTTAATACTGCATCTTTATTTTGGTTTACATTTCTTTTGACTGAATGGTGCCATGTACAGTCTTTAAGTATGTATGTCATGTATGCTAACTTTTAACTTTTTAATAATAGGTTTGAGTATATGTTATGGTAATAAATTACAAACTAGACTAATATCTACATATATTTTATGCATTCATGACATATATAACTTTTCTTAATTTTTTTCAATATTTCTAGGCTATGGGGTTCATTTGGGAGTTTTTCCAAAGTTTTCAAATTTCCAAAAAATTTCCCACTATATTTCTTGGAAAATATCCAAGCATAAGTGGACCTGTGCAGTTAAAACCTGTGTTTTCTAAAGGGTCAACTGTATATAGAAAACTCCTAAAAACTCAACAATGACAACAAAATGAACCTGATTTAAAATGGGCAAAACTTTAATAGACATTTCTCCAAAGAAAATATACAGATAACTAATAAACACACACAAAAATGCTCAACATCACTAATCATTAGGGAAATGCAAATCAAAACCACAATGAGATACCACTTCACACCCACTGGGATGGCTATGACTACGAACTGAATGTTTAAGTCTCCCCAGAATTCATATGTTGAAATGCTAAGCCTCAATGTGATGGTCTTAGAAAGTGGGACCTTTGGGAGGTAATGAGGTCATGAAGGGAGGTAATGAGGTCATGAAAGTAGAGCCCTCAAGAGTGGGATTAGCGCTCCTATAAGAAGAGACATGAAAGGGCTTGCTCCAGCTCTCTACCATGTGAAAATGGAACGAAAAGATGGTCATCTGAAAACCAGGAACAGTATCCTCATCAACACTGGATTTGCTGGCACCTTCTCTTAGAACTCCCAGCCTCTCAAACTGTGAGAAATAAATGTATGTTATTTAAATCATCCGGTCTATGGTATTTTTGTTACAAACAGCTAAAACAGAAAACAAGTGTTGGTGAGCATGTTGGAAAATTAGAATCCCTGTGCACTGCTGGCAGGAATGTAAAACGGTGCAGCTGCTGTGGAGAAACGGATGACAGTTTCAACAAAAATTAAACATGCATTATGGTATGATCCAGGAATTCCATTTCTGGGTATATACCCCAAAGAATCGAAAGCAGGGACTCAGATACCAATGTTCACAGCAGCATTATTCACAATAAAAGGTAGAAACAACCCACATGTCCATGGATGGCTGAATTAAAACATGGTATATATGTACAATGGAATATTATTCAGCCTTAGAAAAGAAGGAAATTTGGATACATGCTACAACATGGATGAACCTAGAAAACATTATGCTAAGTGAACTAAGCTACACACAGAAGGACAAATATTGTGTCACCTAGGTACCTAGAATAGTCAAATTCATAAAGACAAAAGTAGAAACAGTGGTTACCCAGGCTAGTGGGAGGGAAAAAGGGAGAGTTATTATTTAACAGGTGCAGGTTTCAGTATGAGATGACAAAAAAGTTTTGGAGATGGAGAGCAATGATGCTGCACAACACTGTGAATGTACTTAATGCCACAGTACTCTACACTTAAAATGGTAAATTTTATGTTATGTATATTTTAATTTTACCACAATAAACAGAAACTGGATATCATCCCTGTCTCCCTGAATAAAATTCTCAAAGATTGGGAGTTAGAGTCCAAATCTCTGTGTGTGTGTGTGTGTGTGTGTGTGTGTGTGTGTGTGTGTGTGTGTGTTTTTTTGCACTAGAGGTGATTCTGGAAACAAAAAGGTAGACTCAAGACTTACTGGCCAACACAATATTAAAGATGCAGTTCTAAACATCTAAAGCAAAGTTAAACTAATTATTTCAGGAAAGTCTAAAATCTCACAGTTAGAAAACACTGAGGTTACCTGGTCCAACCCCTATTGACAGGAACAGGGATCATTTATATTAACACAACACCCTATACAGATGCTCACCTGGGGTCTGCTTAATTGCTTTTGGTGATATGACAGTCACATCTTTGTGAAATAAACTTTCTCTCTGCTTAAAAGCTTGAATCGTTCTTCCTTATATTAAGCCTAAATCTGCTTTATTGTATGTTGTACTTAATAGGTAGTTCTGCCCACTGGAGGTGCACATAATACCATATGACTACTCTTTAAATAGGTTTAACAATGTATATGTTTGGTTGTCCCTTTCCAGGTTCCATATATCCACTTCTCCTGAATTCTTCTTCACAGGACTTATTTTCCAGAACCTGCCCCTATTTTGGCTGTCTTCTTGTAGACACTCATTTGCCCATTATGTGAATCACCTAAAATCCACAGTTCTTCTAAAGACTCTGATGCTTGCAGTGAACTAAAGATTGCAAAGAGATATGAAGTATTCATATACAAGTTTTATTTGTGCAATTTCCCTCAATAATCCAAGCAACGAACACTGCAGATAAATTTTTAAAATTTATTCTATAAAGAACTGACGGCCAGGCGCAATGGCTCACACCTGTAATAGCAGCACTTTGGGAGGCCGAGGCGGGAAGATCACCTGAGCTCAGGAGTTCGAGACCAGTCTGGCCAACATGGTGAAACCCCATCTCTACTAAAAATACAAAAATCTGTCAGGAATGGTGGTGCATGCATGTAATCCCAGCTACTTGGGAGGCTGGGGCAGGGGAACCGTTGAACCCAGGAGGCGAAGGTTGCAATGAGCCAAGGTCACGTTGCTGCACTCCAGCCTGGGTGACATAGCAAGACTTCGTCTCAAAAAAAAAATAAAAATAAAAAAAGTAAAAAATTTAAAAATTTAAAAAAGAGAGAACTGCCTTAGCTTTCTGAATGTACAATTGCAGGGCATTCTAGTTATACCTCTTGCTATGGCTAGGTAACACTAAAATCTCTTACAAATTCAGTATTATTATTTTGACATTTGAATACAAGAAACTACATAGATTTTTTTCCTTACAAACTGGTTAAGCCTAAGTTTTATACCACTTACAAACCACAGTGTATTTTGGGGTACAAATATAATAAAAATTAGATGTACTTTAGTCTACCTACTTATTACAACATTTATAAATATCAGTGGTATATTAACCAATAAAATGATTGGGTAAACAATTCCAGAATTAAAAGAAAGACCAGATTAGTTAGACCAGAGTTTAATAGCTGGTTTTGATATTTTCCAGATAAAATTTGTTCTGCCTTTAAATATTAAAATACTTTAGCTACTAAATACATATTAAGATACACAAAAAAATGTATTTTAAAGAACAGCATTAACATGTACTTAGCCTTACAAATAACATTACTATGTAAGTGAATAAGTATTGATACTCCTAAGCTTTTTCAAACTACAAAATTCTGAACTTAAATTAGTTTATATCTTATATTTAAAATATCAAGTATTTTGAAAACCATGTATGTCACAAACTTTTGGAAATTCCTTATTCTCTTATAAGGAATAAAGAATCCACATATAAATTATTTATAAGAGACAAACTCATTTTACACAAATTAAAAATACTTTACATACAAACTGGCAAATAATTAAGGTAGTCCCAAATGCCAGTTAGCATAACTTATCAAAAAATGGATTTTTTGGCCGGGCGCGGTGGCTCAAGCCTGTAATCCCAGCACTTTGGGAGGCCGAGACGGGCGGATCACAAGGTCAGGAGATCGAGACCATCCTGGCTAATACGGTGAAACCCCGTCTCTACTAAAAAATACAAAAAACTAGCCGGGCGACGAGGTGGGCGCCTGTAGTCCCAGCTACTCGGGAGGCTGAGACAGGAGAATGGTGTGAACCTGGGAGGCGGAGCTTGCAGTGAGCTGAGAGCCGGCCACTGCACTCCAGCCTGGGCGGCAGAGCAAGACTCCGTCTCAAAAAAAAAAAGGATTTTTTGTTTGCTTATTTTAATAACAGATTTTCAAAACATTGCAAACAGATTTTGCAATGTTTTCTTCAATTTTGAGAAGTAAATGTAAACTATGAAAAAGTCATCATTTCATTGACACGACAATTTAAGATATAATTTAAATGGAATATATATACATATATAGGTATATACACATCTGTGTGCACACAAAGTTTTCTTACCCCTGAACTTATCTCTGTGCCTTTTGGCTGGCTTTGCTGCTGCTTATGGTGTCCTGCCAGCAAGCTTCCAGCAGCAAGGTTTGGAAAGCTCTGAAGATAAGGCTGCGACCCTGAGAAATTTCCTTCTGCCATTCCCACTGTGGCTGGCTGTTTCTCCTGAGTATTACTGTGCCCTGGCCCAGCTTGTCCAGCAATGTGCTGATTTGGAAAGAATGGTAACATGCCCATTCCAGCTGTTATCGTTGTTTGAGTTGGAATCAGGCTAGATGCTGTAGCAAACCACAAATGCAAAAAGCTTTTAGTTAGAAAATATTTATTCACAATAGTCCTTTTGATTTTGTTAAGTTATGAGCAAAATGCAGAGAAACCAATTTTGTACCTGTTAGATAACAGCAAAAGGTAAGGTTAGAGGTTGTTAATTAGTGGGCTCCTTTATGAAAAAACAAAAATCTACAATAGTAATAATGCTCTTATTTTCAGTAACTTTCAGGGTAACCTCAAATATATGAAATTTTTAAGTTTTTAAATTCTATATATAATTGTTAATTGGCATTTAAGCTATATTAGTGCTTTTTTTAATGCCCATTCATTGCAGCTTCACTGTTTCCATAACTGAAGGAAATAATTAAGCTTTAAGTTTAAAAAGTTATCTGAAAGTAAAATTTAATGAAGTTTGACTGAATCCAATATAAATTTGGTTAGCTGGCTTCCATCAGCTCATGAGAGCTATTAATACACACCTCTTCCCAGCTATTGAGTTAAGTGTCTTCATATTGGTAACCTGAAATCAGTCACATTTGGAGTATTCACAAACAGAAATGCACAAATGCTACAAATCAAGACTTTTTTTCCACCTAGAGAGCTTGTTGTTAAACACTTATCAGTATATCACTGGCTTCTTTTCTTAAATGACTATTTGTTAACAGATAAGCACTAAATTTAATACATGAAAGTTTTATGTTTTTATTTATAGAAAATAACAAGAAATTCTGGGAAAAATAAAAGCGGTTTTTTTGTTTGTTTTTTGAGTCAGGGTCCCACTCCCATTGCCAATCATGGCTCACTGCAGCCTCGACTTCCTGGGCTAAGGTGATTCTCCCACCTCAGCCTCCTGAGTAGCTGGGACCACAGGCGTGTGCAACCACGCCTGGTTAATTTTTTGTATTTTAGTAGAGTCAGGGTTTTGTCATGTTGCCCAGGCTGGCAACATTCCTATTAAAAGTTTTAATAGGAAAATTCTGAACCGTTCCACTTTTTAAAAAATCTATAGGTCAAAATTAAATGGAAAGAGCTAATTTTGACAACTAAGATTTACCATTTTATAAATTTACTAAACAAATTTCTTCAATTATTTTCAGTAATAATCATTTAGAGATGGATATTTTGGTTCCCCTAATGTTTAGAATATAGTTATTTGGACACTAACTTTTCAATGTTCTTAAAGCAACATATACTAAAGCAAATAGTTTATTAGTTAATTCAACACAAATAATACACATTTACATAAGCTTTTAGACATAGAAAATTTAATTTTTTGGCAAGACAGACCCCATGATATCAAAAAATTTCTTCACCGGCTTAACTTTTGTCCAGTCAATTTCAACAGTCAGAACTAAGTTATTTGATCACTGGACAAAAGGTTAAGTAAGCTACCCATATTTAATTGACTTTTTTTTTTTAAATTATTGGTGGACCTTCTGTTTTTACTCAGCATGCCCACTTCTAAGCAAATTTCAATTAAGCTTCAAGCTGAAAATGCACCCTTCAAAATCACATTCAAATAAGAAATCTTAGTATAACACCATGCTCCTATTTTCCTGCCAAAAAAGCTATTTTGTTTGCCATGTTTTTAGAAGCACATAGTACACACATTAGTTTTCTTTGACTACTGATTTAGAGGTTAAATTTTTTTAAATAATACAAATAAATAATCAAACTTTAAATATATAAATACTAGATTTTTAAAAATAAAAGTGAAAGGTTTCTTATCCCAGATGGATCCATATATGCTGTCAGCCCAGTGGGCAGCATGTCAGTCTCAAAGGGATCTGTGTCTTTGCCTTGCACTGCTGTGAACCTGCATAAAATATTAAAGCATATCCAACAGGGAAAGTCTTATCTTGGCATGGAAGCAAGTCCATCAGTAACTTATCAATATTCAAAATAGAAAAAGCCAAGAGGGTTCTCAAAATTTTAAATGACTAAATAAAACTCAAATTTGACTTCCCTGTAAATAAAAGTAGAACATAGGTAAACTATTTTAAATCTCCAACCTGACTGTTTACTGACTTCTCAGTAAATACACATCATTTACTTTTATGTGCTTCTCCATGATGATGTCCCAACTCCTTTTTCAATGGAAGCACTGACCCTATCCCTAGTGCAGTCTGAAATACCACAGCTGGGGGCTCTCCAAGTAAGCCGGGTTTCTACAAAAGAAGAAAAAAAGGTAAGACCCATGGCCATAAGATATAACCTAAAAAAAGTTACACATGTGAAAATTCATAAACAACCTGATCCACAACCTGATTCTAGAAAAGAAATGAACTGATTCTAAAAGAAAAAATGATATCATACTTACATTATTAGTATGAATATTCTCAAACTTCATTAATTGTTGTTGTGCCAGTGGTATATGAGAAAGATTCTGAAGGAATAAATTAGAAGTATTACCCATAACTGAGCTCTGTGAAAATGACAAAACGTTGTTAGTTTAATTTTGAAAAGCTACATGTTGTATAACCCGATTCATTTTAAAGTTCAATTCTCCAGTCGATCTGAGTAAAAGTAATTGCTTCTAAACATAATATTTCACTTTCCAACTTAACAGGCAAAGTTAATTAATTCTTTTAATAATATACAAAAGGGGGCCATGCAGTCATGAAATTAATTCTACATTCTTTCATCCTTCCTTCCCTCCTCTCACCCCCTTTTGGTTTCAATGACAGTGACATTCTATTCATTCATTTATTTATTCATTTAATCATTCAACAAAGATTTATTGAGCACTTTCTATATGCCAGGCACTGTGCTACTTAGTGAGAAGTACAATAAGATCTGCCCTCACAGATCTTACAGTCCCCTAAGGAAGGGAGCCATTAATTAATAATAATTTTAAAAAACCACATGATTACACATGGTAATTATATGAAGGAAAATGCAGGGGCTACGAGAACAAATAGTGGAGGAATGTTATTTAGCCTGGACAATTCAAGGAAGGTTTCTTGGAGGAACTAATTCTTGTACTACAATCTGAAGGCTGTAGTTGAAGTCTGGGAGGGAATTAGGTGATGTTGGGGTGGGAATCATTCGCATTCCAGGAAGAAAGACCAGCAGAAGAAAAGACCGAAGGAGGAGAAAACAAGGTCCTTTGAGGACCAAAACCAGGCTGTTGTAGTGGGACAGTGATGTGTATTGAGCTGAGAGGCAGAAGGAACTAGCTCAAATGTATGGGCCTTAAAGGTAAAGCATTTTGGTCTTTCTCTTAAAATATAGGGAATATTATCAATACTCTGAACTTCCCCTCTCATATTACTCTTCACTCCTTATTGTAATTAACTGTTTAATGTGTTTTCCCTACTGGTTGAAATTCTATAATAACATAGACTTTAAATGTTACATTCCACACAGTAGCCTCAATGATTAGCACAATGTCTAATACATATATGTCAGATACTCAATAAAATACATTGAGTAAATGAATGAATAAAAACTCTATAATGTATCACCAAGTCCTGTGTTAGATTCTAAGGATGAAAAATAAAAGCTGGATTTAGGACCAGATATTCATTCATTCAACTTATATTAAGCATCTATTATATATTGTATGATTTGTAATTAGAATTCTATATTCTTAAACAGTACCTGAAATTAATGAGTAATGCTTATCACTAATATTATGGACATTTAAATCTATAAACACACACAATTTAAGAAATATTAGTTCTAAATAAGATAGGAAACATATTATAACTACTATTCACTCATATACAGAGTTGTTTTTCTATCTCTAATATTCATCTAAATTTTAGGAATTAAGAAGCGTTACTGTTCATTTATATCTTCCTTTCTAGAAATCACCTTTGTTTTGTGTCTATAAACCACCAATAACGAAGCTCCTTGTGTTTTGAACAAAGCTGATTCTATGTTGTTAATACTTAGACATAAAATGTATACACTTCTCCTTTTCTTAATGCCCATTACAAATTGGAAATTGCGGGAGATAATTTAGTCTTTATAACTACTGCTTTGGTTAGCTTAATTGAATCTGATGTACTCATTAAGTTATAATTTTACATAGCTATACTTATTAAAGATTTTCTTTAAAAGCAAAATACTCATTTAATTTCTTGAGAACTTTAAGTGTCAAGAACAAACAAGATATTCACTCCAAATATTTAAAGCTTCAGTACTTAATGTTATTTATGTACCTGATGTGCTTTATTCAAATGTAAAAATGCAGGAGAGATGGATGGATTCATCAGATGTGGCAAGCTGTGAGGTGTTCCAAGAACGGCTTTAAGAAAATAAAAGTAAAACTTTAATATATACGGAATTAAAATTTTAAAACCAAGCTTCGAAAAGGGTTATTCATTTCTTTAAACTATTAACAAATCCACTGAAAGGTCAATGACATAGTGACTCTGTCACTGGTCAAAAGTGACAGGCACCTTTCCCTGAGATTCAACCCTGGAATTTGTTTTAAAATTCAAAAGCCTTCTGCCATAATCGTAAAACTCCAAACCTAGGCTTAATCTTCTCTAGAATTTAGTGCAACAAAACATATCCACCTTTTAATAAGCACAATACTCATTTGAACCCATGTTATTTATTCAGTGTTTTTTTAGGTATTTCAGGCATTTTGGCAGAGGGTAGGAGTGGGGGACCAGATACAATCCTTGTCCTTGAAAAGCTTACATAAAATCCAATTGAGAAGACAATATATGTACACACAAATATTTACATAAAAAAATCAAAAGAAACTGCAAACCTGTACACAGACATAAAAAGAATAAATGGGAACAATACTCATAATCAAGTCTAAGAGCCTAAATACCAGAGTACGTTTCAAAAGGGATGTTTTTAGAACAGAAAACTTACAAAAGAGAGGCAGGGATGTGTTACAGATGTTTGAATCAGAGTGCCTCCATCTTGAATAGAAGTTAGGTAAAGTAAGGTTGAGACCTGCTGAGCTGCATTCCCAGTAAGTTAGGCATTCTAAGTTATAGGATGAGACAGGAGGTCGGCACAAGATACAGGTCACAAAGCCCTTGCTAATAAAACAGGGTGCAATAAAGAAGCCGGCGAAAACCTACCAAAATCAAGATGGCGACAAGAGTGACCTCTGGCCGTCCTCATTGCTACGGTCCCACCAGCAACATGACAGTTTACAAATGCCATGGCGGCGTGTGAAATTTACTCCATATGGTCTAAAAAGGGGAGGAATCCTCAGTTCTGAGAATTGCCCACCATTTTCCTGGAAAACTCATGGATAATCCATCTCTTGCTTAGCATATAATCAAGATAATCAAGAAATAACCATAAAAATGGGCAACCAGTGGCCCATGCCACTGCTTTATGGAGCAGCCATTCTGTTTGTTTGTTTGTTTTTGAGAGAGAGTCACACTCTATTTCCCAGGCTGGAGTGCAATGGCACGATCTCTGCTCACTGCAACCTCCGGCCTCCTGGGTTCAAGCAATTCTCCTGCCTCAGCCTCCCAAGTAGCTGGGATTACAGGCACTCACCACCACACTCAGCTAACTTTTTTTTTTTAAGTACAATTTCCATTTTATTTTTCTCCAGATAATAGTCTATCTCAGTCTTTAAGCACTCAGCTCCTTACATGGGCTTTGGTGGGGGACGTGGGGCAGCACCCGCAGGTCTAAATTGGGGTGGGGGTGTTCGGTCT
>NW_016806642.1:4627745-4632714 GCF_001698545.2 Rhinopithecus bieti
GCCCTTTTTGGCACGACCGTTGTTCCTTCTTTTCTTTGTCATCTTGGAAGCACGGACCGAAGAGAGCTAATTTTTGTATTTTACCAGAGACGAGGTTTCACCATGTTGGCCAGGCTGGTTTTGAACTCCTGACCTTGAGATCCACCCACCTTGGCGTCCCAAAGGGCTGGGATTACAGGCGTGAGCCACCGCGCCCGGCCTGGAGAAGCCATTCTTTATTCCTTTTCTTTCTTAATAAACTTGCTCTCACTTTAAAAAAAAAGGGGGGGGGAGGATGTTTTTAGAATAGATAATATAGAGACACAAAAAGGACCATGAGATAGAAAATATATGAAGAAATTTAATCTAACTATTGTAAAATAACTGGAATAATCATAATATACAAAATTAGGCTGGGCACAGTGGCTCACGCCTGTAATCCCAGCACTTTGGAAGGCCAAGGTGGGAGGATCATTTGAGGTCAGGAGTTCGAGACCAGCCTGGTCAACATGGTGAAACCCCGTCTCTATCAAAAATACAAAAATTAGCCAGGTATGGTGGCACATGCCTGTAATCCCAGCTACTTGGGAGGCAGAGGCAGGAGAACTGCTTGAGGCTGGGAGGCGGAGGTTGCAGTGAGCTGAGATCACGCCACTACACTCCAGCCTGGCTGACAGAGCGAGACTCCATTTCAAAATAATAATACATAAAATTATATATATATAATATACAAACTTAGTGTACTGGTAACATCTTCTTGTAATATATATGTAGTAAAATAAAAAAACACTGTACTATGACAGGTGAAATAAATAAATGAATGAAATAAATCCTCATTCTAACCAAATTTTTTAGTATCCATCTAAGTCTACATTGGGACTGCCTCAGAAGACAAGAATGATATAACTTCTTGGTTTTCAGGAGTAGAATGATACCAGTGAGACAACCATAGGAAACTATTTAATTCAACAGTTTTCAATATTCTCTCTAGCAAAGGAGGAAGTGCCCAGAGTATGCAGGACTGGAGGGAATATTTCATTCTAGCATAATTTCAGGAAAGTTACGATAATTTGAGGATATGTGGAAGAGGACTCATTCAGAATTCTATTATCTACTTCAATGAGGAAAAAGGCATTTCTGAGTGGAAAACTGGTACACAGAAAATAACTCCTCTGCAAGTGATAGGGAATTAAGTGTAGAAAATTAGAGAAAATATTACTAGACTTAGACAAATAACTTCCGTATAGCCCCTTCAATAAATTATGCTGGGAAAATGGAATATTCATATGCAAAAGAATGAAACTAGACCCTTATCTCTCACCATATATAAAAACCAA
Organism: Rhinopithecus bieti; assembly: GCF_001698545.2. NCBI lineage: Eukaryota > Metazoa > Chordata > Mammalia > Primates > Cercopithecidae > Rhinopithecus > Rhinopithecus bieti. The sequence goes on from NW_016806642.1 coordinate 4,629,062, forward strand.
CTCAAAATGTATTAAACACTTAAATGCAAGACTAAAAATTGTACAACTACTGGAAGAAAACATGGGGGAAACACTTGAGGATATTGATCTGGGCAAAGATGTTATGGGTCACACTTCACAAGCACAGGCAACAAAATCAAAAATAGACAAATGGGATTTTATCAAACTAAACAGCTTCTGCACAATGAGGTAAACAATCAATACGGTGAACACGTATAACTTGTAGAATGGGAGAAAATATTTGCAAATTATTCATGTGACAGGACTAATATCTAGAATATACACAGAACTCTAGCAATTCACAGCAAAATAAAAGAAAACCACCCCATTAATCCAATTTAAAAATGGGCAAAGGATCTGAACAGATATTTCTCAGAAGGCATATAAATAACCAACAAGTATACGAAAAAACGTTCAACATCAGTATCATCAGTCAAATGTAAGTCAAAACCACAATAAGATATCATCTCACACCAATTAGAACGGCTAATTCTAATTATCAAAAAGACAAACAAATAATAAATGCTGGTGAGGATGCAGAAAAAAGGGAACTCTCTTACACTGCTGGAGGGAATGCCAATTAGTACAGCCATTATGTAAAACAGTATGATGGTTTCTCAAAAAAACAAATATAGAACTACCATATGGATCCAGCAATCCACTAACGAATATTTATCCAAAGAAAAGAAAATCATGGTCAGGTGCAGTGGCTCACACCTATAATCCCAGCACTTTGGAAGGCTGAGGTGAGTTCATCACCAAAGGTCAGGAGTTCGAGACCAGCCTGGCCAACATGGCGAAACCCTGTCTCTATTAAAAAACACAAAAATAGCAGGGTGCAGTGGTGCACGCCCGAAATCCTAGCTACTCGAGAGGCTGAGGCATGAAAATCACTTGAACCCAGGAGGCAGAGGTTGCAGTGAGCTGAGATCATGCCACTGCACTCCAGCCTGAGCAACAGGGTGGGACTCTATCTCAAAAAACAAACAAACAACAACAAACCAAAGAAAAGGAAATCTGTATCTTGAAGAGATATCTGCATCCTGATGTTTATTGCAGCACTATTCACAGTAGCCAAGATATGGACTAAGTGTCCATCAACAGATGAATGGATAAAGAAAATGTGGTACATTTCACAATGGAATACTATTCAGCCATAAGAAAAAAGGAAAGCTGGTCATTTGCAGCAACCTGGAGGACATTATATTAAGTGAAACAAGTCAGGCACATAAAGATAAATACTGCATGTTCTCCCTCATATACAGGAGCTAAAAAAGTTGAGTTCATAGAAGTTGAAGGTACAATCATAGTTATTAGAGTCTGGGAACAGAAGGCAAAAGGGGATGATAGGGACAGGTTGGTTAATGAATATAAAATTACAGCTAGATAGGACAATTAAGTTTTCATGTTCTATAGTACTGTAGGGTGACTAAGTTAACAAACATTTATTGTATATTTTCAAATAGCGAGAAGAGAGGACTTTAAATGCTCCCAACACCAGGATATGATGAATGTTTTAGGTGGTTAATATGCTAATTACCTTCATTTGATTATTATAGATTATATACACATATTGGGCTATCAGTCTGTACCCCATAAATATGTATAATTATTACATGTCAATTAAAATTTTTTAACAACAAAAACTTGAGTGGAGGAGTTAATTTTTTTTTAATTCTGTAGTTGAAGTACAAAAAGCAGAGCTTTTAAGACACATCCCTTCTTGTTAAATTAATGACCGCCTGTGGAAATACATCTAAATTACAAAGCTCTAGATGTATTATCTATGCAAGATTAATAGAAGTCTCTTCCCTCAAAAAACTGTTATGGAAACCACAAATAATAGATATCAAAACATTTTAAAACTACATTACTTTAAAGTCACACATTATTGATGAAGTAGCTAGTAGTAACACGGCAAATATCAGAAAAGGATTTTCCAAGATAATAGAAAATACAAACCCACTTGGCAACTTAAAATATATTTTATTAAACATATAAACATCTATGGATAGATATGTTAATATTAATTTTTAAAAGCTGGTGGCTACCTTAATATAAAAAAATCCAGAGCAAAGGATATTACCAGGGATAAAGATCACCATTTTGTAATGACAAATGGGCCAATTAATCAAAAGGATACAACAATCTTAAATGTTTGTGCACCAAATAACAAAGCTTCAAAATATATGAAGCAAAATTCACAGAACTGAAAGGAAAAGCAGACAAACCCAAAATTATGATTAAAAATTTCAACAACTCCTCTTCTTTTCAGATCATCATTGCATTTTACTATAAAACATTGAAATATATTTTTCTTCACAGCTTTTACTGAACACAGTATCTTCCAGTTTATAACAACAACAGAAACAACAATCAGAATAAAAACAGTCTGAAAATGTCCATAGCATCTTGCCTACCTGCTCTTACCCTTAGCTTATGGCTAGGACTCCCATTATGCCCCATCCTCTCCTCAGTATAATTGATAGAATAAGTTGACAAAAAATCAGTAAGGATATAGGAGACATGAACACTATCAACCACGTTGATCTAACTGACATGTATAGAACACTCCACATCCAGTAAGAGCAGAATACACATTATTCTCAAGTGTCCATGGAATATTTGCCAATATAGCCTGTATTCTGAACCATGAAACAAGTCTAAATTCTAATTTATAAATTTAAGTTGTGCAAAGTATCTTCTCTGACTACAAGTGAATTAAATTAGGCATCAGTAACAAAAAAGACCTAGAAAATCTCCAAATTTTGGAACTTAAGTGACACTTACAAATAACCAATGGACCAAATAAATCAAAATGGAAACCAAAAAGTATTCTGAAATGAATGAAAATAATATAACATTCAAAATTTGTGAGATACAGTGTTTAGAAGGGAATGTGTAATACTAAACACATTAAAAGAAAGGTCTCAAGTGAATAACCTAGTTTTACTTTAAAAAACCAGAAAAGGAAGAACAACATATGCCCAAAGTAAGCAGAGGGAAATAAAGTGGAAATCAATGAAATAAAAAACAGACAACAACCAGAGAAAGTCAATGAAAACAAAAGCCAGCTCTCTGGAACAATCAGTAATATTGATAAACCTTTTGCCAGACTTATCAGGAAGAGAGAAGACAAAAATATCAGGAATGTGAAAGAGCCATCACTATAGATCCTGCAGAGATTAAAGAATAATAAGGGAATACTATGAACAATGTTATGCCAATAAATTTGATAACTTACATAAAACAGATAATTTCCTTGAAAGATACAAACTAGTAAAGCTCACTTAAGAAGAACAATATCCTGAAATAGCTCTTATATATTAAAGAAATTAAATGTGTAGTTAGAAATCTTCCTTAAGGCCGGGCGCGGTGGCTCAAGCCTGTAATCCCAGCACTTTGGGAGGCCGAGACGGGCGGATCATGAGGTCAGGAGATCGAGACCATCCTGGCTAATACGGTGAAACCCCGTCTCTACTAAAAAATACTACAAAAAACTAGCCGGGCGACGAGGCGGGCGCCTGTAGTCCCAGCTACTCGGGAGGCTGAGACAGGAGAATGGCGTGAACCTGGGAGGCGGAGCTTGCAGTGAGCTGAGAGCCGGCCACTGCACTCCAGCCTGGGCGGCAGAGCAAGACTCCGTCTCAAAA
>NW_016806642.1:4632806-4640545 GCF_001698545.2 Rhinopithecus bieti
AAAAAAAAAAAAAAAAAAAAAAAAAAAAAAAAAAAAAAAAAAAAAAAATCTTCCTTAAAAAATTCAATACAGCTGATCTCACTAGCGAATTCTACCAAACATATGAGGAAGAAATAATAGCACTGAACACAAACTCTTCTGATGACTGAAGAGAGGGAATATTTTCCAAATTGTTCCATGAGGGCAGCATAACAAAACCAGAAAATACATTACAAGGTAAGAAAACTACAGACCAATATACCTCATAAACATAGGTGCAAAAATTTCAAACTAAATGTTATTAAATCAAATTCAACAATATATAAAAAAGATTATAATATGCCATGATTAAGTGAGGTTTATCCTAAGAATAAAAGGTTGATATAACATTCAAAAATCATCAATGTAATGTATCATGTTAACAGATAGAAAAGTATATGATCATCTCGATATATGGAGAAAGCATTCAACAAATTCCAGCAATCATCATGCTAAAACTCGGCAATTAGAAATAGATGGTAAATTCCCCAGCTTAATAAAAGAAATCTGTGAAAAAACTCTAGCTAAGATAATACTTAATAATCAAAGAATGAATGCCTTCTCCATGAGATCAGAAATGAGGCAAGGATGTCTGCTCTCACCAGTTCTATGCACAATTACAGTGGAATTTCTATCTAATGCAAAAAAGCAAGGACAAAAATAGAAGCCATATATGTTGGAAAGGAAGAAGTAAAATTGTGTTTATTTGTAGATAACATAATCACCTACATAGAAAATCCCAACAAAAACCTACTAGAAATAATAAGTGAGTTTAGCGAGACTGTAGGATATAAGATAAATATGTATTTAATCAGTTATACTTCTATATGCTAACAAGAAGCAATAGGACATTGAAATTAAGAGAGCAGTACCATTTAAAATAACATCAAAAAATATGAAATACTGTGAATAAATCTGACCAAAGATGTATAAGATTCATATTCTGAAAACAATAAAACATTACTGGGAGAAATAAAATATTGCCTCAAAATAATTGAAAAGATATACCATACTTATGGATCAGAAGCCTCAGAATTGTTGTGAATTCTGCCTAAATTAGCATACAAATCAACACAATCTTAATCAAAATCCCAGCTGACATTTTTCATAGAAATTGGCACTCTGATTCTAAAATTTATAAGCCAATGCAAAGAACCTGGAATAGCCAAAACAACTCTGAAAAAGAAGAATAAAGTTGAAGGACTTACACTGATTTCAGGATTTATTACACATGTATTTTGGTATACAGACAGTATTGATATAAAGACAGTACTGTTATAAAGACAGACATTTAGATCAATGAACAGAGTTTAGTTATAGACTCATGCATATATGGTAAACTGATTTTTGGCAAATGTCAAAATATTCAATGAAACATAAGCTTTTTAAACAAATGATACTGGAATAACTGTATAACTATATGTAAACAAAAAACATCTGGACTCTTACCTCATACTATAAACTAAAATTCACTCAAAATAGATCATAGACCTAAATATAGGGATAAAATTATAAAACTTTCTCCAAGAAAACATACAAGAAAATCTTAGAAAACCTGAAATTGGCAAAGATTTCTCAAATATGACATACAAAGTACAAATTATAAAAGAAAAAATAATAAATTGGATTTTGTCAAAATAAAACATTTTGCTCTTCAAAAGACACTGTTAAAAAATATTTGCAAACCATATATCCAACAGACTACTTGTATGTAAAATTAAAAAGCACTCTCACAACTTGATAAGAAGACAAACAACTCAGTTTTAACACGTACAAAATATTTGAAAAGACATATCATCAAAGATATAAAGATGACAAATAAGCACAATAAAAGGTGCTCAAAATCATTAGTCAAAAGAAATATTCAAATTAAAACCACAGTAAGAGAGCAATACACATCCACTAGAAAGGCTAAAATTAAAAAGACCAACAGATCAAGTAGTGGCAGGGATACTGAGCAAACTGGAGCCCTAGAAACTGATGGTGAATACGTAAAATGGCTCAACCACATTGGAAAACAGCTAGGCAGTTTCTCACCACTTAAACATATATCTATCATATGACTCAGCCATTCCACAGATAGTTATTTATCAAAGAGAATAAAAGCATAAGAAATAAAAGCATAAAGACTAGTACACAAGTGTCCATAGAGATTTTATTTGTAATGGCCTCAAACTGGAAATAATCCAGATGTCCATCAACAAATCAATGAATAAGCAAATTATAGAATGAAATACTACTCGGGAATAAAAAGAAAAACTACTACTAATCCATGTAACAACATGAACGAATCTCAAAACAGTAAGCTAAGTGAATGAAGCCAAACAGTACAGACTGTGTGATTCCTTTTATACCAATTTCTACAAAATACAAACTGTAGTGACAGAAAGCAGATCAGTGGTTTCCTGGGGAGAGTGTAGCGGATGGATTACAAATGCACAAAAGGAAGCTTTGGAGGGTAATTTATATGTCTATTATTTGATTGTGGTAACGATTTCATGAATATATACATAACATCAAAATATATCAATTCGTACACTTCAAATACCTACAGTTTAATGTACATCAACTATATCTCAATTAAAGCTGTTTAAAAATACAGTTTATACTATCGAGTGATTACATAAAAAATTAGGAATGTACACACATAAAGAAAAAAGTCTAGAACAATTATATTTATTATATTTTTGAAGGTAGTTAAAAGGTCTAGATTGAAGAGAAAAGATCAGCTTGGTCAGAGTAACATAATCAAAATTGGACCTGGGACTGAAATTAATCTAATAGCAGTTGGAGCTTCCATTTTAGTGGTAGAAATAGACAATAAACAAGTACATGTATAGTATATGTCAGTTGTTTTTAAAATTATACAATGATAAAGAAGCAGGGCAAGGGTATAAGAATTATAATTGCTTTTTTTTTTTTTTTTTTTTTGAGATGGTGTCTCACTCTGTTGCCCAGGCCAGAGTGCAGTGGTGCAATCTTGGCTCACTGCAACCTCCGCCTCCAGGGTTCAAGTCATTCTCCTGCCTCAGCCTCCCGAGTAGCTGAGACTACAAGTGCATGCCACCATGCCCAGCTAATTTTTGTACTTTTAGTAGAGATGGGGTTTCCCCACGTTGGCCAAGCTGATCTTGAACTCCTGACCTCAGGTGATCTGCCCACTTCAGTGTCTCAAAGTGCTGGGATTATAGGCGTGAACTACAGCGCCCAGCCAAGAATTACAATTCTTTATCATTAATTTAGTTGGCTCAGAGAAGGCCTCTGTGAGGAGTTCAGGATATAGCAAGGTTACAGTTAAGATACAGTAAAGGACATAGTAAAAGGAAAATAAATGGAATTTATTGATTAACAAGACACTTTTTCTCAACATCAAGAAACTTTCCACACATTTTCCAGCTATGTATGTGCTCAAGTGAGGCAATGATTTAATCCTCTTCCCTTTCCACCCCACACAAGAAAAAGCTATGCTTGATGAAATAACTTCTGCATCAGTGTAATATTCAAACATCTTACTTAAAATTGAGAAAGCACTAAGCATAAAGAAGCCTACTGCCATATGGCCATACATTAATCTGAGTAGAACAGCAGAATGGAGAATATTTAGTTTTAGATGAAAAGAAGAGACAAAAATAATACTTGAGAGGAATTAGTAAAGATAGCCCAGAGTCCAAAGAGGCAGATGATACTTTCTAAAAGACCTAAGAATGTGGTATGCTTCTTTAGACACTAATACATAATCTTGGACTGCATTAAGGGAAATATAATGATAATAGGAAGGAAATCCCACTGCATTCTGTGCTAATCAAAACCAATCTACAGAATATGTTTGTGTCTGTGTACATCATATTTTGGGACAACCCGGAAGACCTAGACTACACCTACAAGAGAATAACTTGTGGGGGATTTAAAGCACATGTCCTGTGACATGTTATGGAAAGTCAAATATAGAACTGTAATCTGCAAAGAGATATAAGATGCATAAAAAGAGAGTTGCAGAAAAAAACACCATCTCTGTTTATGTTTGCTTTCATATTAAAAAAGGAAAACATTAGATTTGATCATTTCTAAATATATGGATTGACAATGGTTCATCCGTTTAATTGACATCTTTTACATTTATGGTATATATCGGGGCTCTGCTCGAAATTTATTTTACTAATAAAGTTGCATTGTAAAAAAAAGAACTGGTCTGGAGAAAAGAAGACAGGGAAAATAAAAAATGACTGAGGTTTCACGGTAGTTGTCTTCAAATATTAGGAGGCTTTTATTATGCAAGAAGGAATACATTTATCCTGTATTTCTTCAGAGGCGGAACCAGAATAAGTGGCTACAAATTGCTTATATTAGTAATATAAAAACTTTCCAGTAATTGAAACTGTCAAACCAGGGAATAGGCTGCCTTGGGAAGTAATAAGCTTCTAATCCTTCATGTTGTCAAGACAAAAAAGCGTATCTCTATACCATTAAAACTGTAAAAGAGATATCTAATTGCATAATAGCCTGAGCCAGAAAACTACCAAAGCTGCTTCTTACACACAAATAATTATATGAAGTACTTAATATGAATACTGTTGTATAATAAATAATTTGACTGGCCTTTGTCCCTGGTTCCTGAAAGGGAGACTCTAAATCCTTGGATTTTCCTGAGTTACAGGAGTGTCTTTGATATGCTACTGAGGGAACTCATTATGGACCCATAGATAGCTTCCGGATGAGGGCTGGCTGTGCCAAAAGACCAACTCTATAAGGAGAGGTGGAGCTTTGCACCATGGGATATCAGCCTGACCTTCTAACTTCCAGGGAATGGAAGCAAAGTAGAGACTGAGTTCTATCATGGGGCCCATCAATCACACCAACATAGTGAAACTCCAATAAAATCTCTGGACATCGAAGTTCAGTAGAGATCCCCAGATGGAAAACATATTGATGTGTTGGGAGGGTGACATGGCCTGATTTGATGGGTAGAGGACACAGAAGCTCTGTATTCAAGATCCTCCAAGATTTTTCCCTAAGTGTATCTTCCCTTGCCTGTGTCCTTATGTACTCATAAGCATAGTGCTTTCCTAAGTTCTGTGAGCCATTCTATTGAACTATTGAACCTGAGGGCATTGTGGGAACTCCCAAATTTGTAGTTAGCTGGTCAGAAGTGCACATGGCCTGGAAAATCCCCTGAACTTGCGTCAAGGTCTAAAGTGAGGGTAGCCATATGGAAGATTGAGCTCTTAACTTGTGGGGTCTGTGCTAACTCTAGGTAGTTAGTGCCAGAATCGAATTGCAGCAGGTGAGCTGGTGTGAGACCAGTTAGGATGAAAACATAATAAATGTATTTAATACATTTGCTCCATACATATTTGCTCTGAACTTAAATGTTGAATACAGCAGATCCCCCTTATCAGCGAGCGATATGTTCCAAGGCCCCCAGTGGATGCCTGAAACCATAAATAGTACCAAACCTTATATATGCTATGTTCAAATTTGTTTTTCCTTCTTCACAATTTCATGGATAGAAAATTCATTCTTACTGTAGATCTTGGCAATTTCAGCACACATTTTGTTTTCCCTTATTAAGTTGGAAACATTTTAACCTTTTCACTGAAAGGATGCACTTTGCAGCTTCTCTTTGTCATATCCAAACTGCCAGCATCACTACTCTTGTGCTTTGGGACCATTATTAAAGAAAATAAGGGTTACTTGAACATAAACACTACAATACCATTACAGGTGATGTGATAACTAACCAAGATGGCTACTAAGTGATTAATGGGTGGGTAACATATACAGAGCAGGTACACTGGACAGAGGGATAATTCATAGCCAAGGTAGGAGAAGCAGAACAGCAAAACATTTCATCACACTACTCAGGATAGCATGCAATTTAAAACTTATAAGTAGTTTATTTTTGGAATGTTCCACTTAATATTTTCAGACTGCAGGTAACTAAACTGTGGAACACAAGAACACAGATGAGGGGAGACCACTGTATAGGCATTCATTTCCTCATAATGCTAAAACAGACATTTTTGTACATAAAAAGTTGTGCATTTCAGAATGCACAGAAGGTAAGCTCTTACTAAAGAATACTAAATAGGTAGATATTTAATGTATACTGATATTATAAAGATTTGCATAATACTTAGAAAATAATAATGTTTTCATCATTTTCTACAAAGTGGAACAATTTTACAACAAAAAGGGGAAGAACAAAGAGGAAACAAAAATTTGGCACTTTTCAACAAAATAATTCTGCTAAAAATATTACATAGAAAAGTATTAATTCTTTGTGGATATAGGTTATAACAATGTAGTGTGTTAACTATTACCTTGGTCTACAAATTCATGTCTACTAAGAGCTAAACAGAAGGTTTGATATCTAGCATTTATTAATAGTAAAAAAAACCACATAAGCAGTTTGTATATATCAAAAATAGTCAAAATATATCACCTCAGATTATTGATTAAAATTCATTAGCAGGTCCTAGAAAAATTTTTAAATTTTCATACTAATTTAAATATATTTTTCACAAATAAATGTATTTTTTCATATTTCACATGTGAAAAAATTAACTTCATGCTAACATTCTTTAATCAGTATACATACATGTCCATACCTGGTTTAACAGCTCGTCCACATAACTGGGGCTGTAGAAGAACCTGCAACATGGCAGGGTTGTTTAAACTTTTCATAATTTGTACTGGATTTGGCTCTGGAAGTAAGCCCTTTTGATTACTGTGCATCTGCAATGAATATAGAAATAAGAAACATTAGAACAAGTGTAAGTACAAAAGACATAATTTCAAAGGCTTTCTTCTAGAAATTCTCATTCATCTGACAAGATCTATTTTATGATAAACATAATTTGATTTATATTATATATCTATTTTATACTCTCTACCACAGTTCTCAATTATACATACAGCATAAAATCCTCATAGAATGTCTCAAGTAAATACCAACTGGCTTTAAGAGGACTGACAATTTAGTACAATGAGTCTCATCATATCATACAAATAGAAGGATGACAAGGGAATCTGAAGTTATTAATAACTTTTTAACACAATATGAATACTTTGATACTACCGAAGAGCCTTCTTATAATGTTGATTTAAAGTTTAATTGGCCAGGCAAAGTGGCTCACACCTGTAATCATGGCACTTTGGGAGGCTGAGGCGGGAGGATCACTTGAGCCCAAGAGATCAAGATCAGCCTGGGTGACACAGTGAAACCCTGTTTCTGTATTTTACAAATAAAAACTTCAAATAAAAATAAAATGAAGTTTAATAATGTGGGTTGCCTTATAATTCAAAATCTTCTTATTATTTTATTTTATTTTTTGAGATGGAGTCTCACTCTGTTGCCCAGGCTGGAGTGCAGTGGCACGATCTCGGCTCAGTGCAAGCTCCACCTCCCGAGTTCACACAATTCTCCTGCTTCAGCCTCCCAAGTAGCTGGGACTACAGGTGCCCGCCACCCATGCCTGGCCAATTTTTTGTATTTTTAGTAGAGATGGGGTTTCACTGTGTTAGCCAGGATGGTCTTGATCTCCTGACCTCGCGATCCACCCGCCTCGGCCTCCCAAAGTACTGGAATTACAGCCATTAGCCACCGCGCCTGGCCCAAAATCTTCTCTTTTATAAAGGTCTTTACTTGATTAATTTAGTATGAGATTAAAATGAGCTGGCCTTACATACATGCAATCGAGTAGCTTCCTAAAATATGAAAT
>NW_016806642.1:4641745-4657855 GCF_001698545.2 Rhinopithecus bieti
AAAATAAAATAAAATAAAATAAAATAAAATAAAATAAAAACCAGCTTGATGGATGGGGATATTAATATATATAATTACATAAAAGATAAAATCTTTGAGCTATGAGAAAATGGAGAACTGACAAGGACAACTGGAAACTTTTGCCAACCCAGATACTGCGAAATTGAGAGGGAGAAGGTGATGCATCCAAGAAACTGACATAAAGCCTGTGAGAAACCCCTGGGGAGATAGAAGATGTGAAGGTAAACATCAGCAGAGAGCATGAGAGCGCATGGGTCCACACACAGGATAATTCAGGGAAGCGCTTTTGAGTTGTGTTTGCCTTCAGAGAGCATGGCTTTCTTGGCCAGGACAGCAAGGTGGGAAAACAGCAGCATCACCCCAGTGACAGCCATAGGACCAACGAACAGCAGGATGGCACGCAAGTGCAGAGACAATGGGGACAAGATAACACTAGGCGGGCAGACCAGCTGGTCACTGAAAACCTTCCCAGCTCCCCGACCTTCTCAGGTCCTCCCACACCCACTCTGCAGGATAGAAGAGTTACAGCGGAGGAAGGAAGAACTTGGAAAAGAGCAGGGGTGGAAATGGAAATGAAGAGAGGCTCTCTAAGGTGCAGGGCTGCCTGGCTGGGGTAGGAAAAGGTCTGGGCTCAAGCCTAGATGGTGAAGGCAGAACTTCTCTGCCCTGAGGTCCTTGCCTGCCTTCCCTAAACCCTAGCTAAGACCAGGCTTTAGCTTCCCTCTGTCCATCCCCCTCCCCACAACCCCTAAACAGTGACATACAGAAAGGTGACAGCCCCCACAGGAAATTTATATTCATACATTCAAAAGAAAAATAGCTAGACATTTGGAGAATGCAGTCACTAAAAAATAAAAGCAACAAACTGAACCACCTATAAGACAGAAAGCAGAATCATGAATAGGAAATAATAAGAATGTCAAATAAATGTAATAGACATTACAAAAATAAAATGGATTTTTACTCATAACATGAAGGAAGGACAAGCAGTTATAAAGAATTACCAATGAGAAATGCCAGATTATGAAAAACATAAGTATGGAGAAAAAATAATAGCAGCCCTCACTTACTATAGACTTGGCATTGTTCTAAACACTTTACATGAATTAGATCATTTAATCCTCAAAAAGCCAGTTCTATAAGGTTGGTATTATCTCCATTCTATAGATAAAGAAACTGAAGGAATTCATGAAGCATTATTATTACCCTGTGCTTTAACAGATAGGTTAAATAGTAGAATACATGTGACTAAAAGACAAAATAGTAAGTTTTATTTTTGAGATCTCAGAGTCTTGCTGTGTCGCCCAGTCTGGAGTGAAATGGCATGATCTCGGCTCACTGCAACCTCTGCCTCCCGGGTTCAAGCAATTCTCCTGCCTCAGCCTCCCAAGTAGTTGGGATTACAGGTGCCTGCCACCACGCCTGGCTATTTTTCTTTTGTATTTTTAGTAGAGACTGAGTTTCACCATGTTGGCCAGGCTGGTCTCGAACGCCTGACCTCAGGTGATCCACCTGCCTTGGCCTCCCAAAGTGCTGGGATTACAGACGTGAGCTACCACACTGGCCCAAAATAGTGATCTTAAAGATCCAGTTAAAGAAACTGAAAATTCCAACAAACAAGAAAAAGCTGGGTGGCGAAGAAAATGGAGGTAGAAGCATCAGCACCTGTGATATTAGAAGTCCCTGAAGGAGAAGAAAATAAGATCTTTGAAGAAATAATGGCTGAGAAATTTCCCATTATTAAAGAACAATTGAAGAGCATAGAATGAAAGGGTTCACAGTCTCCCACAACATGATTTTACAAGAAAAAAAACACACTTAGTCACATTTCTTTTGTGTGAAAATTTTAAGAACATCACAGCCAATAACACACAACACGAAAACGCTTCTAAAAAGGCTTCCTTTAAAAGAACATATCTCTACAAGGGAACAAGAAACAAATCAATTATAAGATGTCTTCTTTCTCAGCATCAACATTAGATTCAAGAAGATAATGAATTAATATTTTCAAAGTATTGTAAGAAAAGAACTCTGAGCCTAGATTTTAAATTAATCTAAGTTAATTAATATCACAAAGAAATAAAACATTCTCAACTATACAAGTTCTCAAGTTTTTACCACAAGAATACTATCTTTCGAAATGCCCTAGGAGGAAGCAATCCAGCGAGAAAAGAAATAAATGCAAGATGTTATTATATAATATGTTGAAATTGAGGTATGCAATATCGTAATTTTAATCTTATATGCAAAGACACAACCATAAAAACAACCCAAAAACATTTAAGACTATCCTAATGTAAAAATGTAGACACCAACATGATGATAGGTATAGTAGGAAGGAGGAAGCAGATGGAGGTGAGAATAAGTGGGTAGACAGAAGTTCTGATAAACCTATGCATGTTAAAAAGTTAGGGACAATTGGCCGGGCACAGTGGCTCACCCCTGTAATCCCAGCACTTTGGGAGGCTGAGGCAGGCAGATCGCTTGAGGTCAGGAGTTCAAGACCAGTCTGGCCAACATGGTGAAACCCTGTCTCTACTAAAAATACAAAAATTAGCTGGATGTGGTGGTGCATGCCTGTAATTCCGCTACTCAGGTGGCTGAGTCACGAGAATTGCCTGAACCCGGCAGGCAGAGGTTGCAGTGAGCCAAGATTGTGCCACACACTCCAGCCTGAACGACAAAGCAAGACTCTATTTCAAAAAAAAAAAAAAAGTTAGGGACAGGGACAATCACCAGCAGGATAAAGACAGAATGTGTAACTCTCAAATGACACTAATGAACTTAAGGATAAATCACGATTATCTCAATAGTTATAGAAATATTCTGATAAAGTTCAGCACCTATTTATGATATTTAAAAAAACTCAGAAAACTTGGTATTTCCAAAGGATATGTACCAAAAACCTATAGAAAATGTTATCTAGAATACCTTATTTTTAAGACTGAGATTTCTCACTGTCACTACTATCTGACCGTAAAGGGCCCGCATGCCATGCTAAGGAAGGTGAACTTAAGCAGGCATTAAAGAATATTAAGCAAGAGAATGACATAAGCTGATTTGAGGATGAGAAAGATCTCTCCTGTGCACTGTGCAAGATGGATTAGAAGGGGAAAGACTAACGACATGGGACCACATAGGGAATTATTCTAATCAGAGAGGTGAGAAAAGATAAGATTCTGAGTGAAGTAATTAAGATGCTGACAAGGTCCCAAGGATTTGAGAGATCTTAGGAGATGAAATTGAAATGATGTGCTAGTATTTCTGACATTTACATTAGAAAGTGGGTGAGGGAGACCAATCACAATTAACTGAGTTTTGATTCACATAGTTTTAGTTTGGATGAACTGATGCCATATATAGATATTATAGAACATAGAAAAGCAAGTCCCAGAAAAAAATAGTCTTCTTTGAAATGGTGAAATTGAACTATTTATATAGCATGAAGTGGGAATGTCTAAGAATCCTTTGGAAATATTAATTTAGTACTGAGAGCAGTTTGGTCTAAAATTATATGCTTGAAAGTAATCACTAATAGGCATAAATAACAGGAAGAAAATGAGAAGGCCAAATATGGAAATCTACTGATATCAGCTCTTAGGGAGAAAAAATAAGTTAGGGAAAGAACACACAGGCAGATAGGAAAATGAATGGTGTGGCAGAATTCAAGGTAGTAGAGAGTTTTGTTTTGTTTTTGAGACAGGGTCTTGCTTTGTCACCCAGGCTGGAGCGCAGTGGTATAATCACAGCTCACTGCAGCCTCAAACTCCTGGGTTCAGGTTATTCTTCCACCTCAGCCTCCCAAGTAGCTGGGACTAACAGGTGCAAACCACTAAGTCTAGCTAACTTTTTGTAGAGACAGGGGCTTCACCATGTTTCCCAGACTAGTCTCGAGCTCCTGGGCTCAAACAATCCTCCCACCTTGGCCTCCCAAAGTGCTTGGATTACTGGTATGAGCCACCGTGCCCAGTCAGTAGAAGGTTTTAAATGTTGCAAAGGGACCGACCAATAAAAGACTGAAATGTAGTCACTAGATCTGAATATTTAAAAAACCCCCATTAACTTAATGAGAACAAATTCACTTGAATAGTGGAGGCAGAAACTACATTGCATTAAACTTGAGAGGGAGATGGGAAATTAAGAAATGGTGACAACAAGCGAGGCCTAATTCTTCAAGCAACTCTGGTTATAAACCCCAGTATCTTTTGCTGTGCAAAAGCTCTTTAGTTTAATTAGATCCCATTTGTCTATTTTGGCTTTTGTTGCCATTGCTTTTGGTGTTTTAGTCATGAAGTCTTTGCCCATGCCTATGTCCTGAATGGTATGGCCTAGGTTTTCTTCTAGGGCATTAAAAGAAACTACCATCAGAGTGAACAGGCAACCCACAGAACGGGAGAAAATTTTTGCGATCTACCCATCTGACAAAGGGCTAATATATCCAGAATCTACAAAAAACTTAAACAAATTTACAAGAAAAAATCAACCCCATCAAAAAGTGGGCAAAGGGTATGAACAGACACGTCTCAAAAGAAGACATTTATGCAGTCAACGGACACATGAAAAACTGCTCATCGTCACTGGTCATCAGAGAAATGCAAATCAAAACCACAGTGAGATATCATCTCACGCCAGTTAGAGTGGTAATCATTAAAAAGTCAGGAAACAACAGATGCTGGCGAGGATGTGGAGAAATAGGAATGCTTTTATACACTGTTGGTGGGAGTGTAAATTAGTTCAACCACTGTGGAAGACAGTGTGGCAACTCCTCAAGGATCTAGAACTAGAAATACCATTTGACCCAGCAATCCCATTACTCATTGTGTTACAATGAGAACACATGGACACAGGGTGGGAAACATCACACCGGGGCCTGTCGAGGGGTGGGGGGCTGGGGGAGTGACAGCACTGAGAGAAACGCCCAGTGTAATGATGAGTTGATGGGTGCAGCAAACCAACGTGGCACATGTATACCTATATAATTGGCTGAGTACTCAATAGTCTTCCTTGCTTTGGCATTAACCTACATCTAAGCATACTCATATGCACTCTGCAACCAGACCACTTACCACTCCTCAAGCATGTAAATTCAGCTCATACCACTGTGTAAGTGTTTCTGTTCCACCTAGAGTGACTACTCACTTTCCCATTTTAGGGTTGCCAGATGTAGCAAGTAAAAATACAGAATGTGCAGTTAAATTTGAAGTTCAGATAAACAATGAATGATTATTTTAGTGTAAGTATCTCCAGCAAAAATCTGTATTTCTCTGGCAATCCTATTCACTTCTCAGCAACACAAGTCAATATCTCATCCATTCGTTAATGTCACACTCAAATGTCACCTTCAGCATAAAGTCTTTCCCAATTCCTTCAAAAGTGTATTCCTTCCTTCATTCAATTAACAAATATTTACTATGCTAAGTACTAGGGTAGAAACTGTGAAGAAGGTATAGTCTCCATCTCCAAGGATTCCCCAGGCTATAGAAGTAGAGAAGAATGAGTAGACAGTTACTATAAAGAAGTAAGCACAATGTGCCATGTAAGCAAAAAGCAGGCATGTATTTTCCTCTGAAAACTTCTTGAAAAAAGAGGCGGCTGGGTGTGGTGGCTCATGCCTGTAATCCCAGCACTTTGGGAGGCTGAGGTGAGCGGATCACCTGGGGTCAGGAGTTTCAGACCAGCCTGGCCAACACCCTGTCTCTACTAAAAATACAAAATTAGCCGGGCGTGGTGGCATGTGCCTGTAGTCCCAGCTACTTGGGAGACTGAGGCAGGAGAATTGCTTGAACCCAGGAGGCAGACGCTGCAGTGAGCCGAGATTGCGCCACTGCACTCCAGCCTGCGTGAAAGAGTGAAACTACATCTCAAAACTTAAAAAAGAAAAGAAAAAGAAAAAGGAGGCATGTTACACTCAAAATTTAGAACACAAGAGGAAGTCAATATTTGCTGAATAAATGAAATTCCTTCGAAAATTTCTCAAGATAAATACACTTTACTAAACACAATTTCTTTTTTTGGTAATGACTTCTGGCTTGACTTAACAAAGAAACCATTTAACTAACTTTTTTTTAAAAAAGGAAAGTCTTCAGTGTGATGGAAACGCAATGATAGTGCACTTGACAATCAATTACTTTGGCTAGATTGGATAGATTAAAATAGTATTAGAATTTTCTACACTCTAAAAAAAGAGAAAGAAAGAGAAAAAACTTACCACACGTTGAGCCGCTATCAATGCTGCTAATGTACTTCGCCCTGGCGCTCCGGGGGCACAGAAGGAAACCTGGACTTTGCTGCCCTTGATGGTCATACCATCTGCTGCCTGCTGGACCTCTTCAGCATGCTCCACAGTGCTATATTCAACCACTGCAAAGCCACCAACGTAACTACCTTCATCCTGTGCAAGCTGATACAATACATTCTATTAAACAGTAATTCCGATCTTTACTTAGAAACATTTATTTACAATATATAATTTTCAAATTCAAGAACAAGTGCATTGGAGCATGATACTGGTGGAAATAATGTATTCTTTCTTTATGAAAATGTTTACTAATTGCTTAGATGTACTTCTTCCTGAAGACAGGAAGATAGGAGCCTGTCAAGTCTCTATTCAATTCTTTGATTTTCTTATTTATTTCAACAGTAAAAGCCCAAATGGCAATAGTCTCAACATATTAAGAAACATATAAACTGTTAATTTATAGGAAAATATGAGGACACAATAATTACCCCTTTCCTTAAAAGAAAATCACCAGGTACATGGACAGTGAAACATACTGAACAAATTATTTGACCACACATCAATGGAAAATAAAGTTACTATTATCAAGAGAAGGTAGGAGGAACATTTCATTTTTATTTCACTATTTTAGGAAGATCCCAGGAATTTAGTCAAGTATACCAAGGCAAACCTTATTTAGGAAAACTGTGCCCCAGGTTTATTAAAGGCAACACACAACTTTTATTTCTGAATGTGCCCTAAATAAACTCCTGCCATGTAGAACTCGATTTATTTCCAGTCACCCACCTGTAAGACTGTAAAGGAAGACACTAAAGTCCTGGATCTGAAAAGACTAGTACAAAGAGCGAAAATAAGAACAAGATAAGACACTAAAGCGTTTCTAGGTTTTGAACACGTCTGAATTATCTTAAATACATTCACACTATAAAGTGATAAATGACACAAAATTCAGCTTAGTATGTCTTTGAGCAGACACATTTCCAATACTTCTATTTGGGTTTGCCATCTCATAAGCTGATATTACAACTAAATCACTTCTCAGTCCTTCTCAGTTTCTTTTCTCTTGTTTTTGAAGCTTATCTTTCTTCTACTTCCTTGTATATTTAGATCAGATTTCTATCTTTTCCTTCACATTATTTCTTCCTTTAAAAACTGTCATCAAATATCTTTTCCTACCCAAAGCTTTTCCAATCACACAGGTAAAGGAAAACATCTACCTCTTGTAAACATTTCTCTAACAACCCTATTCCTCTTATAATCCAAACCAGGTCTTAAAATCAGGTTTGTAAAAGCCATTAATTAATCATTTTGGTCTCTTGACCACAAGGCAAAAGGCTGTGTCTTTAATATAGTCTATGCCAACCTACCATGCAAAAGAGCCTGAAGTTAACAGACCCACTGATAAAGAGCCATCTCAAAGCTGCTTTATTAGTCTTTTGAAAACTTTACAAATGTTTTTTATTATTCTATTTCATTATAATGATCTTTATGCCGGTATAAATTATAATATTTTAAGTCTTTCAAAAAACAAAATCATTTTAAGTCCACAGCATTAGTAGTTTCAGAGACGGCTATTTCAGTTCAACATGAGAGTCACTCAACGACACAATGGTCTCACTTGTGATCTAGTTAATTTTCCACTCTTTGGAAGTATTTTAGCAGAAGCTAAATGGTCACTCAAAAAAATGGTAGCAAATATTTTCTATGACATGTAAAGCTATACTAGATAATCTCTAAGGGCTCTTCCAACCCTGAGGTTCACAATTCAAATACAATTTATGATAAATGGCTTTTCTCTTTACATCTGTTTCAAAGGCCTCAAATAAAGGCCACAGGATGACAACATTATATAATTCTTAGTATTCAAGAAGAACATATCAATAAGCTAATCCTAGAGCTTTGGGAGGCCAAGGCAGGAGGATCACTTGAGCCCAGGAGTTTGAGACCAGCCTGGCAATATAGCGAGACCGAGTCTCTACTACAAAAAAAAGAAAATTAAAAAATAGCTGGGCATGGTGATGTGGACTTCTAGTCCTAGCTACTTGGGAGGCTGAGATAAGAAGATCGCTTGAACCCAGGAGTGTGGGACTACTGTGGGCCATGATTCCAGCCTGGGCAACAGAGAAAGATCCTGTCTCAAAAAAATTGTTAAAAATATATATTACTGCAAAATTTCACCCACGTGTGGAAGCTTAAAAAGTTGATCTCATAGAAGTATAGTGTAGAATAGTGGATACCAGGGGCTGGGGCGATTTGTGTCGGGGCTTGGGGAGATACTGGTCAAAGGATGCAACATTTCAGTTGGGTAAGAGAAACAGGTTCAAAAGATCTTTTGGACAACATGATGACTACAGTTAATAACAACATATGGTATTCTTGAAAAATGCTACAAGAGTGGATGTTGTGTTCTTACCACAAAAATGACAACTATGTGAAGTAATACATATGTTAATTAGCTCGATTTAGCCATTCCACAATGTATATATACTTCAAAACATCATGTTATACATGATAAATACAATTTTAACTATCAAGTTAAATAATAAATATATACATTTTAATATAGTTAATATTAAATAATATATTTAATTATATACATAGATAGGTACTCCAACTCCAAAATTTTTACTGCAATACTAGGAAATCAACAAATGTATGATTAAAGAAAAATACAAAGGAGGAGAGGAAACGAGAGGTAAGAGGAAAAGGAGCGTGGATGGGAAGGGAGTGCAGTAAAAGGGAAAAGGGAGAAGGAAGAAATGGAGAAAAACGAGAGAAATAATTGATCAGTTCCTATCAAAACTCTGTAAGGAAAAGAGTTATATACAGTATATATATTTATTTATTTATTAGAATGTATTTAATTTTACTATGATAAAGTGCTTGAAAAGTCTTGCCAGTGTTATCAGTTTTCAGGATCTTCTCTAGATATCTAACCTACCGTGACCACATTAAGATAGAACTACACATTCCTTTTAAACTTCATAATACTTTTCTATCCTCCATTATATCACTCTTCATATAGGATTTGCAATTATTTGCTTACTTGTCCGTCTCTTCTACAAAACTGTGAGGCATTGAGATAGAGTATCTTTCCATTCTCTGCCTTTCCGACACTTGGCATAGTGTCTGGCACACAGAAGATGGTAAATAGAAGTTGGATAGATGAATGGATTGATGGAAAAATGGAGGGACGAATGGATGGAATGAGGTGAATGAGCAAGCAATGGATTTGCTAAGGCATACTTAACTACAGAACAATATACTTTGGCCCATAAACAGAGGAACTGATTTAAAATTTCCCATGAGATCAAAGTCTTCCCTACAGAATAATGCAGAGTTAAATTATCCATTGTGTTAATCATACAGGTATGATAAATCTGTGAGTGTATGTAGATTAGATACATATGTATATATTTTAAAATATTTCCAATAATCTCTTTAAAATACCTACCTGGCAAAATACAGGTTTATGGACACTGGAAAAAATGTGCAACAGCTCTTCTGAATCCCTGTAGTCACTGGGCAGTTTATCAATACAAAGGCACTTAGAATGAATGAGCTCTGAAGCCAATAGATTAACATCCATCCATTGTGCAAAGAGTGCTGATGCTCCCAACTGTTTACCCAATAGCTCCAATCTAGCCTTTGCAGCAAAGTCCTTTTTCATGTATTCCACAAATCCATAGCCTTTGGAATGGCCAGTAACTTCGCTATAGACCAGAAAACATCTCTCAATATTTCCATAAGCACGAACAAGTTCTTCAAACTCTTCTAATGTAAAAGAAATGGGTAGATTGGTAATACACAGCAAAGCATCTGTTGGCTGAAGCTGGACTATTAAGTCTTTTCCTCTAAAAGAATATTGATGAAACATCTGAATTGCATTCTGGGCTTGTTCCCCATTCAATAAGGTAACAAAGGCTGGAAGATAACAAAATGAATTAAAGAGTTTTCTAGGCCAGTGTTTTCGAATTGAAAACACAGTAAGAAATACATCTTACTTCTGTGACCTGGTACACATAAACATATACTTTTTTCTGAAACAAAATTATGAGTTAATATCCCTACTATATGTAATGCATTGTGATTTTTTAATTCTATTTCACTGTGTTTTTAAATGCTGACACCTCCATTAAACTAACTTCATCAACAGTAACCCAAAATAGAAAGTACAGGGATTATATTAGGAGTTTCTCTAATCCTAATAATATATTAGGAGTTTCACTCCTAATCTGACAATATTCTGGGGGGGGTTTTGGTAATCTTTTCCAATAGCACACATATTTGATCTCCTCCCACCTAAAAACCTATGACACAAAATTTTATGAAGGCTTTATATAAAACTTCACTGAAATAAAAATGAAGTTACAAAATCTTTCTTTCTTCCTAGAAAGAGTTCTAAAAGACCCTATTTGACAGCAAGGACCTGAAAAAATGAAGGTACAGCAAAAACATCAAAATGTATAAAGGAGGCCATTTCTTTCTCCAATTTATGTATTTCCTTAATATCAGATTAGATTGACATAACACACAGACACTTATAATTTGGTACACTTTTGATGAATAATATCAAATGAAAAGATTACAGGATTCTGATCTTAAAACAAGATCTTGAATATTCATAAAACAATAAATATAATCGGTCCTGTCTATCTAATGAAGTTGTTCTAGCATCAAGCAACAAACGCATATGACAATTTATATAACTGGAAACGTAATACAAATATAACATTCTAGGTTAATGAAATATTATGTACATTCATATCTGGTAAAATTACATTTTAACCATACCAGTGTGTTTACCTTTTGTAATAAAAGAATATAAAAGGTTTTGAGCAATTTTATAGGAAAAGTTTAAAGCCCCCATTAAAAAAATACATAGCAATCCACAAATTACAAATTGCTCTCTACAAGTTCTTCCTCCCTCCCTCTGAAATATATAGTGAAGTTACTTCCATATGAACATTTAATTTACCCAAATTCAATTAGAACTGCATGACAATATGTTGTATACAGCAAATACGGATATAGCAAGAGACAGAGATGTAATTTAAGTAGCATGGGCAATTCTGCCTGTCATTTCAGTCAACTGCCCTGTCCTCAATTGGTCTTAGTGCCATGCGGCTCTCCGAGTAACAGTCTCTCACCATACTGAGTGTGATGCTAACATTTAAAGAAACACATTTTTTATTTAACACATGCCCCACATGCAAGAAAACTATTGCCAAAGGAACAGCTAACTGTTCCAACATCTCTTTTCCAAAAAATGAGAAAAAAATGGCTTTACTGCCCTTATTGAGAGACTATCTCTTAGTTTCTAACAACCTTTTTAAAAAGGCTTGATTTTGATTCTGTCTTTTTGCCTTATGCTGACATAAAATACCATTTAATTCTGTTTCCCTAAAACAAACAAACAAGCCAACAACAGTTTGTAAATACTGGTTATGTTCTCATATCAGTCCATAAAATCTCAGGTCATATTTAACTCGAATTCTCAGGGCATTTGAACCTATAAATCATTCCCTTTCTACCTTTTTTTTTTTTTTTGAGACGGAGTCTGACTCTGTTGCCCAGGCTGGAGTGCAGTGGTGCCGATCTCAGCTCACCACAACCTCCGCCTCCCAAGTTCAAGCCGTTCTCTTGCCTCAGCCTCCCAAGTAGCTGGGACTACAGGGCCTGCCACCACACCTGGCTAATTTTTGTATTTTTAGTAGAGACGAGGTGGTGCCATGTTGGTCAAGCTGGTCTCGAACTCCTGACCTCAAGTGATCCACCAACCTCAACCTCCCAAAGTGCTGGGATTATAGGCCTGAGCCACTGCACTAGGCCTTTCTTAACTTTCCATCTTGATGTACTCTTTCTTGATTCACCTTATAACTATCCAAGCTCTTTTCTCTATTTCCTTTGCTAGCTCTCTGTCCTCCACTCACACCTGTAAGGTAGTACTCCTTGGGGGGCCTTCCTGGCAGAGTCACATACAGTAACACCTGTGTGGCCACATGTTACTCAATGTGTGGCTGCTGAATATCTTTTTTCTCACTCTACACCCTCTTCCTCTGGGGGCAATCATGCCCATTCCCATGTATTCTGTATCATGTGCCAGATACCAAGTTTGGCACTGGAAATGTTTTGGTGAACAGAACAGGTAAGATCCCTTTCAACACAGAGCTCACAATCTAATAGGGGAAGCCAGACGTTTAACAAAGAATTACAAATGTGGTGTTACCAAAGGGGCAGTATGAGGGGCTATGAAAGCAATGAGCAAAATAACCTCATCTGAGGACTTGCAAAAGGCCTCCTATACCATTATAACCCCCAAATCCATGTTTCTAACCTTTAGTGCCACATACATCTTCATATTGACTCCCAAACATAACTCACAATTCTCATCCTCTCTCTGCCAAAAAACAAAAACAAAAACAAAACAATTAGGAAAAGAGGAAGTCAAATTGTCTCTGTTTGCAGATGACATGATTGTATATTTAGAAAACCCCATCGTCTCAGCCCAGAATCTCCTTAAGCTGATAAGAAACTTCAGCAAAGTCACAGGATACAAAATCAACGTGCGAAAATCACAAGCATTCCTATACACCAATAACAGATTAACAGAGAGCCAAATCATGAGGAAACCCCCATTCACAATTGCTACAAAGAGAATAAAATNGATGTGAAGGACCTCTTCAAGGAGAACTACAAACCACTGCTCAAGGAAATAAGAGAGGACACAAACAAATGGAAAAACAATCCATGCTCATGGATAGGAAGAATCAACATCGTAAAAATGGCCATACTGCCCAAAGTAATTTATAGATTCAATACTATCCCCATCAAACTACCATTGACTTTCTTCACAGAATTGGAAAAAACTACTTTAAATTTCACATGGAACCAAAAAAGAGCCCGCACAGCCAAGACAATCCTAAACAAAAAGAACAAAGCTGGAGACATCATGCTACCTGACTTCAAACTACACTACAAGGCTACAGTAGCCAAAACAGCATGGTACTGGTACCAAAACAGATATATAGACCAATGGAACAGAACAGAGGCCTCAGAAATAACACCACACATCTACAACCATCTGATCTTTGACAAACCTGCCAAAACAAGCGATGGGGAAAGCATTCCCGATTCAAGAAAGGGTGTTGGGAAAACTGGCTAGCCATATGCAGAATGCTGAAACTGGATCCCTTTCTTACACCTTATACAAAAATTAACTCAAGGTGGATTAAAGACTTAAACATAAGACCTAAAACCATAAAAAGCCTAGAAGAAAACCTAGACAATACCATTCAGGACATAGGTGTGGGCAAAGACTTCACGACTAAAACACCCAAAGCAATGGCAACAAAAGCCAAAATTGACAAATAGGATCTAATTAAACTAAAGAGCTTCTGCACAGCAAAAGAAACTATCAGCAGAATGAACAGGCAACCCACAGAATGGGAGAAAATTTTTGCAATCTATCCACCTGACAAAGGACTAATATCTAGAGTCTACAAAGAACTTAAACAAACTTACAAGAAAAATACCCAACCCCATCAAAAAGTGGGCAAAGGATATGAACAGACGCTTCTCAAAAGAAGACATTTTTGCACCCAACAAACATGAAAAAATGCTCATCATCACTGGTCATCAGATAAATGCAAATCAAAACCACAGTGAGATACCATCTCACGCCAGTTAGAATGGCAATCATTAAAAAGTCAGGAAACAACAAATGCTAGAGAGGATTTGAAGAAATAAGAACACTTCTACACTGTTGGTGGGAGTGTAAATTCATTCAACCATTGTGGAAGACAGTGTGGCAATTCCTCAAGGATCTAGAACTAGAAATACCATTTGACCCAGCCATCCCATTACTGGGTATATACCCAAAGAATTATAAATCATTCTACTATAAAGACGCATGTGCATGTATGTTTACTGCAGCACTATTTACAATAGCAAGGATTTGGATCCAACCTAAATTTCCATCAATGATAGGCTGAATAAAGAAAATGTGGCACATATACACCATGGAATACTATGCAGCCATAAAAAAGGATGAGTTCATGTCCTTTGCAGGGACATGGATGAAGCTGGAAACCATCATTCTCAGCATACTAACACAAGAACAGAAAATCAAACACTGCATATTCTCACTCATAAGTGGGAGGTGAACAATGAGAACACATGGACACAGGGAGGGGCACATCACACAACGGGGCCTGTCAGGGAGTGTGGGGTGGGGAGGGAGAGCATTAGGAGAAATACCTGATGTAGATGACAGGTTGATGGGTGCAGCAAACCACCATGGCACATGTATACCTATGTAACAAACCTGCACATTCTGCACATGTACCCCAGAACTTAAAGTATAATTTAAAGGAATCCTAATACTTCTCATCTTCCTTTATTCCCTATTTTAGCTGGTCACACAACACTCACAAATCAGAAACCTGGGAATTAACCTAAACTCTGTCTCCCTCATTTCCCATATAAAAGGAATCCTCAAATTCCACCTGTCTAATGGGTCTTGAATCCATCTTCCTTTCTTCATTCCTCTAGCTTTTTCTTTTTTTAATCCTTTCTCCACAGTGACAATAAAGTGATCTCTAAAAAACAGAAGTTTAATTGTGCCTGTTTACTGCCTTAAATGCAAAGGTTTGCTATTACTCACAGAAAAAGCCGAGTGCCAGGTTGTTAATCACACTCTACAATGCCCATTATATCTAACTCCAGCCTCGTTAACTGCCATACTTCCTCCCTTCCACAACAGCTCTTTATTCTCCAAGAACACTGAAATATTTGTAGCTCCCTGTAGAGATCCAGTTATTTCAGGTATCCATATATCACACATTTAATTCCCCTGCCTATAACATCACTCCCCATACCTTAGGATACCTGGAACCTTTTAGCTGATTTTCAAATTCAGTCCATGCATTACTCTATGATGATCTCCAGGAAGCCTTCCCAGGTCCTCTCTTAGAGTTAACCATTCCTTATTTTTTTATACCTCTCTATCTTGAACATTGCTCGGATTATTGCATAGATCACACCACATCGTAGTCTATTTGCTTAGATGCCTGCTACCCTACTAAACTGTGAGCTCCCTAAATTACTAATGAAAGTATTCCACCAACTATCTTAGTGCATGACGTATGGTAGAAGTTTTGCGTTAGATGAATGAATAAATAAATGCATCTATAAATCAACTAAATTTAAAACTGAAAATCTCTTTTTCCTTTTCTTAGGTATCTGCATTTATTCAACTCAGGTTTTATGGAAGAATTTAAATAACATAACGAAACAAATTTAAAAGTTCAGGCAGTAGGGAAAGGAGGTCACATTTTCTGTTCTATAGCTTCTTCCATGTTTTTCCAAGACCACAAATTCTCTAAAAAAATAAATAAATAAATAAATAAATTCACACACTGGTTCTTATGGAAATGGTAGATGTCACTCTACAGAAAAAAGGCTGGAAGGGAATTTGGGATTAATTATATTATTATTTTCCCTGTGAAATTTAAATATCCCACAATTGGTCCCAATTCTTTTAAAAGTCATTGCGTGGTCTACTATTTAGTTTATTATTGGGTCCAATTTGAAGGCAAGAATGTGCCAAAACTTTTTCCCCTAATGTATCCTATTTTACTATAATATTTTCCTCATATCTACCACAGAAAGCTCTGGTTGCAAGGTTATAGTTTAGAACTGTAACCATCTTTCGGCCGGGCGCGGTGGCTCAAGCCTGTAATCCCAGCACTTTGGGAGGCCAAGATGGGCGGATCACGAGGTCAGGAGATCGAGACCATCCTGGCTAACACGGTGAAACCCCGTCTCAACTAAAAACTACAAAAAACTAG
>NW_016806642.1:4658414-4672274 GCF_001698545.2 Rhinopithecus bieti
TCTACAGAAAAAAGGCTGGAAGGGAATTTGGGATTAATTATATTATTATTTTCCCTGTGAAATTTAAATATCCCACAATTGGTCCCAATTCTTTTAAAAGTCATTGCGTGGTCTACTATTTAGTTTATTATTGGGTCCAATTTGAAGGCAAGAATGTGCCAAAACTTTTCCCCTAATGTATCCTATTTTACTATAATATTTTCCTCATATCTACCACAGAAAGCTCTGGTTGCAAGGTTATAGTTTAGAACTGTAACCATCTTTCGGCCGGGCGCGGTGGCTCAAGCCTGTAATCCCAGCACTTTGGGAGGCCAAGATGGGCGGATCACGAGGTCAGGAGATCGAGACCATCCTGGCTAACACGGTGAAACCCCGTCTCAACTAAAACTACAAAAAACTAGCCGGGCGAGGTAGCGGCGCCTGTAGTCCCAGCTACCCGGGAGGCTGAGGCAGGAGAATGGTGTGAACCCGGGAGGCGGAGCTTGCAGTGAGCTGAGATCCGGCCACAGCACTCCAGCCCGGGTGACAGAGCGAGACTCCGTGTCAAAAAAAAAAAAAAAAAAAAACTGTAACCATCTTTTATCAATTGAGTTATTAATTATACATGTTTCCACAAACACCATAGGTCCCAAAATCCAAGGAAAAATCATTTAATACAATTAATGATTTCTGTGTTGTGTGATTTTAACCGGTGATTTAAGGTTTACAGTATACATCTTTAACTTATCACAGTCAAGTGTCAAATGGTATCATACCACTTCATGTACTGTATAACAGACTGAAAACAGTGTAATCCCATTTCTCCTCTCCCAGCCTTTGTATTATTGCCGTTACATATTTTATTTCTACGTGTGTTACAAATCTCACGATGTAATATTATTATTTTTGCTTTTAACAGTCAATTACACTTTAAAGATATTTTAATATTAAGAAAAAAGTCTTTACCCACATAATGACCATATCAGGTATTCATCATTTTGTTGGGTAGGTCCAGATTTCCATCTATAATTTTCTTCCTGCTTGTAGAACTTCCTTAAGTATTTCTTACAGTGCAAGTCTAATGGAGATGATTCTTTTAGCTTTTGCATGACTGAAAAACATCTCTATTTCATCACTGTTTCTGAAAGATATTTTCAATAGGTAAAGAATTCTATGCTGACCTGTTTTTTTTTTTCTTTTGGTAAAGAATGAAAAGATGTTACTCTATGGTCTTCTCCCTTGTGTTGTTTCCAAGATCTATGGTCATCTTAATCTTTGTCCTGCTAAATGTATTAATGATGTGTACTTTTTTTCTCGCTACTTTTAAGACACTCTATCACTAACTGTAAACAATTTGATTACAACGTACCCTGTAGTTTTCTTCATGCTTTTGTACTTGAAGTTGGTTGAGCTCTGTGGATTTCTGGGATTAGAATTTTCATCAAAATTTTAAAACTTTTCAGCCACTAATTCTTTAAATTTTTTTTTAACTATTCCTACCCCCAGGGACTCTAATTGTTCTTGAAGCTGTCCCACAGTTCACTGATACTCTGTTCATGTTTTACAGTTTTTTTCTCTCTGTGTTTCATTTTGGATCATTTATATCATTGTTTTTAAGTTCACTAATTTTTCCTTCCACAACGTCTACTCTGCCATTAATCCTATCCAGTGTATTTCATGTCAGATGTTGTAGTTTTCATCTCCAGATGTTTGATTTGGATACTTTATATCTTCCATGTCTCTATTTACCATGTTCAATCTTACTATAACTTCTTATACATACAGAACACTATTATAAAAACTGGTTCAATGTCCATTTTTATTAATTTATCTGTGTCAATTCTAGGCCAGTTTTGATTGATTTTTGTTAGGTTTTCCTGCTTCTTCATCATGTCTGCTACTTTTTTATTGGATGTCTGACATCATAAATTTTACTTTGTTGGGTGTCAGATGTTTTGGACACATACAAATATTCTTGAGTTTTGTTCCAGGATACGGTTAAGTTATGAGGAAGCACTTTGATCCGTTCTGGTCTTGTTTTTAAGTTTCATTACGTAGGACAAGAGCATCATTGTCTCGAGTTAATTTTTCCCATTCCTGAGACAAAAACTTTCTGATTATTCCTTCTGATGCCCCATGAATTTTGAGGTTTATCATCCTGACTAGTGGGAATAGCACTATTCCTGGCTCTGTGTGAGCTGTGAAGGCTGTTACCTCTAATCCCGTTGTCAATACCTAGTAACACTGAAATTGTGCACACCTATGACTCAGAGCTTCAGTTACAGAGAAAGAGTTGAAACGTATATTAGTAGTCAACTAAAGGGCTATTCACTGCATCACTGTTTGAAATACTGAGAAAGGTAAAGCTTCCTGAATGCCAATCAGTAACAAATACATTAACTGTAATAAATTCACATGATAATTATATGTAGTAGCTTAAATCAGTGAACCTGAGTTATATATATCAATGTGGAAAGATCTGAAAAACAACGTTGAGTTAACCCAAAAAAAAAGCAAGTTGCTAAATGAAATATATATTAGAATACCACATATGAAAAAGCTTAAAACAGAGACTACCATTAATTATATATAGGTACATATGGTAAAATTACAGGTTAGTCAAGATACTGTGGTAACAAACTTCTGCACAACACAATCTCAATGGCATAACAAAACAAAAGGCTTTCATCTGATTCATGCTGCATATCCCATGCTGAAGCTAAGGAAGGAAGGACATTTTGCTCATCATAGTCACTCTGAGACCTAGGTTGAAAGAGGTTCTGTTACCTTCCCCAATTACTTTAGCATAGGGAAGTGTGAGCAGGAAATCACATGCAGGTTCTGAAATCTTTCACCTGGAAGGGATACATGTCATTTCCACTCTCACTTCATTCATCAACAAGCAAATCACAAGTCCACTCTCAACTTCAAAGAGGCGCAGGTAAGTACTATCTTACCTTGTGCTCAGAATAAAAAGAACAAGAATTTGTGAACAGCTTTAATGACTATCACAATATAATTGCATAAATTGGAAAATATGCACCAAATTCATAAGTGCTTGCCCCTAGACAAGGAGGCTGGGAGGGAAGGAATCAGAATAGTAGAAAGTGAATTTCAATTTTTTTTAATCTCAAGAAATTCAACAGATATACATGAGGGCTCTAGCTATGTATATACTTTGTAAAGACAAAATACTACCATTTGATAATTTGGGAGTGGATGTGTACATAGTGATTATATTATCCTCCATACTTTATTTTTATTGTCTCAAAAGGATGCTTTTAAACAGCTGCATATTACATGCACAAAAAGGAAATAATCTAGTCTTTTAATCTCACAGATATAAAACTAATACCCAGAAAACCTAAGTGAGTTTCTCAATTTCCCCAGCTAAAGGTCAAGTCATACAATCTATTCACTAAGTCAGTAATATACAATTAAAACCAAGGAACTTTGAGCCTATGAAGAACATTCGCTGTAACAGAACATTCATTATAACAATTCATAAGTCTCTAGTAATACTATATTCATTTATGTAATTAATATTTAGGATACCAATATTACCTTCAGAAAACAGATTGTGTGGGTTACATTTGCATGATTTAAGACTTAAAAATTCCATGATTAGCTTAAGTATGAAAAGCGCTAAGCTTTTTTGTTCTATGAGCATATGGAGAATCAAAATGAAATTAGATACTTAAAATAGAAACCTTACCTGTTCGTTTATTTCTGTCCACATAACAATACTTTAAGTCATAGTCTTTCAACAAATCATGAACTTCCTGAAAGAGAAAAAAACATGAATTCAATAAACACCTAAATGCAGTTACTAGATAATCTAGCTCTATTAGCCTACCACCACTACCACCATTACCACCACCATATCCCATGCAAAAACAAAAAATTATTTCATGGATCCCCATTACTTACTTAAATTACAGGTATTCCAGGTTCACCAGACATCCTACACATAGCCCCCAATCCTGCTCAAATGGAAGATTCACTATCTCATGAGTACACCATGCACCGTTCTCTTTCTACTCACACTTATTCCTTGACGTAGCACCAGGTAAACATGTCACTAAATTTCCCTAACTTTGCCTGAAATCACATGCATCTTTATGAAATCTCAGCTCAAATGTTCTTTCATGAAATCGCTTCTGATAATTTTCCACAGAATGTGACCTCTCCCTCCTTTATGCTAACAATGGTCATAACTTTATGTATGCCTCTCTTGAGGAAATAAATATTATATTTATTTCTATTTCTGCATGCTACATACACAGCTTTTAACAAGTAATATACCTGTAGGTGCTTACAGCACAAACATGTAGAAAAAATAAATTGTAAAATATAAAATATAATCGATTGTAAACCTTAACTTAGAGATCCCTAGATATGAAAAAAACCAACTACCAAGGCATAGCAAGCAGTTCCATTTATTTCCCCTTGGCTCCCCAAGATGTTTAAACTGGTTTATGGTTCATTCTGCTTCTATTACTAACATAGCCTAAACTTTTTTTCTGATAGCACAACCTCTATCCACTTGGGTGCCTAAAAGAGTAGATTTCCTTTATTTCCCTAATCCTGTTAAACTGACAGTACTTAGGAACAGAAACTGTAATTTACATATTTATATATTACCTGCATTGCTTTGCATATGGTAGGCACTCAAACACACATTAGACTGAATATAATTGTTTTGCTGTTAAATCAGTACGTCACCCTGAAACATTTTACTCATAATACATAACAGATGCAGTTACAATATATTCAAAAGAACTAGACCCTCACACAGGTAGGCATTCTGACTCCAGATTGGAGTTACAGCCAACCTGTTCTATATTGCAAACGAATATGCTAAACAGACACAGGTGCTACTATGTTAAGCATATAACTGAAAATGCTCAATTCAATAATAATCTTATTATTGCTATTATTATAGTTATCATCTGTTTAGCTTTTACAAGGTATCACGCACTGAACTCACTTTTATTAAAAATCAGGAAAAACAGAGTAAAGTTGCCAAGGACGTATAGCTAGTAACTTGCTGAGAGGAGATTCACTCTATCCGTCTGGCTCCAAGGATGACACTCAACCTCTAGGTCATATTGACTTATTTGCTCCAGCATTAACTTTAAAAACAGTACACTATCATTAACAGTTATAAAAGCAATACCACGAGTGCCCTAATAAGTAATCATATAAGTAATGTAGAAATGGATAAATATGAAGACAGTTCGAAGTTGAAAATATTCTCCTTTTATTTTAACCCAACCCAAGAGGGAAAAAAGAGTGATATGATAGGCAAAGTATAAAAACAAAGCTGAGTGAAAAAAGATAATCCCCTATGATATGAAAGATAAAGTTGATAATTTAGTATTCTTTATTACCAGCCAGTATTAGAAATTTTTAAAAATACATACACTTACCAATTTTGTAAAGTAGTGCTTGCTGAATCATATGGTACTATGCTCAATTACAAAGATCAGTTCACATATTACTATGGTAATTTTTATCTTGTAAGCTTCAACATTTTCTTGAACTTACAAAAACATCTACTGTACTCTTTATTAAGAAAACATCACTGTCTCAATAGCATAACATATGCATCTCGCCAAACAACTAATTTAATACTTTATATAGAAGGTGACACGGTTTTTTAAGGGATCCAGTGTGTGCTTTTAGTTGCACAGAATCTAATCTCTCATTTCACTGGTTAACAGCCATCAAATGCTAGATAAAGAAAACATGATACTGCTCTTCACATTATCAAGCATCTGTAAACAAATGGCACGTTATGTTACTCATTCAGCTAAGAGAATTACCTAAGAGAGCTTAAGTATTCAAAAGTGCATTTTGCAACTTAGAAATTTTATGGTGAAAACACCCATATTTCTACTCATAGCTCTTCTACGTATCAGATGTGGGATACAGAGTTTGCCAACTGGGAAACCTTACAAAGCTTCCTACAAAGAAAACCCAATTATTTTCTCCATGCCCTGGTTGCTTTGACCCAGGCAAAAGTGGGTCATCCCTCAATTTGAGCCTTGGTAAGTCGGCCAAATTAAAAACTTAAAACCTGAAAGAGAGTCCCAATAACCATTTGCCAAAATAATTCTATGCTCCATCACACATAACTAAAAAGACTAAAATTAGAGCCTCCCTATACTAATGTAGCTTTATAACATTTCCACTAACTTACTGATTTTAAGGAATGAAGTAGCACCTTTGATGAAAACACTTCGTCATCTGACTGCCAATGTCAAGTTAATAAAAATTGGTATTAGATAGCTTTAGTAACCTATTTCCACACCAGATTCAGTATCTCCTGCTGAAGTTAAGTGACAAGTTTTGCACATATGAAACGCTTTCTAGAGAGACGATCAATAGTTTCCATGGCAAAGCAGTCAATGACCTCATCACCCCACCCTCAACAAAAAAGTTAACCATTGTTCCAGTTGATCTAGACCTCTTCGATGAAGGATGGCCTTAGTTATAAACCTGAATTACATTATCTTCTAAGCCCTTCACAGACTTAGTTTCAGTTTTTAAAAAAATGTTTTAAGAAATGTTTTCATAGATTAAAGCACACTACTTTTAAATTTCAGTGCTTTGGACTGGAAATGGAAGCACATGTTTTGTTCATTTTCTAATTTTATGTAATTTGATAAAATGAAAAGATGAAACATCAAACATCTATTATTAGTAGTAATAAACAAAATAAATACCCAGAAACTCACTACCAAACTTGACTAGAACACTGACAACACTTGCATCCACCTCTGCATTCCTTCACTATCCCATTCCTCCACCTTCCTCCTTACACGTAGGTCTCTATCTGTACGTAGGCATGTGGCCCCAAACATTATATTGTTTTGTATTACTCACTTTTGAGCTTTATACAAATGGTATTGTGTTATTTTTAATCTTCTGTGCCTTGATTCTTAGACTCAATATTATGTTTCTAAAATTCACTCATTCCACGTGGCCATTATTCATTTATTCACTGCTGTTTGCTATGCCATTCTGTGACTATAGTATAATTTATGTATCCATTTTACTATGACTGATTATTTGGTTTGTTTCCAGATTGTTGTTCACTGTTTGTATTTTTTAAAAACTACCATAACATTCCTGTAAATTTCCCTCATCCCCTGGCATTCATGTGCAAGAGCTCCTCAAGGAGAGAAATTCCTGTGGTGTACGTATGCAAATGATCAACTTTATAAGGAAGTGCCAACTTGCTTGCCAGAATGATGTACCAGCGTACAGTCCCATCAACAGTAGATAAAAGTCCTGCTGATCCACTCCTTTCAATACTTGATGTTAACTGACTTCAGTTGTGTCAATTTAATGGATATAAAATTGTGTCTCACTGTGGTCTTAATTTCCATTACATGATTAATAAATAATGTAGGGCATTGTGATTATTAGTTTTATGTGTCAATTTAGCTACAGTGTCCAGTTACTTAATCAAACACTAATCTAGGTGTTGCTATGAAGGTATTTTGTACATGTGGTTAATATCGATAATCAGTTGACTTGAGCAATGGAGATTACCTTGGGGAGAGGAGGATTTCATCCAATCAGTTGAAGGCCTTATGAGCAACAAGTGAAGTTTCCTGGAGAAGTTCTGCCTCAAGACTACAGCATCAACAGCTGCCTGAGTTTCCAGCTGGCTGGCATCCCCTACAGATTTTGGACTTGCCAGCCCCCACAGTCTTGTGAACCAAATCCTTAAAATAATATATTCTGAATTCTCACCTTTTGTTGTTAACTGTATTGTGAATGTATTCTCCTACAGTGCAATCGGTCATTGTGTTTATTTGTGTGATTTTGGTGAAGAGAAGTTTTCATTTTAATAATATCAAATTTATCAATCTTTTCCTTAAAATGTAGGCTTTTGTGCCTTAAGAAGTCCTTTCCTAAACAAGGTCATAAAGGGATCTTATTTTGTTTCAATCATTCTAAATTTTTTCCTTTTACATTTCAGCTTTTAGTGAGTTTGGAGTTCATTTTTGTGTGCTGTAAGTTTTTTTTTTTTTTTTTTCCTTTTCCCATAAGGGAAAACAGTTTTATATTTTTCCCCTATGGGTAATCAACTGTTATGACACCATAATTGTATTATCCATCCTTTCCTCAATGATCTGCAAGGCCGTCTCTCTCATATATCAAGTTCCAAGATATACATGGATATTTTTGTCTCTTGCTTCTGGTTTCATTGGACATTTTGTCTATTCTGTGCTAATATTACACTGTCCTAAATAAGGCTTTATAAATATTGATATCTGACAAAACAAATCCTCTTTTTTATTGCTGTACAATATTCATTTTGGAATATATGGCAATTTAACTCATCTCCTATTGATGGGAATTTGAACTGTTTCTAGTTCGGGGCTATCAAGAATGAACTGGGAGTATAATTGCTAAGTAGAATATACTAAGGAATAGAATTGCTAAATTACATAGTAGGGGTGGGGGGGTGTGTATGTTTGTGTGTGCGTGTTTTGAAGATGGAGTTTCACTCTCGTTGTCCAGGCTGGAGTGCAATGGCGTGATCTTGGCTCACCGCAACCTCCACCTCCTAGGTTCAAGTGATTCTCCAGCCTCAGCCTCTGGAGTAGCTAGGATTACAGGCGCCCATCACCATGCCCAGCTAATTTTTATATTTTTAGTAGAGACAGGGTTTCTCCATGTTGGCCAGGCTGTTCTTGAACTCCTGACCTCAGGTGATCCGCCCACCTCAGCCTCCCAAAGTGTTGGGATTACAGGTATGAGCCACCACATCCAGCTGGTAAATGTTTATCCTTAAGAGAAACTGCCAGTTTTCCAAAAATTTGCAACCAATTTGCACACTTACTGGCAGAATATGAGTGCCAACTGCTCTACTTTCTAGCAAACACCTGGTCTTGCCTGTCTTTTAATGTTGGCCATTCTGGTGGGAGTGGTGTATTCCAACAATGACCTTAATTTGTATTTCTTTGATTTACAATTATATTACTGACCTTTTAATATGCCATTTGGATATTTCTTTTCTGTGAAATGCCTGTTCTCATCTTTCACCTATTTTTAACTGGGTTATCTTTTTTATTAACTTGTAGAATTTTTTTTTTTTTTTTTTTTTTTTTTTTGAGATGGAGTCTCTCTGTTGCCCAGGCTGGAATGCAGTGAGTGTGATCTTGGCTCACTGTAAGCTCCACCTCCTGAGTTCATGCCATTCTACTGCCTCAGCCTCCCGAGTAGCTGGGACTACAGGCGCCCACCACCTCACCTGGCTAATTTTTTGTATATTTAGTAGAGACAGGGTTTCACCATGTTAGCCAGGATGGTCTCAATCTCCTGACCTCATGATCCGCCTGCCTCAGCCTCCCAAAGTGCTGGGATTACAGGCGTGAGCCACCGCGCCCAGCCAACTTGTAGAATTTAATGATAAATTCTGGATATCAGTCTCCTTTGTCAAATATTGGTATTGCAAATCCTCTTCCAGCCTGTGGTTNTTTTTTTTTGAGATGGAGTCTCTCTGTTGCCCAGGCTGGAATGCAGTGAGTGTGATCTTGGCTCACTGTAAGCTCCACCTCCTGAGTTCATGCCATTCTACTGCCTCAGCCTCCCGAGTAGCTGGGACTACAGGCGCCCACCACCTCACCTGGCTAATTTTTTGTATATTTAGTAGAGACAGGGTTTCACCATGTTAGCCAGGATGGTCTCAATCTCCTGACCTCATGATCCGCCTGCCTCAGCCTCCCAAAGTGCTGGGATTACAGGCGTGAGCCACCGCGCCCAGCCAACTTGTAGAATTTAATGATAAATTCTGGATATCAGTCTCCTTTGTCAAATATTGGTATTGCAAATCCTCTTCCAGCCTGTGGTTTGCCTACTGACTTATTAGTAATGTCTTTTTGATGAGAAGACATTAATTTTGCCAAAGTCCCATCTATCATATAATATCTTCTTTTCTGGTTAATGCCTTTTGGGACCTCTTTAAGAAATCTTCACCTACCCAAGGTCATGAAGACATTGATCTACCTTTTCTTCTGCAATGTTTATTGTCTTAACATTTGCATTTAGACTATAATCCATCTTAATAGAATATTTCTAAGTGGTATTAGGTAGGGGTCAAGGTTCAATGTTTTTGATTGGAATATCAAACTGCCCCAGCATCATCTGTTGAAAAGACTATTCTTTCTACTACTAAGTTGCTATATTCTGTGGGTTAATTTCTGGACTCTGTTCTGTTCCACTAGTGTACTTGTCTAGTCACTGTACCAATATCACACTAAATAAATTATTTGTAAGCTTTGAAATCTGGTAGTGTAAGCCTTCCAACTTTTTTTTTTTTTCTTCAAAAGTATCTTAGCTATCCTAGGTCACTTGCATTTCTGCACAAATTTTAGAATCAGTTTATCAGTTTCCATTAAAAAAAAAAAAAAACCTGGCTGGGCCCGGTGGCTCACGCCTTTAATCCCAGCACTTGGGGAGGCCAAGGCAGGTGGATCACGAGGTCAGGAGATCAAGACCATCCTGGCTAACACGGTGAAACCCCGTCTCTACTAAAATTACAAAAAAATTAGCCGGGTGAGGTGGCTGGCGCCTGTAGTCCCAGCTACTCGAGAGGCTGAGGCAGGAGAATGGCGTGAACTCGGGAGGCAGAGCTTGCAGTGAGCCGAGACGGCGCCACTGCACTCCAGCCTGGGCGACAGAGCAAGACTCCGTCTCAAAAAACAAAACAAACCCCTTGACACTATAGATCAGTTTGGGAACAACTGACATCTAAATGATACTGAGTCTTCCAATCCACAAATGTGGAATGTTCTTCCATTCATTTAGGTCTTCTTAAACTCTTCTCTGAAATATTTATAGTCTTCAGTATAGAGATTTTGCACATTTTTATTAGCTTTTTTATTGCATATGACATTTTTGATGTTATTTGAAGTCCATTTGTAAAATCTGACTTTTAATTTAATTTCCTAGCGATTGCTAGTACATAGAAATATCATCTATACTTGTACATTGACCTTACATGTATCAATTTTAGTAAATTCATTTAATTATTATTATTTTTAGACAAGGTCTCACTCTGTCACTCAGGCTGGAGTGCAGTGGCATGATCACCACTCACTGCAGCCTCAATCTCCTAGGCTCAAGTGATCTTCCCACTTCAGCCTCCTGAGTAGCTGGGACTACAGGCATGTGCCACCACCACCACCAGGCCCAGCTAATTTTTTTATTTTTTATTTTTGTAGTGACAGGGTTTTGGTTATGTTGCTCAGGCTGGTCTCAAACTCCTGGGCTCAAGCAATACACCTGCCTCGGTCTCCCCAAGTCCGGGGATTACAGGCATAAATCACCGAGCCTGGCCCACTTATTTCTAATAGCTTATTTATAGATTCTTTTTTATTTTCTATATACAATCATGTTATCTGCAAATAGAGAGTTTTACATCTTGTTTTAGATCTTTAAACTTTATTTATCTAGGTGTATTGTGCTAGCTAGGATTTCCAATACAGACTTGAAAACTAGTGATTCCTGTATTATTCCTAATCTCAGAAAGAAAGCTATCAACATTTCACCTTTCACCACTGAATATGATTGCTTTTGGCTTTTCTAGATAATCTTTATGTCTGGAGAAATTATTTTCTATTCCTGCTTGCTGTAAGTATTATGATGTATGAGTGTTAAATTTTGTAAAGTGCTTTTTCTGCACCCATTGAGACAAGTTAAATCTCATCTTCATGACAGTAAATCTCCAAACTCTTATTTCCACTTCAAACTTCTCTCCCAAGCTCCAAGCCTATATATTCCCTTCCCCCTCTTTTGAAACTGCATTTGGATGTCCCACACCAGATAATGCATTTTGAGGGGGCCCAACACAGTCCTATCAAATATGATGTTGGCTGAGTGGATGTGGTATCAATTTTAACTTGGCTAAATTTTTAACTGCTTTCAATGCAGGTTTTGGCTGGAAAGTTCACTTCAATACCAACTTTTGCCAGCAGAACATTTTGCCTTGGCCTAAAATAAATTAATAAACTTTCAGCTTTTATTGGCAGTATAAAACAATCATTTACTGATTATTTACTTTATCCCAGGCACTTTATAGACATTATCTCATTTAATCCTAACAACCTTAAAAATTTTATTTTAAAGCTGGATTTTATCATCCAGATTTTAAAGATGAGAACATTGAGACACAGAGAAACTAAGCGACTTGCACAGACAGTTTGTGACAGAGCTGTAATTCAAACTCAGTTGACAGACTCTACAGCAAACATAACTGTACAGTGGTGTATCTTAAGAATTGCCACTACAAAAATAAAATCTATAAAAGATTCATTCCCATCACATTCCTAAAGCTCACTGCATCACTGGCCTCCTAATCTTAGAATGGGAATTGGGGCAAGAACAACATTTGGAATGTCTATAACAATTCCTTGGAGGTAAAAGCAAAAACAATATAATTTTACTTTTTGACAGCTAGAAATCTCATTGCATCACTCCTTTGTTTAAATATATCCCATTAAATAAAATCCAAATTCCCTAACATGGCCTACACAATTTCAATCATCTAGTAATGCCAAATGTGCCAGCCCTATATTTTACCACTAACCCTCTCAAACTCTATGCCTCAGCCACAGTGAACTAATTTTGGCCATGCTTTTCTTTGTCTTTAGGTCTTGGTTCATCTTACTATTAATGCCATGGATGTTCTACATCCCTTTCTTCCCCTTGTTTCCCTTAGCTACCATCTCTCTCCCCAGGACTCAGGTGACTTCCTCTGTCTTAAACTAAAGGTTCCTGGAACCTACATCACCCAGAGATTCTGGACTCTGAAGTTGATCTGGGGTTGTCTCCCTTGGGAGAAGGGTTTGGAAAGAAAGGCACAGACTGCTCTCTCTTTCTCATGTGAGAGAACATATAGCTGAACACATGGCTGCCCAATAACAACCATATTTCTCAGCCTTCCCAGCAAGTAGCTTCCCAGCATTTGACTTAGGCTGTCGCCATGCGACTCCAGTCACTGAACCTCTCAAGTCTGGATTAAATATCTGTGTTTCCATAGCCTTTTTTTTTTTTTTTTTTTTTCCACATCACAACTCCTACAGCAGCTATCATCCATATTTTAACTGTTTATATACTTATACTTTTCATAAGATTGTAGGCAAGTATCACATATCTGCCTTGTGCATAAACAGATCTCCAACATCCAGCACAATATCTAGCAGAAAGCAGACCTTTGATATTTGTTAAATGTATGACATTTTGTTTCCATAGATTACCTTTATCAACTCTAATGCAGCATCTTTTTTTCTGAGATTATTTTACAATATGAACATAAACCAATATATGTTTAGAGTGCTCAAAAAACCTGAAAATAGGCCAGGCGCGGTGGCTCACACCTATAATACCAGCACTTTGGGAGGCCGAGGCGGGCGGATCACAAGGTCAGAAGATCGAGACCATCCTAGTTTAAACACGGTGAAACCCCATCTCTACTAAAAATACAAAAAACTAGCTGGGTGTGTTGGCGGGTGCCTGTAGTCCCAGCTACTCGGGAGGCTGAGGCAGGAAAATGGGGTGAACTCAGGAGGCGGAGCTTGCAGTGAGCCGAGATCGCGCCACTGCACTCCAGCCTGGGCGACAGAGTGAGACTCTGTCTCAAAAAAATAAAAAATAAAAAATTTTAAAAACCTGAAAATATACTTACTTTACACTAACCTAATTCATAACTCACTTCTTCAAAAGAAAATACTTACATACCTCAAATTAATTAGCATTACGTATCTACCTATAAAAGGTTCTCCTTGAGCAGTTTTTGCTTACAGACATCCCAAGAAAGAGGGCTTTACTCTCCAAGAGATAGATTTAGATAGTCATCCA